>NC_059296.1:205000-220000 GCF_017591435.1 Portunus trituberculatus
TATATATATATACACACACACACACACACACACACACACACACACACACACAAAAGGAAAGAGAAATGTTAAATGAGTTGAGAAAGGAGGCTTTGAAAAAAATGAAGAGAGGACAGAAGAGGAGAAGAAAGAGTTTTCTGGAGAATCTTGGATATGAGACTGAGGAAGTGGTTCATAACCCAGAAAAGTACAGCAAGAAAGGACTAAAGAAACTTACGTATGAGCGAATGTAATGTATTCCAACATAAATGGAGTGATATCGGGATTTTAGAACTCAACGATTACTTGAGGGACAAGAACCCAGATATTGTGGGTCTTACTGAAACAAAACTGAGAGAGGAGAAGACCTGATGATGGTTGGAGAAGGAAATATAATGTTTGGAAAAGAAATAGAGTAGGTAAGATGGGAGGAGGAGTGATGTTGCTGGTTAAAAAGATATAAAGGTGGATCAAGTGAAAGAAGGTATGGGAAAGGCAGAAGTGCTAAAGATCAGAGCAGAAACTAATGAAGGAAAAAGAGGCACTACATAGTGGTGTACGTACCACCTAAGACAAATGCATGGTCAGTACAGGAATATGAAGAAATGATAAGTGATACAGGAACATGTCTGGAAGAAATGTTGGGTGGCTGTGAACGAACTATAATGATGGGAGATTTTAATTGTAAAGAGGTGTGTTGGGAGGACTGGTCAATGGAAGGATCAGAGACAACATGGGAAATACACTATTGACACTGGCAATGGAAAATGTGTTAACTCAGTGGGTCAAAGAAGATACTAGGTTTGGAGGAGAGGGAGCATCGTCAAGACTGGACTTGGTCTTTAGTACAGAGCCAATGGTCATTGAGGAGATGAGGGTGGAGTGCCCTTTAGCAAAGAGTGATCATGCAGTTTTGGAGTTCAAGGTGATAGATGAAGAGAAATCTAGAAGAAATGAAGAATATAAAGTGGGAAGATGGAATTATGCCAAGACAGATTTTGGAAACCTAAAGAAATTCTTTCAAGAGACAAATTGGATGAAATTCAAGAGTGCTAAGGAGCAAATGAAAAGTGGAAGGAATTTATAAAAATATACAAAGAAGGTGAGAAAAATTTGTACCAATAAGACAACATAGAGAAGTTGGAAAGCAGGACTGGTTTAACGATAGATGTGAAAAGGCTAGAACAAGAAAAGAGGATGCATGGAAGAGGTGGAGAAGGAAAAGACGGATTAAGCAGTGGAAAGTTACAAAAGAGCAAGAAATGAATATGTGTTGATTAGAAGAGAAGAAAGAAAGAAACAAGAAAAGGATATAATTGATAAATGTAAAGACCAACCAAGGCTTTTTACAGACATGTGAACAACAACATCAAAAATAGAGAAAGTATTGAAAGTTTAGAAGTAAATGGAGTATGCAGTGAAGATCCCAGGAAATGGCAGAGGCTATGAATGGATGCTTTCGGAAGGTATTCACAAAGGAGACTGCTTTTGACAAACCACTGGTAATGGAACAGAAAGGGATTATGAAGGAGTTTCAAGTAACTGTGGAGGAGATCAAGAACATGATGGGGAGTTTAGAAGTGAGAAAAGCTGTGGGACCTGATGGGGTATCAGGATGGATTTTAAGAGAATGCAGGAGCAACTGGCAGAAAAAGTTTGTGAAGTAATTGATGCCTCATTAAGGGAAGGTGTAGTGCCCCAAGACTGGAAAAGAGCTAACATTGTCCCAATCTATAAATCAGGTAACAAGAGAGACCCATTGAACTATAGACCAGTGTCACTTACAAGTGTGGTAGCTAAGATGTGTGAGAGGGTGGTGAAGAATAGATGGACAGACTTCTTGGAGAAAATGACATACTTTGTGAGTGTCAATTTGGTTTTAGAAAAGGGCGTTCATGCACGACAAACCTGATATGTTACTATTCGAGGGTGATAGATGTAATACAGGAAAGAGATGGTTGGGCTGATGGAATATATCTGGATTTAAAAAAGGCCTTTGATAAGGTACCACACCGGAGACTGATCTGGAAACTTGAAATGGTAGGAGGAGTGCATGGCAGTTTACTAAAATGGATGGAAGACTTTTGGTAGGAAGAGAAATGAGAACAATAATTAAGGACAGACCATCAGAATGGGGATTGGTGGAGAGTGGAGTTCCACAGGGATCAGTGTTGGCACCAGTAATGTTTGCAGTCTACATAAATGACATGGTGGATGGGGTGTCCAGTTATGTGAGCCTATTTGCAGACGATGCAAAATTGTTAAGAAAAGTGAGATGTGACAAAGATTGCGAACTACTCCAGGAAGACTTGGACAGAATATGGAAATGGAGCTGTACATGGCAAATGGAGTTCAACACGACAAAATGCAAGAAAATAGAGTTTGGCAAGAGTGAAAGAAGAATCAGGAGTATGTACAAGATAGGAAATGAAGACATAAAACCAGTCATGAAGAAAAAGACCTTGGGGTGACAATTACCAATGACCTATCGCCAGAGAGACATATAAACAAAATAATTGGAGAAGTATTGAACTTATTGAGGAACATAAGAGTGGCGTTCGTATATTTAGATGAAGAAATGATGAAGAAAATAATTACTGCAATGATAAGACCGAGGCTTGAATATGCAACAATACAGTGGGCTCGAACTTAAAGAAACACATAAGGAAACTAGAGAAAGTACAGAGGGCTGCAACAAAATGGTGCCTGACTTAAGAGATTTGACTTATGAAGACAGACTGAAAAGAATGCAACTTCCGACCCTGGAAAACAGAAAGAAAGGGAGACCTGATAGCAATATACAGAGTGATGATTGGCATGGAAAAATGGATAGGGAAGATCTGTGTATGTGGAATGAAAGAATGTCGAGAGGGCATGGGAAAAAACTAAAATGGCCACTTATAGGAGAGATGTGAAAAATATAGCTTCCTCATAGAAGGGTGGAAGCATGGAATAGTTTAGACGTGGAAGTGGTCAACGCAAGGAATATTCATGATTTTAAGAAAAGCTGGACATTAATAGATATGGAGACGGGACAACACGAGCATAGCTCTTTTCCGTATGTTACAATTAGGTAAATACAATTAGGTAAATACACACACACACACACACACACACACACACACACACACACACACACACACACAAGTGGCTCAGTGGTTAGAGCGCTGGACAAGAGAGGAGTTGATTGGGTGGAGATATTTGGGTTTGTCTCCTTTCAGTGAGTGTTCATAGCAGTGAATAGGTACAGGATGTAAATGAGAAGTTGTGACCTTGTTGTCTGGTGTGTGGTGTGTGCCTGGTCTCAGGATAAAGATCAGAAACAATGAGCTCTGAGCTCATTGAGGAAGTCTGGCTGTCTCGTCCGAGACTGCAGCCGATCAAACAGTGAAACACACATTCCGAGCAGCTGCTGAAAGTCTATTGGATCAAGAGTGGAGGTGTTGGAGAGAAAGGCTGAACATGTGACTGGTTGGAGAAAGATGAATGTGTGAGCTGGAGAAATGTATTACTAATTTCAAATACAGTCTGGCCAATGAATGATCTTGCAAATACATCTTTGGAACGAATAGCTTCTACACATACACACACACACACACACACACACACACACACACACAAGACCGAGGCTTGAATATGCAACAATACAGTGGGCTCTGAACTTAAAGAAACACATAAGGAAACTAGAGAAAGTACAGAGGGCTGCAACAAAAATGGTGCCTGACTTAAGAGATTTGACTTATGAAGACAGACTGAAAAGAATGCAACTTGATGGAAAACAGAAGAGAAAGGGAGACCTGATAGCAATATACAGAGTGATGATTGGCATGGAAAAAATGGATAGGAAGATCTGTGTATGTGGAATGAAAGAATGTTGAGAGGGCATGGGAAAAACTAAAATGGCCACTTATAGGAGAGATGTGAAAAATATAGCTTTCCTCATAGAAGGGTGGAAGCATGGAATAGTTTAGACGTGGAAGTGGTCAAGAAGGAATATTCATGATTTTAAGAAAAAGCTGGACATTAATAGATATGGAGACGGGACAACGAGATAGCTCTTTTCCGTATGTTACAATTAGGTAAATACAATTAGGTAAATACACACACACACACACACACACACACACACACACACACACACACACACACACACACATGAAAAAATATAAGAAACATGTGTTGAGATAAAGTGGGAAGATGGAATTATGCCAAGACAGATTTTGGAAACCTAAAGAAATTCTTTCAAGAGACAAATTGGATGAAATTCAAGAGTGCTAAGGAGCAAATGAAAAGTGGAAGGAATTTATAAAAATATACAAAGAAGGTGAGAAAAATTTGTACCAATAAGACAACATAGAGAAGTTGGAAAGCAGGACTGGTTTAACGATAGATGTGAAAAGGCTAGAACAAGAAAAGAGGATGCATGGAAGAGGTGGAGAAGGAAAAGACGGATTAAGCAGTGGGAAAGTTACAAAAGAGCAAGAAATGAATATGTGTTGATTAGAAGAGAAGAAAGAAAGAAACAAGAAAAGGATATAATTGATAAATGTAAAGACCAACCAAGGCTTTTTTACAGATATGTGAACAACAACATCAAAAATAGAGAAAGTATTGAAAGTTTAGAAATAAATGGAGTTTGCAGTGAGGATCCCAGGGAAATGGCAGAGGCTATGAATGGATGCTTTGGAAGGTATTCACAAAGGAGACTGCTTTTGACAAACCACTGGTAATGGAACAGAAAGGGATTATGAAGGAGTTTCAAGTAACTGTGGAGGAGATCAAGAATATGATGGGGAGTTTAGAAGTGAGAAAAGCTGTGGGACCTGATGGGGTATCAGGATGGATTTTAAGAGAATGCAGGAGCAACTGGCAGAAAAAGTTTGTGAAGTAATTGATGCCTCATTAAGGGAAGGTGTAGTGCCCCAAGACTGGAAAAGAGCTAACATTGTCCCAATTTATAAATCAGGTAACAAAGAGACCCATTGAACTATAGACCAGTGTCACTTACAAGTGTGGTAGCTAAGATGTGTGAGAGGGTGGTGAAGAATAGATGGACAGACTTCTTGGAGAAAAATGACATACTTTGTGAGTGTCAATTTGGTTTTAGAAAAGGGCGTTCATGCACGACAAACCTGATATGTTACTATTCGAGGGTGATAGATGTAATACAGGAAAGAGATGGTTGGGCTGATGGAATATATCTGGATTTAAAAAAGGCCTTTGATAAGGTACACACCAGAGACTGATCTGGAAACTTGAAATGGTAGGAGGAGTGCATGGCAGTTTACTAAAATGGATGGAAGACTTTTGGTAGGAAGAGAAATGAGAACAATAATTAAGGACAGACCATCAGAATGGGGCTTGGTGGAGAGTGGAGTCCACAGGGATCAGTGTTGGCACCAGTAATGTTTGCGGTCTACATAAATGACATGGTGGATGGGGTGTCCAGTTATGTGAGCCTATTTGCAGACGATGCAAAATTGTTAAGAAAAGTGAGATGTGACAAAGATTGCGAACTACTCCAGGAAGACTTGGACAGAATATGGAAATGGAGCTGTACATGGCAAATGGAGTTCAACACGACAAAATGCAAGAAATTAGAGTTTGGCAAGAGTGAAAGAAGAATCAGGAGTATGTACAAGATAGGAAATGAAGACATAAAACCAGTCATGAAGAAAAAGACCTTGGGGTGACAATTACCAATGACCTATCGCCAGAGAGACATATAAACAAAATAATTGGAGAAGTATTGAACTTATTGAGGAACATAAGAGTGGCGTTCGTATATTTAGATGAAGAAATGATGAAGAAAATAATTACTGCAATGATAAGACCAAGGCTTGAATATGCAACAATACAGTGGGCTCGAACTTAAAGAAACACATAAGGAAACTAGAGAAAGTACAGAGGGCTGCAACAAAATGGTGCCTGACTTAAGAGATTTGACTTATGAAGACAGACTGAACAGAATGCAACTTCCGACCCTGGAAAACAGAAGAGAAAGGGAGACCTGATAGCAATATACAGAGTGATGATTGGCATGGAAAAATGGATAGGGAAGATCTGTGTATGTGGAATGAAAGAATGTCGAGAGGGCATGGGAAAAACTAAAATGGCCACTTATATGAGAGATGTGAAAAAATATAGCTTCCCTCATAGAAGGGTGGAAGCATGGAATAGTTTAGACGTGGAAGTGGTCAACGCAAGGAATATTCATGATTTTAAGAAAAAGCTGGACATTAGTAGATATGGAGACGGGACAGTACGAGCATAGCTCCTTTCCCGTATGTTACAATTAGGTAAATACAATTAGGTAAATACACACACACACAGTATTCAATCATAATAATGCATTGGTAGGCTTGGAAAGGTGAGGCCTCTCTCTCTCTCTCTCTCTCTCTCTCTCTCTCTCTCTCTCTCTCTCTCTCTCTCTCTCTCTCTGAGTCTAAACACATGAAACACATGAGAAAAACACACAAAATTTAATAAGAGAAATTGCAGAAAAAAAAGTGTAATTATTTTTGGACTGAAAGAAAAAAATGTTAAATATAGACCAAGAAGGGAAAAGGACGAAACAAAATCAGTAAAAGACCTACTAAAACATCTAAATGATGAGGATAAACAGAACTTAGAAGAGGAAGTAGAAGAAATCCATAGAATGGGACCATATCAAGAAGGAACAGTGAGACCAGATATTACTAAAATCACAAGCAGCAGCAGAAAAAATACTATATAGAAAAACAAAACTCAGAGAAACAGAAGGTTGCAAAGATATATATATATATATATATATATATATATATATATATATATATATATATATATATATATATATATATATATATATATATATAAAGAAAAATAGAAACGAGGAGGAAAGGAAGAGACACAACGAATTGGTGGCAGAAGCAAGAGAAAAAAATAATGAAAGATCAGAGGAGGAGAAGAAGGCATTTTTTTGGAGAATTCTAGGAGACAGGATAAGAAAATGGTATATAAACGAGAAGGAAGAGAAAAAAATGGAGCAAGTTTAACTAAAAATTATAAGAACAAGAGATTAAAAATGATGTATACAAACATAGATGGGATTTTATCTAATAAATTAGAATTAAGAGATTACATAAAGAAAGAAGAACCAGATATTGTATGCCTGGTGGAAACAAAGTTAAATGAGGCAATAAAAATAGACATAGATAAAAGGTATAATATATGGAGGAGAGACAGAGTGGGTAAAGGAGGAGGAGGAGTCATGATGATGTTAAGGAAGGAGATAGTGGTAAATCAAGTGGAGTTTGGGAAGGAAAATCAGAAATACTGTATATTAAGATACATATTAATAAAACAGAGTTAACAATCATTGGAACATATGTGCCACCAAAAACAAACTCATGGACTAACCAAGAATATAAAGACATGATAAATGACACAATAAGGAGTCTTACAAGAATCATTAAAGAAAGGAGAAAAGTGATATTGGTAGGAGATTTCAACTGTAAGGAGGTGGACTGGGAAAATTATGAAAGTGGTATGGGGGAAGATGCCTGGGGAGATTGATTCCTGAACCTAATGATAGATAATTTGATGGTCCAAAGAGTAAAGGAAAACACAAGATTCAGAGGAAATGATGAGCTTGCGAGATTGGACCTAGTTTTTACAAGGGATATACAAATTAACGATGATATAAGTGCCCATTGGGAAAGAGTGACCATATAATATTAGAAATGGATATAGAAGAAGGAAAGGAAGATAGAGATGAATCATACAAAGGAGACCGATTAAATTACAGAAAGGCTGATATTGAGAATCTCAAGAGCTATTTTAAAACGTAAACTGGGAGGAGATGGAAAACTCAGAAACGGTTCAAGAGAAATATAACTTATTTTTGGAAATATACAAAACAGGAGTCAGGGAATATGTCCTGAAATATAGACCTAAAGAAGAAGGAAAGAAAGATTGGTTTAATGCAAGATGTGCTAGGGCAAAGGAAAAACGAGATGGAGCATGGAAAAGGTGGAGAAGAAACAGAAATCCAGAAAATAAGGAAAACTTCAAAACAGCAAGAAATGAATATGCTAAGGTGAGAAAGGAAGAAGAAAGAACTATGAAAAGGACATTGTCGAAAAATGTAAGGAACAACCAAAATTGTTCTACAGATTCATAAATGGAAAAATAAGACAAAAAGAAACAATAGAAAGGTTAAAAGGAGAGAACGGAATGGTGGAAGACCCAAAAGTATGGCAGAACTGTTAAATA
This sequence comes from Portunus trituberculatus, assembly GCF_017591435.1. Taxonomy (NCBI): domain Eukaryota; kingdom Metazoa; phylum Arthropoda; class Malacostraca; order Decapoda; family Portunidae; genus Portunus; species Portunus trituberculatus. Next base: position 213,233 of record NC_059296.1, read on the forward strand.
GTAAATTTCATGAGGTCTTTACTAAGGAATCCAAATTTGAAAGACCACAGGGTAATAGAGACTGTCCATATGAAAGAGATTAAAGTAACCAAGCTTGAAATAAAAAAGTTGATGACGGAACTAGATGAGGAAAAGGCAATGGGACCGGATGAAGTCTCAGGCAGAATACTGAAAGAATGTAGGGAAGAACTAGCAAGTCCTATATACAACATCATAAAATGCTCAATAGAAAATGGAACAGTGCCAGTGGAGTGGAAAAGAGCTGAGGTGGTTCCCATATATAAGAGCGGAAGGAAGGAAGAACCTTTAAATTACAGACTGGTATCACTAACTAGTGTAATATGCAAGATGTGTGAAAAGTAATAAAGAAGCAATGGATTGAGTTTCTTGAAGACAACAAATTATTATCAAATAGCCAATTTGGTTTTAGAAAAGGTCGGTCATGTGTAACAAATTTATTGAGTTTCTACTCTAGAATAGTTGATAAAGTACAAGAGAGAGAGGATGGATTGACTGTATTTATTTAGATTTAAAAAAGGCGTTTGATAAAGTGCCACATGAAAGATTACTATGGAAGTTAGAGGAGAAGGGTGGCTTAAAAGGAAGCACATTGAGATGGATGAAAAATTACTTGAAGGGGAGAGAAATAAGGACGATAGTTAAAGATATGAAGTCCAAGTGGAGAACAGTAGACAGCGGAGTGCCACAGGGGTCAGTATTGGCGCCAATAATTTTCTCATATATATAAACGACATGTCAGAGGGAGTGAACAGCTACATAAATCTGTTTGCGGACGATGCGAGTCATTAAACAAAAAGAGGATTGTGAAATACTACAGGAAGACTTAAACAAGATCTGGAAATGGAGTAAAAAATGGGAGATGGAATTCAATGTGGACAAAAGCCATGTCATGGAAATGGGAAAAAGTGAAAGACGACCAGTGGGAATCTATAAGATGGGAGATGGAGTAGAACTAGAAAAAGTAAAAAAGGAAAAGGACTTGGGAGTGACAATGGAAGAAAACAATTAACCAGTAAGCCATATTGATAGAATTTTCAGAGAGACGTATAATTTGCTAAGAAATATTGGATTAGCATTTCACTACATGGACAAAGAAATGATGAAGAAATTTATAAGTACTAAAATAAGAATTAGATTGGAATATGCAGGAGTTGTGTGGATCCCCCATAAAAAGAAACACATAAGGAAATTGGAGAGACTACAAAAAATGGCTACAAGAATGGTTCCAGAATTTAGAGAGATGACATATAAGGAGAGACTAAAAGCTATGGATCTACCAACCCTGGAACAGAGAAGAGAGAGAGGGGATCTGATACAAGTTTATAAATTGATTAACAGAATGGATCAAGTGGATAATGAGAAACTAATCCTGAGAGAAGAATATGACATTAGAAGCACGTGTCGAGACTTGGAACAGTTTGAGTGAGGAAGTGGTGTCAGCAAAGAGTGTACATAGTTTTAAAGAAAAATTGGACAAGTGTAGATATGGAGACTGGACCACACGAGCATAAAGCCCAGGCCCTGTAAAACTACAACTAGGTAAATACAACTAGGTACACACACACACACACCGCGTAGTGTAGTGGTTAGCACGCTCGACTCACAATCGAGAGAGCCGGGTTCGAGTCCCGGGAAGCGGCGAGGCAAATGGGCAAGCCTCTTAATGTGTGGCCCTTGTTCACCTAGCAGTAATTAGGTATGGGATGTAACTCAAGGGGTTGTGGCCTCGCTTTCCCGGTGTGTGGAGTGTGTTGTGGTCTCAGTCCTACCCGAAGATCGGTCTATGAGCTCTGAGCTCGTTCCGTAATGGGGAAGACTGGCTGGGTGACCAGCAGGTAACCGTGGTGAATCACACACACACACACACACACACACACACACACACACACACACAGATATAAAAAAATATAGTTTCCCGCAGAGATGTATTGAGACGTGGAACAGTTTAGATGAAGAAGTAGTGTCTGCAACGAGTGTGCACACTTTTAAAGTAAGATTGGATAAGTGTAGATATCGAGACGGGGCCACACGAGCATAAAGCCCAGGCCCTGTAAAACTACAACTAGGTAAATACAACTAGGTAAATACATGTAAAAGGCAACACACTCCACCTCACCAAACAGCCGCGGCTGGCCTGCTCCAACCCAACAGGTATTGAGTCACAGATTCGTCTACTTTTCTTACTCATGAAATGCATCTCATTATGGCCCAAGTACATGACAACAGCGAACAGTCAAATATGTATGTCATCAGTTAACAATGCAAGCAAAACTAATTTCATGGTTACAATCATGGGATGCATGAGGCAATGCTCACTAAAACTGACTCAAACTTATTTTTTCGTTACGGCAACAACGCAGGGATTTTCCTTACGACATCAAAATAGACATGTACGTTGCATAAGAATAACCTTCTTGGCACTTCTCGATAAGGTTAGGTTTTAAATTGTTGCCGAAATAAGTTTAATTACTTTATTTTCTGATAGTTCTAGTTATTCTATTGGTTAGTTACTGCACTTGCAAACAACTAAACACAGCTTGTCTTCAAACATATTCCGAGAGTACAGTATTTTTTTTTTTTTTTTTTTTTATACTATGGCCGATAGCGTAGGCATACTTGAAGAGTATATGTGGGAAGCGCTGTTAAAGCTTCCGCCCATTAGTGGCGCAGGCAATTTTATTCTATAGTGGTAGCCATATTAGGGTCCATATCACCACCCAAGCTCATCTTTGGTGAATCACCTAGAAGCTGGGTATCATGGTGACATGTAGGTACCTTTAAACCCAGTCGACAAATGGCAGGTGACATGTAGGTACCTTTAAACCAGTCGACAAATGGCAAAGTTTCAAGGCGGTAAGTGGTGGGATTTGAACCTACGCGTATGTAATAATCAATTGTTTATACTTTCTCTATCACTGGTTGCCGTCGCCATTTTACAACCTCTGTACTCGCCTCAGTCTTGGGATAATGTGCATTACTTACACCAGTATTAGATGTCATTTCTCTCTGTTCTTCTTTAGACAATCTAAAGACGTCTTCCCTGGTACTCCACGTGGCCTCCTCCTCTATGCCATGCTGACCTGACCTCCCATGTATCTCTGTCCTATTTCGTCCTTTTCACATGTAAAATAAATAGACAAACAAGCAAATAAACAAATACTGTATAATAAATAAATGAAATAAAAGATAAAAGGAAATAAAGAAAAACATAAAAATGTAAATAAACAAATTAATAAATAAATAAAGAATCTAAACTTTTCTCTTACATGATTTTATTTAATGGTTATATTTAATGAGTTCTCTTATTCATACGTCTGTCATTCTGCCTTCTTTGGTGACTCCCGTACTGATTCTCACCACTCTCTATCCGCGACGAGTTTAGAATTGTGTCATGAGATGACGCGGTGCGTCCTCCGTAATACTCGTAGTTAACAGCGGACAGCACACACTATTATAACATCACTTGAACTTGATGCTCTCTAAATGGTCACGTTCTGCCCATTGACAATACTCAATGGCTCTTACACTTCACCAGATACACCCACTTAACGCGTCATTACATGTAGGAGCTTCGTCACTTCTGTTACTATCGATCCCACATAATTCATTAGTTATCTTTTCACAAATATGGCTGCATGTCATGTACTTATGTGAAATATTTTTTTTTTTAGGATAGAAAACTTATTAGATCGTAAGGCATAATCGATATTTCAAAATTCAATCTTCAAAAGTGTTTACATTTCACAACTAAACAAGCTAAATCTAATTGTGATACATGCGGACAATACGTATATTGCGTGGTGTGAGTCCACTTAAAAGTGATAAAAGTGTTTCAAGTCAAAACTAAAAACTAGCCACTCATGTACGTATAAGATGTATAAGAAACCAGTCCAGTCCAGAAAGACAAGAATACTTTGATCATTTGTATTACCAGGTGTTACTGTTCAGCCTCCTCACCATCACCACAGCGCCTTGTGCAGCCACACGCAGACCTTCAGCAACACCCGGAAAGGCTGCACCGTCATGTTAAAAGTCGAGGTCAAATGCACTGACGTGGAGGATAAGCGTGAGGGTTTCGTACTGAATGGTGTTCCCACAGCACCGCAGGATCCTCAAGGGTAAGGAACAAGTTAAACAAATAGCAGTCCTTGCACAAAATATAAAAAAACCACACAGCTAGTTTCCTGTAACCCAAGATGAAGGGCGGGGCTGGTGATGACATGATGGGTGTTTACAGCTTGAAGATGCTGGTGGTTGCATTAGGGGGACAATAAATCAGAAACCAGGGATAAACAGAAGAGAGAAAAAAACATAATGACAATCAAGCTTTCCGCAAAAACAAGTCGGCCAATATTTGACAGTACACAGTATTAAGAAGTGTTTGAGGATGCCATGGAGTAGCGAGGTTCATGTCACGACCGCGGCCTTGGTCACGACTCTTCTTCGAAATAACACTTTCTTTTCGCTAAAGGTAATAATCACACTTTTTAACACTACTGCATGTGTAGAACTGGCTAATCTTCAGTTAACTACATAGAATGGATTAGTATTTAGCCTAATAACCATACAATCTTAGTCTTACAATCAAACTTCGAACTGTACAGCTGATGTTATATTCTAAGTACAAAAAACGAAGACATACGGGTCATCTATTGATCGTTATAGTTACGCAGGTTCCTTTCAGTGAGACGCAGAAGCAAGGCCAAGAGAAAAGGCCACTGACCGCCAGCGAACGCACCACAACAAATTATTAAGAGCAACCTTCACCTTCAACAATCCGGGTTACTCATGATAACTTTATGAATTCCCGGAGAGCCACGTGGCCACAGTGGACCGTAAAATGCCTCGTTTCCATCAAGGTCTTAACAAAACGGCCCTGGCTTTCATGAGTCATAACAAGGAAAGACCACAGACGCAAGGCAGGGACGTGAGCGACCGCTGCACTCTATGGATTGCTTTGGCTTGTGAGACTTTAGCGGGAATGTATCACTATCACCAGGGCAGCTGAGGATATTCGTGAACTACTTTTCAAATTATGTATTATAGACCTGGGCCTTTCCTTTTTATTTTCTGTTGCCCTTGGCCAGTTTTCCCCTCTTACATAAAAAAAGAGATTGCTTTAAAAATAACTCATCATGCCAGCGATAAACAAGTGACATACGCTCAGTCATACGTTGAAGTAAAAGAAGCGACAGGAAAGAAAGAAAAAATAAAAAACATTTGTATTCACGTTGAAGTGAAAGAAGCGACAGGAAAGAAAGAAAAATAAAAAAAAAAAACGTCTGTATCACACTTACTTTCAAGGAGATTATCAGCTTGACTCCAATAAAGCATGCTTGTAAATGTTTATAGCTAAAGATAGTGGGTCTAGTTTCAATGAAAGAAGAAAAAAATTGGGTAGAGAGAATATACCGTATTACATGTATATCCGATAATACCAGTGTGTGTGTGTGTGTGTGTGTGTGTGTTTCACTGTTTGATCTGCTGCAGTTTCTGATGAGACAGCCAGACGTTACCCTACGGAACGAGCTCAGAGCTCATTATTTCCGATCTTCGGATAGGCCTGAGACCAGGCACACACCACACACCGGGACAACAAGGTCACAACTCCTCGATTTACATCCCGTACCTACTCACTGCTAGGTGAACAGAGGCTACACGTGAAAGGAGACACACCCAAATATCTCCACCCGGCCGGGGAATCGAACCCCGGTCCTCTGGCTTGTGAAGCCAGCGCTCTAACCACTGAGCTACCGGGTGTGTGTGTGTGTGTGTGTGTGTGTGTGTGTGTGTGTGGGAGGGGAAGATTGCCTCAAAACACCACTGCTTTAAGGCGGCATGATGTTTGAGCCAGTTGGTGGTAGGTGGGTGCACGCTGGCTTTATTAATGTCGTGGCGTCATGCCGAGCGTCCCGCCATCGCCCCTCAGTGCAAGGAGATGTGTCAACACGAAAGGTCGACCCACAAACTTCACTCCTCCTTCACTTTCCAATTTACGATAACTGGGAATCGTGGCATTTACAGCGTGCACTTCCAGTAAAAGATGACGAGTTTCCTGCACTTCCACGACAAAATATCACCAAGAACATGCTACATCAGGTTCACCTTGAAAATTTCGATCTCTATTCTCAGGAACAAGAAGAAAAAAAAAAAAAAAGCGAAAATGTGGAAAAAAAGACTATACTTATATAAATGAACACTTTAATAAGATCGCTTAACTGGCTACGAAATACTGTACCAATAAATTTCGTTCGCTAACTACATCCTCTATATATAACTGAGAAACCGGTTCGAGTTTGTCCTAAAGACGTAAAGAGTTCCAAGAGACGATCACAACACAGAATAAACCTGGATTTTTCAACGCTTTATTCTCTCACCGGGACTGCGTTTCACAGACCACGGGGGTGATTAGGAATATACTAAGCCGAGATATCACGAAAATCTTAACGTCACTGAAAACCGTTGCAACTTCCACCACAGCCTGTTAAAAGAAACCGAGATGAGGCAAGATTACGGCCTTTAATTAATGTACTCAGTGAGCAAAGCCAAACTAAGAGTAATTACCCAGTAAAGTATGATAAAGGTACAGCAAGATGGCCTGCTGTCGTCTGAGTGTCTGGAGAAGGCGTGGGCGAGGGCGAGGGCGAGGAGGGTTTAAATTTGATACGAGACCGTCGGAGAGGACACAGGCGGCAGGGCGGGGTGAGTGTGAGGTCTGAGTGGAGCTGGGAGCGTCGAGCCGCCGCG
>NC_059296.1:222500-225000 GCF_017591435.1 Portunus trituberculatus
ACCCCCTTGCCACGGACCAGTTCCGAAAAGACCCGACTTACAGCCTACGGGTTGCATGGCTTGTTTGACGGCTTGTTTGGACCCCTTGCCGTGAGAGAGAGAGAGAGAGAGAGAGAGAGAGAGAGGAGAAGGGGGGAGGGGAGGAGGATTGTTACGTCACTGCATTTTTCTCGTTAGTTTTGTTATTTTGTGAATTGCATCACATTTTGGCATTAAAAGAAATATTATAGAAAGAGAAATGCGTGGGAGGATTCTCTCTCTCTCTCTCTCTCTCTCTCTCGTAATCATATGAACGTGTGTATGTGACAAGTGCCTCGTTTATAACTATGACTTGAAAAAGAAATAGATTTACATGTTGGCTTTAAAAACAGCTACATTTTCTCTAACCTTCATCTGTATCCTGCGTCTATTACGTCTCCTGAATTCATAACTTTCTTCCTTCAACTCATTGTCTTTCTGCATCTTTCTCCCATCCTCCTCCTCCTCCTCTGGTCACCCTTTATTTGTGTTCTTGTGTTCTGTCATTGTGGATCTTCAGTTACGCCTTTCCTTTGTTTCTGTAGAGTTTCATATACATGGTAGTTTCTCATTAATCTTTCCTACATCTTCTACTTCCTCTTCTAGCCACCTGTCTGAAATTTGTAGCTTTATGTTTGTATTCTGTTGTTGTTTAGTCTTTGGTTACTTTCCTTTGTTTCTGTAGAGATTTATATAGATGGTAGTTTATTATTAATTCTTCCTACATCTTCTACTTCTCTTGTGGCGACCTGTCTGAACTTCCCACCTCCATTTTTGTTGTTTTACTGTATACTGTTGGTGTGTGTCTTAAGTTCCTCCTTTTTCTTTGTTTCTGTACAGTTTGATATACACCGTTGCTTCTTATTAATCTTTCCTACATCTACTCTTCTCGCTATCTGTCTGAACTTTTCACCCCCACTTTTGTATTATATATTCTTAATGACTTATTTTCTTTATTTTCTGTACGACCTACATACTCCTTCACCTGCCTGATAAACTTGCAGTGTAAAGCTCTCTATTTCCTCACACCCTTCACTTCTTGGCCTTTAAACTCGTGCCCTACATATGTATTTCTTTATAAGTTATTGCTCCTCTTTTGCATCAACTTCCTCCTTGCCTACTTAATCTTGCATTACCATAACTCGCGACACTTGCTACGTTTCGCAAGTTCAATAAACCAGTCACGCTATCTCTACTCTACACGATATGCTTAACATTCACCACATACATTGTATCAGATCTTTTTAATTACTTGAAGGATTATGAAGGAAAAAAATATTACATGATTTGATAGACGTGTATATACTCTTAAGTTAATACAAATAAGTCAATGAGTAACAGTAACAGAGTTTGAAAGAAGGAAGAATAAGAAGGAAAAAATAATATTACATGATTTGTCAGACGTGCATGTACTCCTTAGTGAATACAAATAAGCCAATGAATAAACAAACGCATATCAATCAATACAGTCTGAAGTGCAAGCTCCAAAGATTTTTCGAAGATCAAAAGTCGTGACCGCTGCCTGCTTCCGCTCTCACTTCCACCCAGCAGGTCACTCAACTCACACTGAACCAACACAAGTAACGGCTATAGATTCCAAATTACTGCTTCAGATTCTTCCCTTCGTGTGGGGTAAGTTCCTTACAGTCAACGAGTCCGGCATCACATCCAGCACACAACTGAGAGTAACTAATGAAAAGGAACAAGAAAATTTGGTGGTAATGAAGAGGAAGGAAGGTATCTGGTTGTCATACGGAAGCTTCAACTCACCAATAACTCGATTCATCGCTACATTTTTCCCTCACTTTCCAGAATCTCATCCCACGACGTTTGATTTGTTGAGAGCCTAGAAGAAGCATGAATGAAGGTGAAATACGAGTAATAAAGAGATGCTACATTACATAGACCCTTACTTGAAGAGCTTTCTGCTACACCTAACCCTGCCCTGCCATCCCTCACCCACCTACCCACTCACCCACACACAAGCCAACGAAACCTTCACAATACACTCACGCCCAGACCACCCCCGATAAAAGAGAAACCAATATACAGCTCTCCCTTTCATGGTGGCGATGCGAGACAATTGCTCCGGCAGGTATAGTAATAGGCATACGATAGCACAGTATATACTTTCCGTCCCTTTGGTCACTCTTAGGCCTATCAGCGCTAAGCCTCCCAGCCGACAGCCCGACACACGCAGTTTGATCATGTAGCTATTCTTGTTTTCATCGCTTCCAACAGGGTCGCCGCGCTCTCTTTCCTGGCAGAAGGATCGCCTAGAATTGTCTATCTTTAGCATCCCAAGACTTGTGAGGCACGTCGAAAAAAGACACAGATTGATGTGACAGCGGTGGTGAGGGTAAAAGGGGTAATCTGAGAGAGAGAGAGAGAGAGAGAGAGAGAGAGAGAGAGAGAGAGAGAGATGGGAAAGAGGTCGGGGCAAGTAAACCACACACCTGTCTCCAGCTAGCATCAGTGCACA
>NC_059296.1:232500-245000 GCF_017591435.1 Portunus trituberculatus
TTGGAGCTGATATTACTATTGTGGAAATGTTATACAGCAAGGTACAAGTGAGAATAAAATATCACAGTTAGAATGCAACGAGGCGCGTCAGTGAGTGAAAGGTGAGATCAGGCTTACAGGTGTACACCATCCCCTTCTGACGTTTTTTCCATTGTTATTACGTTTTTTCTTTGACGTATACTGAAAAGTGTGTGTGTGTGTGTGTGTGTGTGTGTGTGTGTGTGTGTGTGTGTGTGTGTGTGTGTGTGTGTGTGTGTGTGTGTGTGTGTGTGTGTGTGTGTGTGTGAACAACCAAATCATGTCCTTGTCATTAGTTTTATTTCTTCCTGTTTATTTGTATATATTGTATGAGTTCCCTTTCCGGCCACGCTGCCCTCATGCCTCGGCGAGCGCGGGAGGCACGCACTAGGAAAACAGACTGACGCGCCCTAATCCAGGTCGGTGCGCCTGACCCACGCCTCCTCGACCCGGAATGCTTTAGCCCTCACCTGCCGACCTCACGTGATGGCGTGCTGCGTGTGTTAGGTGGTCACTGCATGCACGGGCAGAAGGTCACGCCACTTAGACTGCAAGGATCACTTTACTCATTTAAACTGCGTGGGAGGAGGTCAGTACTTAACCCCTTCAGGACCATGTCGCGTTTTCATATGCATTCTGTTTACTATTTGGTAATTTTGTACAGCATCAAAAGCTTAAAAGGAGATTAATACAATGAATATACTCTAGCCATTAATCTTCTGCCTTCCATAGACTCTTCCTAATGCAAATAAAATCTAATCATACCAAAAAATCATGGTAAAAATGCGTTCCAGTACCGAATGGTTAAGGCGTAGGAGGAAATCACTGCAATCCAATAAAAGTGTGAGGAAGGAAGAAGCTCTACTCCAGTATCTAAATGTGAAGAAATAAGGCAATCATTAAACTAGTAGGAAGAGCTCTAACAAAATACGTCGGAGTTCAATTGATTTACTTAAGCAACATGGGAAAGATGCTTGATCTGTGTGTGTGTGTGTGTGTGTGTGTGTGTGTGTGTGTGTGTGTGTGTGTGTGTGTGTGTGTGTGTGTGTGTGTGTGTGTGTGTGTGTGTGTGTGTGTGTGTGTGTGTGTGTGTCCGTCCCGCTGGGAGTTGAGGGGAATACTGGCAGGCTATAAAGAGGTGAGGAGGCCCGTGTGGTAGGCTACTCATGTCCTACTCTTCCTCCTCCTTCCCCTTCTCCTCCTCTCCCTCATCCTCCTCCTGCCTCTTAACCCCATCTTCCACCTTACTCTTCCATTTAGTTCCATTAGTTTCGTCTCTCCCTCCCTCCCTCCCTCCCTCTCTCTCTCTCTCTCTCTCTCTCTCTCTCTCTCTCTCTCTCTCTCTCTCTCTCTCTCTATCACTCAATCAATTATTATCATCACACAACAAACACTCAAACACCTGCAAAAAGAATTATCTCATACTTACACAACAAGCGCGCACACAGACACACACACACACACACACACACACACACACACACACACCACCACCACCACCACCAGCGGCGCCATCCGTCACGAGAGCCACAGGTGTGATGACTAATGTAGCATATATAAACCAGATGGCCCAAAAGACATACCGGCGGGGGTTGGTTAGGTTGCGACCACTTCATAATGCAAGGCCGCTCCGGTGTGGGTCGCCGGGCTGTGGTCATGAGGGTGATTGACAGTGCATATCCTCAGTACTTCGTTTTATTTATAGTCTTTAAAAAAACTTCTCTCTCTCTCTCTCTCTCTCTCTCTCTCTCTCTCTCTCTCTCTCTCTCTCCACGACTATTTTCAAAGGCCATAGGGTTGATTAGACGGGTACTCAAGAGTGTTATACTTCACCCTCTCGCCAAGACTATTAAAAAAAAAAAAAAAAAAAAAACGCACAGAAATGATTGACCAGGTTCTCGAGTGTTATGCTTCATTCTCTCGCCAAGTCTATTAAACACACACACACACACACACACACACACACACACACACACACACACACACACACACACACACACACACACACACAGAAATGATAGTGTTATGCTTCACCTCGCCAAGACTATTTTCAAAGGCCACGCTGAATTGATTAGCCGTGTTCTTAAAAGTATTCCTCTCATTAATTATGAAGAAATTTTGTTAATCCGTCACTATAACCATAAAAACACTCTTAAAGAAAAAAAAAACCTCGTGTAGCTTCAACTAGAGACTTAAAATGTAGCGGAGGTGCGGTGTAAAGTATCCCCGAATGTTGTACAATCTTTTATCTATATCTAAGAGAATGAAGTACAAGTTGTTGCGTCTTTCAAGAATGTTCTCATGAATCAAGAGATAGCCTTGTAAACATTCCGCATTATCAACAGGAAAAACCCTCTTGAGATCACGCGTAATCACCTCTGTGGCCTTCGACAAGAGTCCTAACGAGAGAACAAAGCCTTTAACAATACAGGTCTGTGTGGCTACGAGTCATGCTGGGGTCGTGAACTTTACTGTAACTCAGAAAGGAGGGAGAGGGTTGTGATCTTGACGGGGAAGGAGTACCGTGCGTAAGAGAGTCAGGCTGATAGAGGATAAAGACAGCGATGGTATGAGGTGACAGAATAGTAAAAATAGACCAGCTACGAGGAGTTAGAATAGTGTGCCTTTCTCAGGTGGGTATAGTGATGGTGAGCGAGTCTGGGAGTGCGTGGCCAGCCTTGTCATGCGAAGGGCAAGCTGAGGCATCGATACACGCCCCAGAAAAGAAATTATTATAGGGGATTTTAAATGATGAACGAGTTTAGTGGGAGCGGATATTGATTACTCTTCTTACTTTTTCTCGAGGCTAAAGCAAGCTCACCAATAGTTACTGAAAAGAAGAAAAGGTGGTGGTGGTAGAGGATTGAAGAGGAGGAGGAGGAGGAGGAGGAGGAGGAGGAGGAGGAGGAGGAGGAGGAGGAGGAGGATGGATGGATGGATTTTGGCTTGGCCGCCGCAACAGCAAGGGTCTTCTGGCGCCGTGAGGAGGAAGAAGAAGAAGAAGAAGAAGAAGAAGAAGAAGAAGAAGAAGAAGAAGAAGAAGAAGAAGAAGAAGAAGAAGAAGAAGAAGAAGAAGAAGAAGAAGAAGAAGAAGAAGAAGAAGAAGAAGAAGAAGAAGAAGAAGAAGAAGAAGAAGAAGAAGAAGAAGAAGAAGAAGAAGAAGAAGAAGAAGAAGAAGAAGAAGAAGAAGAAGAAGAAGAAGAAGAAGAAGAAGAAGAAGAAGAAGAAGAAGAAGAAGAAGAAGAAGAAGAAGAAGAAGAAGAAGAAGAAGAAGAAGAAGAAGAAGAAGAAGAAGAAGAAGAAGAAGAAGAAGAAGAAGAAGAAGAAGAAGAAGAAGAAGAAGAAGAAGAAGAAGAAGAAGAAGAAGAAGAAGAAGAAGAAGAAGAAGAAGAAGAAGAAGAAGAAGAAGAAGAAGAAGAAGAAGAAGAAGAAGAAGAAGAAGAAGAAGAAGAAGAAGAAAGAGGAGGAGGAGGAGGAGGAGGAGGAGGAGGAGGAGGAGGAGGAGGAGGAAAAAAGAAAAGAAAGAAGAAAAAAGAAGAAAGACAGCAACAACAACAACAACATATCCACTTCATTTCCGCTCCTCACAAGAGAGAGAGAGAGAGAGAGAGAGAGAGAGAGAGAGAGAGAGAGAGAGAGAGAGAGAGAGAGAGAGAGAGAGAGAGAGAGAGAAACAGTGAAGGGGTTCCCATCAGGGTGACTTGGTACTCTGGAAATAGTCCAACTCACGGGAAGGCCAAGAAAAAAAATAATAAATAATAATAATAATAAAAACAAGTAGTAATGACGATTGAGTAACGTAATGTGGATGCCCGTGATTAACAAACATTATCCAAACACCACCGTCCCATTCCTCCCGCTGAGTTGTTGAGTTGTTTGTCGAGAGTGTGGTAGTGACAGGCCGGCCCGCGGGCAAGCCCCGGACTGGTGAGAATTTAGAAAAGGCTCGCGGGAGTCAGCATAGTGCCACACACAGGCCCGCAAATAAAAGAAAAGGCGAAAAGCGTCCTTATATGGATAGATAAACGAATAATAAATGATAATAGTAACAATGACAAAAATAATCACAATAATAATAAAAGAAAATTGACAATATACGTGCTGTCAGAGGAGAGTCGTGTGTCACTTCTAATTACTTGGGTTTTCTGTTTTCTTCCTTCTTTCCTTTTCTTTTCTCTTATTTCTCCCAAGTTTATGCAGGGTTGCACAGCAGTGACGCCTGTCGTGTGGTGCAGCGGGCGGGTGACACACAGCGCTGGCCCAGTCGTGTATCACAGCGCAGTCATCAGTGCAGAACAGGTCTATTTCTACGCACTTCCTTTTTGCTAGCGTGGCGTGCGCGGTGGGGCAAGCATCCTGGCCAGCCTTCCCGACCCGCCCCGCCAACCCCAAAGCAACTCATCCCGTTCTTCTCTTTCGGTCTTCTCAGCACTACAGGTACTTTCCAAAGCTCTCCATAGTAGAGATGATGGGATACAATTGTGTTGATTAAATGATTATTAGGTGACCTATGACCACCTTTTTTCATGTAAAGAACAATAGAAACTAAGAGAGAGAGAGAGAGAGAGAGAGAGAGAGAGAGAGAGAGAGAGTACTTAAGGTGCCAGACCGTGAAGGAGACAGTAAAGCCACGTCCAAAATTACCTTGTTATCATCCTTTTACTTAATGAAAATCCCCGAATGCGATGACGACAACACGATATCAGCGGTGCGATGGTGAGGTGCTGACGTGTAGCAACGCGACTGCAGTCATTCATGGTAATACCCCGCATGACCGCAATCAGCTGTTAACTTGTTAAGGTTAAAGCAAAACCTCACATCTTTATAGTCTTGCGCCACAACCACCGAGTGTGCACAGGTAAAACTTTCTCTAATACCTAATGAATGAATAGATAGATAAATAAATGATGGTAATAACTATAACATCCAATACCTCAGCGGAGTAACCTTGGAGTATGTTAACAAGCTATTATAACTACACACCAAAGTATGAACTGTCCGACAATACACTCCTTACTCTGTCAGTGAATGGAGAGTCTGCTCTATACAAATCGTAACAAACGACGTTATAAAACTTAAGAGACGTCAGAGCAGGCAATAGTGAGGGAATGTGCTTGGCGTATTCTAAAAACGTGATAAGAAACATACGTAACTTGTTCCACTACTACTCCCCCCCCCCAACACACACACTGGGGGAGGGGAAAAGAGGGGGAGTGTTGAGGGGGCGGGGGTAGTTGGAGACTGTGACGGGTCGACCTTTGAATAGTCACTCCTCTGGCAATGCATAAAAAAAAAAAAAAAAAAAAAACAATACACAATCCCCGTACTGTGAACCTCGCTACTTAAACGGTTCTTTCAGCCCGGCCGTGACTAGCCATGGCCGCCTCATGCCCGTCCTCGCTCAACTATAAACATCTCGCAACATTGTCCTCGATTCATGCTGATGGAATTATGCACGGCTGCCTCACACAAAAGACTTATTATGATGACACGAGTAGACTGTTGAAGGACGGCGAAGAGGAGAGGAGAGGAGAGGAGAGGACAGGAGAGGAGAGGAGAGGAGAGGAGAGGAGAGGAGAGGAAGAGGTCAAAGAAAGAACAAGCCGATCCCTCTTATTGAGTTAAAAAAGAAAAAGAAAAAACAGTGAAGAATAAAGAGAAGATAAGAAAAAAAATATTTACGATGACATTGACGTACGTAATGTTTGTCTCTTGGGGACGTATGGGACATGCGCGCGCCCACGAGTGTATGAATGTGTGTGTGTGTGTGTGTGTGTGTGTGTGTGTGTGTGTGTGTGTGTGTGTGTGTGTGTGTGTGTGTGTGTGTGTGTGTGTGTGTGTGTGTGTGTGAACACACACACACACACACACACACACACACACATACACACACACACACACACACACACACACACACAAACACACACACACACACACACACACACACACAAGCAAAATGATAGGAGTCCTCAAGAAAAAAGAAAATTTAGTAAGAGAAATTACGGAAAAAAAGAAGAGTGTAATTATTTTTGGACTGAAAGAAAAAATGTTAAATATAGACCAAGAAGGGAAAAAGACGAAATGAAATCAGTAAAAGACCTACTAAAACATCTGAATGACGAGGATAGACAGAACTTAGAAGAGGAAGTAGAAGAAATCCATAGAATGGGACCATATCAAGAAGGAACAGTGAGACCAATTAAGATATTACTAAAATCACAAGCAGCAGCAGAAGAAGTACTATATAGAAAAACGAAACTCAGAGAAACAGAAGGTTGCAAAGATATATATATATATATATATATATATATATATATATATATATATATATATATATATATATATATAGAAAAATAGAAACGAGGAGGAAAGGAAGAGACACAATGAACTGGTGGCAGAAGCAAGAGAAAAAATAATGAAAGGTCAGAGGAGGAGAAGAAGGCATTTTTTGGAGAATTATAGGAGACAGGATAAGGAAATGGTATATAAAAGAGAAAGAAGAGAAAAGAATGGAGCAAGTTTAACTAAAAATGATAAGAACAAGAGATTAAAAATGATGTATACAAACATAGATGGGATTTTATCTAGTAAATTAGAATTAAGAGATTACATAAAGAAAGAAGAACCAGATATTGTATGCCTGGTGGAAACAAAGTTAAATGAGGCAATAAAATAGACATAGATAAAAGGTATAATATATGGAGGAGAGACAGAGTGGGTAAAGGAGGAGGAGGAGTCATGATGATGTTAAGGAAGGAGATAGTGGTAAATCAAGTGGAGTTTGGGGAAGGAAAATCAGAAATACTGTATGTTAAGATGCATATTAACAAAAAGGAGTTAACAATCATTGGAACATATGTGCCACCAAAACAAACTCATGGACTAACCAAGAATATAGAGACATGATAGATGACACAATAAGGAGTCTTACAAGAATCATTAAGGAAAGGAGAAAAGTGATATTGATAGGAGATTTCAACTGTAAGGAGGTAGACTGGGAAAATTATGAAAGTGGTATGGGGGAAGATGCCTGGGAGATAGATTCCTGAACCTAATGATAGATAATTTGATGGTCCAAAGAGTAAAGGAAAACACAAGATTCAGAGGAAACGATGAGCCGGCAAGATTAGACCTAGTTTTTACAAGGGATATACCAATTAACGATGATATAAGATACAAGTGCCCATTGGGAAAGAGTGACCATGTAATATTAGAGATGGATATAGAAGAAGGAAAGGAAGATAGAGATGAATCATACAAAGGAGACCGATTAAATTACAGAAAGGCTGATATTGAGAATCTCAAGAACTATTTTAAAACGTAAACTGGGAGGAGATGGAAAACTCATTAACGGTTCAAGAGAAATATAACTTATTTTTGGAAATATACAAAACTGGGGTCAGGAATATGTTCCGAAATATAGACCTAAAGAAGAAGGAAAGAAAGATTGGTTTAATGCAAGATGTGCTAGGGCAAAGGAGAAACGAGATGGAGCATGGAAAAGGTGGAGAAGAAACAGAAATCCAGAAAATAAGGAAAACTTCAAAACAGCAAGAAATGAATATGCTAAGGTGAGAAAGGAAGAAGAAAAGAACTATGAAAAGGACATTGTCGAAAAATGTAAGGAACAACCAAAATTGTTCTACAGATTCATAAATGGAAAAATAAGACAAAAAGAAACAATAGAAAGGTTAAAAGGAGAAAACGGAATGGTGGAAGACCCAAAAAGTATGGCAGAACTGTTAAATAGTAAATTTCATGAGGTCTTTACTAAGGAATCCAAATTTGAAAGACCACAGGGTAATAGAGACTGTCTATATGAAAGAGATTAAAGTAACCAAGCTTGAAATAAAAAGTTGATGACGGAATTGGATGAGGAAAAGGCAATGGGACCGGATGAAGTCTCAGGCAGAATACTGAAAGAATGTAGGGAAGAACTAGCAAGTCCAATATACAACATCATAAAATGCTCAATAGAAAATGGAACAGTGCCAGTGGAGTGGAAAAGAGCTGAGGTGGTTCCCATATATAAGAGCGGAAGGAAGGAAGAACCTTTAAATTACAGGCCGGTATCACTAACTAGTGTAATATGCAAGATGTGTGAAAAAGTAATAAAGAAGCAATGGATCGAGTTTCTTGAAGACAACAAAATATTATCAAATAGCCAATTTGGTTTTAGAAAAGGTCGGTCATGTGTGACAAATTTATTGAGTTTCTACTCTAGAATAGTTGATAAAGTACAAGAGAGAGAGGATGGGTTGACTGTATTTATTTAGATCTAAAAAAGGCTTTTGATAAAGTGCCACATGAAAGATTACTATGGAAGTTAGAGGAGAAGGGTGGCTTAAAAGGAAGCACATTGAGATGGATGAAGAATTACTTAAGGGGGAGAGAAATAAGGACGATAGTTAAAGATATGAAGTCCAAGTGGAGAACAGTAGACAGCGGAGTGCCACAGGGGTCAGTATTGGCACCAATACTTTTCTCGTATATATAAATGACATGCCAGAGGGAGTGAACAGCTACATAAATCTGTTTGCGGACGATGCGAAACTGTGCAGAGTCATTAAACAAAAAGAGGATTGTGAAATACTACAGGAAGACTTAAACAAGATCTGGAAATGGAGCAAAAAATGGGAGATGGAATTCAATGTGGACAAAAGCCATGTCATGGAAATGGGAAAAAGTGAAAGACGACCAGTGGGAATCTATAAGATGGGAGATGGAGTAGAACTAGAAAAAGTAAAAAAGGAAAAGGACTTGGGAGTGACAATGGAAGAAAATAATCAACCGGTTAGCCATATTGATAGAATTTTCAGAGAGACGTATAATTTGCTAAGGAATATTGGAGTAGCATTTCACTATATGGACAAGGAAATGATGAAGAAATTGATAAGTACTAAAATAAGACCTAGATTGGAATATGCAGGAGTTGTGTGGACTCCCCATAAAAGAAACACATAAGAAAATTAGAGAGACTACAAAAATGGCTACAAGAATGGTTCCAGAATTTAAAGGGATGGCATATGAGGAGAGACTAAAGGCAATGGATCTACCAACCTTGGAGCAGAGAGAGAGAGAGGGATCTGATACAAGTTTATAAATTGATTAACGGAATGGATGAAGTGGATAATGAGAAACTGATCCTGAGAGAAGAATATGACTTTAGAAGCACAAGATCGCATAGTAAGAAACTAAGGAAGGGACGATGTCTGAGAGATGTTAAAAAATTTAGTTTCCCGCAAAGATG
The DNA here is from genome assembly GCF_017591435.1 of Portunus trituberculatus. Lineage (NCBI taxonomy): Eukaryota > Metazoa > Arthropoda > Malacostraca > Decapoda > Portunidae > Portunus > Portunus trituberculatus. Next base: position 241,769 of record NC_059296.1, read on the forward strand.
TGTTGAGACTTGGAACAGTTTGAGTGAGGAAGTGGTATCAGCAAAGAGTGTACATAGTTTTAAAGAAAAATTGGATAAGTGTAGATATGGAGACGGGACCACACGAGCATAAAGCCCAGGCCCTGTAAAACTACAACTAGGTAAATACAACTAGGTAAATACACACGGCCCGGTAGCTCAGTGGTTAGAGCGCTGGCTTCACAAGCCAGAGGACCGGGGTTCGATTCCCCGGCCGGGTGGAGATATTTGGGTGTGTCTCCTTTCACGTGTAGCCCCTGTTCACCTAGCAGTGAGTAGGTAAGGGATGTAAATCGAGGAGTTGTGACCTTGTTGTCCCGGTGTGTGGTGTGTGCCTGGTCTCAGACCTATCCGAAGATCGGAAATAATGAGCTCTGAGCTCGTACCATAGGGTAACGTCTGGCTGTCATGTCAGAGACTGCAGCAGATCAAACAGTGAATTACACACACACACACACACAAATAAGAAAAAAAAAAGGTAAAAGGAGAATAACAACAATAATAATAATAATAAGAAGAAGAAGAAAGAAAAATGGAAACAAAGATGGCAGTCAAAAAGGACAGTTAAGATGTCCTCTTTTTTTTTCCGGTAAGGCCTATAGCGCCTGTAGGCACACTTGAAGAGTGTATGGGAAGCGCTGCTCAGCTTCCGCCCATTAGTGGCGCAGGCAATTTTATTTATAGTGGTACCCATATTAGGGCCCATATCACCGCCCAAGCTCATCTTGAGTGTAACCACCTAGAACCTGGGTATCATGGTGACATGTAGGTAACTTTAAACCACTCGACAAATGGCAAAGTGTTTTAAGGCTGTACGTGGTGGGATTCGAACCTACACGTGGACGTCTGCCCGATCCCACGCTCATCGCCTTATCCACTATGCCATAGTGCTCGCCATTATCTAACTGGTGGATATGTCACTGAAGACTTCCAGTTTCCACACACACACACACACACACACACACACACACACACACACACACACACACACATACGTACTTACATACATATATACAAACATACATATATACAAATGCGGTTTTCTGTGGAAGTATTTGGCAGGCTTCTCACGGCTCTGCTTCACATGCCGGCTGAGTTAGGTCTTGCACATTAAAGTCTCTCTCTCTCTCTCTCTCTCTCTCTCTCTCTCTCTCTCTCTCCTTTAATTAACTTCTGTCTGAGCAAGAGAATAAAATACTTCTTTAAATTTGTTTCTTTATCCTCCAGCTTTTTTTTCTTTTCTTTTCGTATGTCACCCTTTAAGTGGCGCTATCTTTGAGCTTATTATTATTATTATCGGTAAAAGAGAGAGAGAGAGAGAGAGAGAGAGAGAGAGAGAGAGAGAGACAACAGTTAGGGATGGGTTGGTTGGTCGGTGTTTGAAGGGCATATATCTCTCACCACGTACTAGTATGTGTCAGCACCTGTACTTTAATTGAAGGCTATAACAAGGGCGTGACAGCTTCCCTAGGAGTGATGGACGACTTGTGACGGTGGGAGGCGGTGGACACTCGCTAATGGATATGTGCACTGCTATATACCATTACCCTCCCCTCCACCTGCTCAGCGTCCTCAGATCCACCTGTGCCCGGTGATGATGTGCAGTCCGCTTCCCGCCACCTGCACATCGCCACTCTTCCACTTAACACAGTTAGTCAAACACTCCTTCACTGCAATAACCACGATACATTAGTCATGACATTATAAAAGAAAAAGGGATGCAAGGTATACTACTTACATGTCGGTGTGAGATCAACTGTAAAGAGACAAAGCTCACCCTCGCCGAACCTCACAAACAAAAGGTTATGAAAATAAAACTATACCACTGGCGTCACTGGTCACGTGGACGAGGAGAAGAGCTTCGCGTTGCCTACAACACGAGGGGACGGAGTGGCATGGGGGTGACTGCTGTGAGGGTGGAGGGGGCGGGGTGGGTAGGGGGGGCGGCTGGGGGCCTCAAGCACTTGCAGAAAGAACCACGGTGGGATCAATAAAGTTACAAGTAAAACCAAATACATGATTAATCCTGCGAACCACTACGCTGAGGAGGCAGAGCGAGCAGGCATGCAGGAGGGCAGAGGGAGGGAGGAAGGGCACCAGGGAGGGTCACGGCTGATGCCCCCCTGACATGCATCAACTTCTGAGATCACTTGACCAGATCGAGAGAGAGAGAGAGAGAGAGAGAGAGAGAGAGAGAGAGAGAGAGAGAGAGAGCGATAAAGGGAGGTGTGTCATTATAAAGATGCCTGGTGTGGTTTGTGGTCAGTACTACGTATATCATGGTCACGTGCTCTCTGGGAACAAGCGAGGTATCTTTCAAAACGCGCGCGGCAGGTAACCGGAGAAAACTGACGGTGAGCGCGTGGAGAGAATCACGCACGCCTGTTCGCTTGTTCGGTAGAGGGTGTCCTCTCATGTGTGTGTGTGTGTGTGTGTGTGTGTGTGTGTGTGTGTGTGTGTGTGTGATCACATTCACACCACCGCAATGACAACACCACGTCGCCACATTCCATTCTCACTGCTCTCTGGTATTACACATTCATTATTCCCACCACTAGACATAAGACTCCATCAACCAATCATCCCTCTGCAAACACAGGGATGGATTTCATCGCCTATCAACATTTGGGAGCGATATTCTGGAAGTGAAGGCAGGGCGGGAGGCGAGTGTCACTAAGTTATATGGCTGCTGCACCATAAAACGTGACTAACTATTCTCTGCACGTGCTTCACAATCCAAACTGGTCTTTTAGTGCCTCTTCTCACAGGCCTTTGTTAGTATTTGTTGTTTATATTCATGGGATGCACATAACAGGTGATTTAGGGCGGAGCAGACCACAAAACTGCATGTCATTATGTTTAACTTCAATACGCATGTTTGCATGCTGGGCAGCACAATACACAAGCATACCTGTCGATCTGCGCAATACAGCCACTCGAATAGTGTCCAGTCACTACTGTGCTGGTCTGTTCTGCGTCGCAAGGCAAGGTGTATCCGGCCTAAATAGTTTTGCTTCGCCATGCCTGATATAAGAAATGTTTATAACCACAAATATTTACTTGACAATCAATTGCATTTATATTTATAAATTGAAGCGAGCTAACTATCTCGTGCTATACAATGTATATGTTATGTATATACTGTACACCCTGAACGCTGGTACAATACATCTTACGAACTGCGTGGATCCTTCCTTTCTTTCGTCTTGCACTG
>NC_059296.1:255000-287500 GCF_017591435.1 Portunus trituberculatus
TATATATATATATATATATATATATATATATATATATATATATATATATATATATATATATATATATATATATATATATATATATATATATATATATATATATATATATATATATATATATATATATATATATATATATATATATATATATATATATATATATATATATATATATATATATATATATATATATATATATATATATATATATATATATATATATATATATATATATATATATATATATATATATATATATATATATATATATATATATATATATATATATATATATATATATATATATATATATATATATATATATATATATATATATATATATATATATATATATATATATATATATATATATATATATATATATATATATATATATATATATATATATATATATATATATATATATATATATATATATATATATATATATATATATATATATATATATATATATATATATATATATATATATATATATATATATATATATATATATATATATATATATATATATATATATATATATATATATATATATATATATATATATATATATATATATATATATATATATATATATATATATATATATATATATATATATATATATATATATATATATATATATATATATATATATATATATATATATATATATATATATATATATATTATCTGATTATTCATCAACCCCAAGATCGGGTTTTTGAGTTTTTATCATAGCCGTACACAGAATCTTAATATCTCACATAAGGACCCATAACCTCCCTCATCTATCATTGCATAAGGTGGTCTGACGAGACTACTTCTTGTAACTTGACTGGTGACTTGTAAGCGCCACCTACTAACATTCCGCCAGTTGGCGCACGCTTGTTGCGGTCTGTAATGATCATGCACGTGACGTCATGTGCAGTGTTGTCAATCCATACATTTTTCTAGATGGACATGTTCCCCCAAAGAACTCACCAACCAGTCCCGCACTCTGCAAGAATGTGCTGGCAAACTGTGTACTGTACATACTGGCAGCGCTCAGTCACAGAGAGCACCTCAGCGAGCTTGGCTACGATGTTCTAGACTAGAGCCTATATATATATATATATATATATATATATATATATATATATATATATATATATATATATATATATATATATATAAGAGAGAGAGAGAGAGAGAGAGAGAGAGAGAGAGAGAGAGAGAGAGAGAGAGAGAGAGAGAGAGAGAGATATGAGCATAAGAAATATCTCCAGATAGCTTTAAGCTTGGATGTTAAAATATCTGGCCTGTTAAAACAACAATACGTGGTCAGACTTTAAGCACATAGTTCATGCCACTTTGATCATCTTGAGAGAGAGAGAGAGAGAGAGAGAGAGAGAGAGAGAGAGAGAGAGAGAGAGAGAGAGATTTGGTGTTAGGGATGTGATGATGGTGTGGCATGTGATCGCTGGTGGTGGACTCACTCAGGCCCGCCATCTTTCCTGCTTATATGTGTACTGATTTCATCATCTTGAAATAGATGATTAAAAAAATATATGAAAGAAAAATACTGAATCTTTAAAGGATTCTTGAAAAGTGCACCTGATGTTAAAGTGAAGGTGTTTAACTTATTTTCATGTTTCGAAGTTTATAAACAACAAAGATTACCTGTTCAGTTCTTATTTCATATTCAATCAGCATAAAAATAAAGCAAAATAAAAATATTGCGAGTCTAGAGATATATGGCTGATTACAATAAAACTTGTATCACAAGAGCAAAAATACCATTATAGTAAGACATCATAAAGAATGTATATTTTCTGCACGGTGTACAGCGCACAACGTATATAAACAGGTGTACAAAAGGAGGACGATAAAATCACTGCACGATCTCTAATGAACTGTGACTGCTGCTGCTGCTGCCACCTCCAGCTTATCACTGTGTTCACTGAATAACTAATAACCTCCTCCGACTTCCTCCTTTACTCCTATGGCTTACCATACCATGAGTGAAGGTTGACGCAGTGCAATCCACCCAATGCCTTATAAAACCAATGGAACACACACACACACACACACACACACACACACACACGGCCCGGTAGCTCAGTGGTTAGAGCGCTGGCTTCACAAGCCAGATGACCGGGGTTCGATTCCCCGGCCGGGTGGAGATATTTGGGTGTGGCTCCTTTCACGTGTAGACCCTGTTCACCTAGCAGTGAGTAGGTACGGGATGTAAATCGAGGAGTTGTGACCTTGTTGTCCCGGTGTGTGGTGTGTGCCTGGTCTCAGGCCTATCCCAAGATCGGAAATAATGAGCTCTAAGCTCGTTCCGTAGGGTAACGTCTGGCTGTCTCGTCAGAGACTGCAGCAGATCAAACAGTGAATTACACACACACACACATCTAACACATTCCACGCTGCACCATGCCAAACTTAACAGAGACAAAAGGTTGTTTACTTTAGCACTACTCATGAGATCTCACCAGACCCTGAATTTTCTTAAATTTAGCGTCGTTAAGGAAGGCAGAAACCTCTACGACTGCTACGCTACTGTGAACACACACACACACACACACACACACACATATAGGATGGTAACATTCCAGGTAACCTCAGGCATGTAACAGCTGGCGCTGGCGACCTTGAGCAGTGTTCGCGAGCGAACACGTGTCCATTATACACAATGTACGAGGGAAAAAAGTTAATAAGTACCAATCTCAGCGGCAACCTATCACACCAGTATACATTATTTGTCAATATATACGCACATATATGGATACAAGCATACATGCCAGCAGGCATGCATTCATACATACATGCATACATATGTAGTGCTGTACCCATACATGAATAACCTATACTCTCTCTCTCTCTCTCTCTCTCTCTCTCTCTCTCTCTCTCTCTCTCTCTCTCAAAACAGATATGACAGAGAGAAGAAGGTGATAGAGGAACAAGCCCTGAAACACCTTGTGGAGAGAGAGAGAGAGAGAGAGAGAGAACTCTCTCTCTCTCTCTCTCTCTCTCTCTCTCTCTCTCTCGTCACACATATAGGTCTATCTATATTTACATATATATATATATATATATATATATATATATATATATATATATATATATATATATATATATATATTCGCCTTTCATTCTTTCGTAGACGTTATAATTATTATTATTAATAATAATAATAACAATAATAATAATAACAACAATAATAATAATAATAATAATAATAATAATAATAATAATGATAATAATAATAATAATGATGAATAAAATAGTGACATGAAGACGACTAGAGGTGGGCGTGAAGGAATGGTGTGTAGCACCACAGCCTCTCATGCCATGATGCCTTTACCGGGACAAGAATTATTACGAATACCTTTCTTGGTAAATAATATACATACCAACATACACACCCATCTGGACACTAACACATGTAAAGCAAGGTAATACTCACCAATAGTTTTCACAATATCGAAGTCATGCAGTGAATATTGCCTGGGGGAGGGAACTCCGTTGGCGGAAGCAGCGGGCACATCCTTCGGCGCGCCCACTCGCCGTCGGCCACCCACACGCCCGCCAGACATTATAGCCCTTCACTTCGCTGTGCAGTCCGATAGTTTAGTGGCCTACTCTGCACACCGCACCTGTCACTTCAGTGCTCTCTTAATAATGTTATGTTCTATGATGTCTGACGTTTCAAGGTCACTCCTACATTACTCCAGGTGTCATATGGTTTGCTTCTTGAGCACTGAGTCCCGGGCCTCATTATGTGAACGTGATGGTGGTAGGCAGCCTAACGCAGACATTCACTATACCAGTGTTACAGTCATTTCTTATTACTGAGCGCCTCCAATCGCTACTGTTAGTGCTGTAAAAACTTTTGAAGCTCTTCTGAAATTTTACAATCTGTCAGACAAACGCCAAAAAATTTCCTTTCCAATGACTCTGGTTGGATTATAATCACATTTCCAAAACGCTGTTTGTTCATTTCCTACATTCACACAGAGTACGCACAGCCTCCTTGTTTCCGGATATTAACTACGATTGTTAGCTAACAGACTGGGTCAAGACAGACTGAGGGAGCTGTTCTGTCCACCTCAATCACCTCACAACAATTCGGGCATTTAAAGGGAGTTATCAGCAGAAGGTTGACACGACGGACCGAAAGTGGCCACAGCCACCTCCGGTAATGTCAACGATCTCACGGTATCCCGTGTTCTACACAACTAACACCATCTCTACACAACTGTTCACATCACAGGAAAATGACACACTTAAACTCAGTTTCTCGACTGACAACAAAATAAACATAAATTTTAGGGATAGAGACAGTACTTTTCGAGAAACAGTGCAGCACACCTCTCCCATCCGTCGCCGCAGCCACACTGCTGTGTTGGTGGTGGACGCTGGTGGTGCCGCGGCCCGCGGTGGAGTGACTTTCCAGCTGGTCTAGCGTTAGTTGCCACTTCTCGCTGATGTTACCAGTTACCATATAGAGTGTACAATATCAATGTCTAATCCATATAGCTACCTATCTATTTACATGTGTGTGTGTGTTTTACTTATACAAATATACCTATACCTATTCATTACAGAGTGAACTACCGATACACATCAGTCTGGTCGCATTTCTTTTCTATTGACTGATTCGTATATCAGCAGTATTAGCTACTAGTATGTACTGTACATGGACGGATAAGCCCCCTGCAACCTACAAAGTTCGCAGCTTGGAGGGATGGTGAAAAAAAAAAAAAAAAAAACTGGCGGAGTCGGTGCCTATAAATCCATGGGAGCTGTTTGTTTTAGCCAGAGATGAAATGTGAAGCTTCCAGATTATATGATAAGTCAAGGACAGACCGGGGATGTTCAGTGCAGAAGAGTGTCATTGAAGAAAAATGGATAGTTATCCGGAAGATTAACTGTCGAGTTAATAAAGGAATTGAATTTTTGATGTATTGAAGATAGTTGATTGCTCTCCCATATATATATATATATATATATATATATATATATATATATATATATATATATATATATATATATATATATATATATATATATATATATATATATAAATGGAGAGATAAAGTCATTATTATTTACTTCTTTATTTCATTTCATCTCATCTCACTTCAGATTATGTCATCTCACCTCACCTCAAGTCAACTCTCACTTCCCTCGGCACCTCATCCACGCAACATGATTAATTACATTAATCACATCTCATTGCACCCTTACATCGGTTGTTTCTGCATTCTAACCTCATCGTTTGTATTCTTTGTCTTAGTATATATAAAGCATGGTTTTTCTACCTTCAGCCATCATCGCAGGCTTTTTTGCCCTTGTTTCACCTTTCAGCTATGCCTAGTTTACCTGGACTTCTAAAGAACAATAATGAAAATAATGATAAGAACAATAATGATGATTTTGATATATACATAAGCTAAAAACTTAAGGGAACACCCTGAGCGACTCCTATGGCACCGAGACTTTCGGTGCTTCAGCTCATGTTTCAGGTCTTACCACGCCAAGCGTTCCCCCCTCCACCTACATTCTTTATTACAATTTTCAATCCAACGTAAGATGTTGTGTCTATGTGCACAATGACAACTTGCTCTCGTGCTCACGCTCTTAAATCTTCCTAGTTTTCCACAATCTGGCAATGACTAAAGTCACTCTCAAATCTCCTGAGATTATTAGTTATTGTTTCATCAAATTATGTTAGTTTTAGTTCAGAATTTAGCTCCACGGTTGTGAAGAGTTGGACAGACTCCTTCCTTGCATATGAATCCTGCTGCTCTCTCTCTCTCTCTCTCTCTCTCTCTCTCTCTCCTGACCCATTAATATCCTTTCACTAATATTTGTATTTAAATTTTTGTCTTCGATAATTTACTTACCATATTTTACCTATAGCATCATCAACAATTTCTTTTCAACATACACAATAAACTGCAAACTTTGGCAGATGGATTGAGCTTAGTTATCCATGATATTTGAATGCTCCCACAGATGTATGTCATGTTTTTATGAGAAACATTTTGAAGAGAAACTTAGGTCATGGATAAATAGCCAACAGCTATCAAATGAAACTTCTGAGATATCAGAATGAGATGATCAGATATTTTCATAAAATACAGGTAACATGAGAAATAGTTAAAAGAATTTAATTATGTACAAAATAGACAAGTAAAGGCAGAGTAAATTAGAGGTATAATAGATGCAACAGTGTTAAGATAGACCTGAACTTGATAGACTTGAAAGCACAAGACGTATTAGACTATATGTACATCAATATCTATGTTAGCATATTCACTCCATCAATCTATATCATCAAAAGACTGATGAGGGATCAAGGTGAAGATGCATGAATCCTGTGTTGATGGGGATAAAAAATTGCTGCATTTGAGAGAATATGGTGGGATGCTTCATCTTTACCCCCTTCTATTCTCCAAGTGGCATACCTGTCTTATGACCTAATGCCTTGCCTCAGAATGGCTGGCCTGACAATGCTGTGTGAGATCAATCTTCATTGTTGTCTCCAGCTGTGACCTGCATGTGCTTTGCCACAGGTATACCAGTTTCACCCAGCTCCTGTCTTTCCTTACTTTGGGGAGAATGTAGTCTGTCTGTTCTGCCTTGGTGAGCAGATGTGTCAGAGGCAAGTCTTTATTTACTTGTACAATCTTATTATATCAATATACTGCAGCTTTATCACCATGTTTCCTTAGCACCACCTATTTCAGTTACTAAAAGCTAATACTATTCAAGAAATAAAATGAAAAGGTAGGACATGGCACTCATGCAAGTCATTCCCTGTACTTATTAAGCTTCTAAAACATTTCTGTTATACTCTTGTATCACCTAATGTATCAGGAGAGCCAAGTCATATGAAACACTACATCAATACTATTTCTAGGATATTTGTAAGGTTAAAATTAATGTTGTTAAGTAAACATGTTCTTGATTTATTACTAGGAATGATTACATATTTACAAAAAATTGATAGAAAGCAGACATTGAGGGTCATCTGCCAACTGTAGCATTGCTAATTCTATAATTGAAAGAAACAAGTACGGAGGGAAAGTGAGAAAGAATAATTTGTAAGGAAAAATATTTCACGTTTCCATTTTTATGTCTGAAGGTCAAAGTGCAAAAAACACAGTTAAGAAACTCCTTCCACCTCATCCAACTATTGTCCTCCAGCATTTATTATGATTTATCCCATTTATTTTCCATGACACTTATGTGCTATTGTGAAAATTCTGTCCATAAGTAGACAAAAGAAATTAAAAACTGGCTTATCCCCTTATACAGATCATCATGTTTGAATAATTGGTCAGACTTCTGAATTTTTCATACAATTATTAAAGTCTGGTGAAGGAGGGTGCTTGAGGCTAAAAATATTTTGTTTGACTTTGTCTCTTAGGAGGAGCTTCCCAATTGTTGGAAACCTTTCCCCTGTCATATTTCACTTACATATCAAAGCCATGATTCAGGAAAGAGTACATTTAAATTACCTACAGCTTATAGGTATTTTAAGAATTATTGTCACACCACACTAAGCATGTGTATAAAAGCAAATTTAAATAGATACTTTAATTGTACAAGTAACTATTTAGGACTATTTAAAGCTGTATCTGAAAAATAGTAACAAAAACAAAATTTGCTGAAAACTACCTGTGCCTCCTACTGTTGGCAGCCACCAGGAGCTGTGAACCACCAATCAGATTCTCCCATGAGGAACTTGACACTGACATTACTAGAGCAAAATTGATAATTTCCTAACACAATCTAACCATGAGAATCTTCTACTTTCAAAGTGAGCCTATCTGAATTATGGACTCACTGGCAATCAAATCTAATCTTTAAGGTATGATAACCACCACGGACAAGAATGAATAGTGCACTTCTAACATTTTGATCCTAATATGGACTCACCAGGAAAGAGTGTGCTAATGTCCCAATGTTTTATAAATTGAGAAATGCTGTCACTCTCAGGACTAGATGTAATAAATTTGCTACACACATTATGCTCAGTAAGCTGCCTTCCAATTCAATTTGTGAATCAGGAGATATTTTGATACTCTAATGCAAATCTTATTTTCAGCCCAAAAAAGATTTGAACAGTATTAAATGTCTATTTAAACAGAAAAGTACATTAAATATTTTCAAACGAACTTGATGAATAACTATCTTGTATGGGTGATATCAGGTAATTCATTGATTCACAATTACATGTGTTCATCACACATATTTTCTTTATTCATGCTTTACATAAAACTTAGTAAGTTGTCCTTTCAATTCATATTTTTTTCTTTTTACTTAAATATAACATGTTATTGTTCCCATCATTGGTTTACTGTTCAGTCTTTTAACAAGAAAGACAAAGACAAGTAGATGAAAAATCATTAAAAATAATGCTAATAACAATATAAAATAAGATAAATAATAACAATGTGCCCCTGCAGTCATGTAAAAAATGCACTATTGACTGTATACTTCTTTGTCAAAGTATTAGGAAATTTACATTACAAAAACTATTTTATCTGCAGTACAAACCACTCAACTTTATTATGTATGTTATCTCGTCTGTTATGACCATCCCCTTGGAATTCTAAGGAGTAGGCATCATGTACAAGAACAAAATCAGGATGAATTTCAGGGTTACTGTGACATTTAAGAAAATGAAAAAAAATTGAACACATATAAGAATGAATGAAAACATCATACTATTGCTGCTTTCTTTACAAGTCCCTGTAGGTTAGGTAACAGTGATAGTGCCCTGGCCTCAAAAAGACAATAAACATTAGAAAATATAACAACTGCATGTTAAACACCATATCATTTGGTAAGAGTTCTTTGCACTATGGGTCCAACATTTGAGGAAGTAACAGCAGCTTCATTTCACATGGTCAGAAGCCCTACTAACTTTGCTATGATGACTGGCCTGCAACAAGAGGGGCTACTGAATTCTATATATCAGATATCCCTTGAGTTATAATTAAACTACAACACTGATGCTAGATCTTCCTCTGATCTGAAAGACAAAGAATCAAGTGGAGGTGGGATCCTGGCAGAAAACTGAATAAAGGACTTGAACTAGAACACTACCATCTGAGGCTGTCAATATATATATATATATATATATATATATATATATATATATATATATATATATATATATATATATATATATATATATATATATATATATATAATAAATAATAGTAAATAAAAAATTAATAAAACATTAGGAATGTGTGCTGTCCTAGGCAGGGGATGGGATGTATTTTTCCTTTATCATGATATGGTGATATCAATAATCAGTACATGTCAAGAGTGTAGCACAAAGGCTGGCTGATGTACTCAGCAATAAGAAAAGACAAATAATGACTAAGATTTTGATGCTATGCTACATCAAATACAGGATACACATATCAAGTGGTATATTGGAAAGTGAAACTTGTATACCTGAAAATCAGACTTATTGGTACATGAGCTGAACAGAAGCTGCTCTATTCACTGAGAATGTTGATTTAGCTGCCTTCTCATTACAAAAATAATCAATAACCAAAAAATTAGTAGGAAGTTATTATGACTAAGCAGGATAAAATAAAAACCTAACAAGGCACATATAAAATTTCCCTGGGCCATTCCTCAAGTCAAGACTGTTCTCCAGAATAACAGTGAAAATATGAATCATGGTAGATCATTAAATATTCTTAAATTAGAACATGTAAGTGACAGAAGGAAAATACTTATTTGGTCAGTATCATAAAGCTACCAGTGACTGAATGCATTCATAAGGAAGTATTCCCCAGCAAGACAACCATTTCATATTTCCTTTTTCCTACCCTGTAAGTATGTTTATATATGAGGACCTTCAAGTAGACAAACAAAAAGTCAAATGTCTGACAACAAAAAATATTACAAAACATTACAAATCTTATATAAGTTTTGATGGATGCTTCACCTTATATATATATATATATATATATATATATATATATATATATATATATATATATATATATATATATATATATATATATATATATATATTGCTTTCTTTCTTAGTGTGGCTGTGAAAAGTGGAAAAACTTGATGGGAGCAAGTTCTATTATGACCATCTTTAGTAGGAGTCTACCAAGAGTGGAGGGAGGTGTGTTACAGATATTGATGATGATGATGAGGATGATGACAATGCTGCTGATGATGATAATCATGGTGATGATGAAAAATGATTATGATGATAATCAAGAAAACTCCCTTATCATTACTGCTGCAGTAAATTAAAGTAAAATGCACCATTTTCAGGTCCTCACATAGCATGTTATAATGTACATACTTGTGTAAGTTTTTTGTCCTACTTGTGAGAAGAGAAATACTTGTGTTAGGTTGTTATTGCCAAGGTATAGAAAATGCATGAAGCTCTTCAGCATAGTACTAAGGCACTTGTTTGGCTGGTGAGGTGAGCCAATACTCATTCATAGAAGTCAGTCCTACACTATAGCAAAAAATTATTATCATCATATAAAAGTTATTAGGTTTACTATATAAAAGAGAAAAACATTGCTATAAAAGTAAGCAAATTAAGACAATTATTCAAGCAACTGGGATGCTACTTACAAGTGGAAGAATATTTTCCTTTGACTTATTGTATTTAGAATGAGCAACATTTTCATCCCTGACTTAAATGAATGTATTCTGGCTCACAAGATGAGTGAGGCACTAAACTCATGTGTGTCGAACTGGTGTCAAGGGCTTTGGATGTTGCCACAAAGCTCATTACACCTTAGTGATTCGACCAACTTCTGGAGGAGCTGAAGATCGCTGTAGATGCTGAAAAAAAATGAATAAAAGAATAGTAATTAAAAAAAGGAAACAAATCATGAATTCAACAACTTGAACTGAAATTTAGACACCTGGTATATTAAGTATTGAGAAATTCCAAAGCAAATTATTATTGTTTATACATCTTGATCTCACCTGCATTTCAATCTCATATATGTTGAATATAGCAGTCTTTACATGGAGAGCTTACGTGATGATGAAATCAATATACAGTACTCAAAAGTAAAGTTCTAGGATAAGAGTAGTAAGGAAGATTTTCAACTTTATTTACATAGCAAATAAAGTGTTTTAGCCAACATAGATACATATTACACTTAAATTAATGTGGTAGCAGCTTTATGGAGCATAAAAAATATTTGCTTAAAGTATATTTACCTCAACAGAGTCTGCCATCACCATTGGTCTGAAGGAAGCAGTGCCATGGGGGAAGGGAGAAAATATAGCCTCAGATGAGAGCAGAGCAAAGTGGACTAAGAGAATATAAAGTAATGTGCAGACCAAGACAAAAAATACTATCACTCATGAAATCTTGACTTATAAAATATCATTCAATGGTAATGAAAATATCAAAGATGTCACCTAAGAATACTAATGCAAGGATAAAATGAAGACACAAATCAATTGCCAATATACTGATACATACACACACAGGCATGATAGAAACTGCAAAACCTAAGAAAAAAAAAAGGACAAGAAAGAAGGAAAAAGTAGAGAATTACTGAATGAAAAAGAAAGTTAAAAAGGAAATTATGAATTGAATGTATAAAAGAAAAAAATGAATGGGAAGTTACAAGGAATGACAAAATCTTCCAAGCCATATCATTGTCATTTAACTCACAATTTTGTGTACATATAAACAAAAACTTCTAATGCAGCTTTATAGTTTAGAAGATTGTATCTACAATTACTAAGACCGAAAAAAAAAAAAAAATGTAGAAAAAAAGGCAAATGTCCAAAATAAATCATGCAAAACATTGGCATTAAAGAGGTAGAAGAAAATAATTTTATTTTGATGGGAATAAAAACTTTCAAGATACACACACACATTCACATATATCACTGCCTTAAAAATGTACATTCAAATATAAAGTCACCATTCTTAAGAGGAAATTTTATGTCATTCTCACTTTATTGACTAAAACTTTGTTCCAAGCTATCATGGAAAAATAATTCATAAACTTATTGAACTGGTAACAAAACTCCCACTTGAGCTGGTCAGAGCCACAAGCAACAACTGGCTGCCTTGAGGCTTATGTGCTTATATGTCTATATGTATGTCCACCATTTATTACCCTGTCAATGATAATTTCTGCCAAGCTTCTTTCTTTCTCTCTCTCTCTCTCTCTCTCTCTCTCTTAAAATATACCATGGATAATTTCTATTCCCACTTACCTCCTTTTCTCTGTCCTGCAGAGCACCAAGTGGAGGTTTCTCATCCAGTGGGCATAACAAGTCATCAAATTCCAATTCAGACTTGGTTTTCTTACGTTTCAATGAAAATTGAGACTTCTTTGGCATCTGAAACAATTGTGAAAATATCATTCATATTCATTAAATATAAGCCTAAAAATTTTTCTCAATAAACCTCATTTATATGTAATTTCTCCACCAAATCTGTTACTCCAATTTTTCCTCTAATATTTCACTGTCTAATTCTGGTCAAATGCTCAAAACATTATTATATTTTTCTTGAGGATTTTCATCCATCATGTAGTTTGTTATATCTCCTAATCTCATACATACACTACACAATGAATTACTACTAAGTTCAATCGGAAGACTTACCTTTACTTTAGCTGAAGACGTGAGAGGAGTGTAACCAGAAGCAGTTTCTAACTCACGCTTCTCTTGTACTACAGAACGACCTACTAATTCCTTGAAGTGAGTGTTTAAGTGTCTCCTTAAGAGCGTTTTGCCACTTGGAATGGAGAGAAGAGATGCAAGGAGTTCAGAGGTGAAGCGGACCTCATACACCATCAGAGCCCCATGAACACCTGGAACAAATCAGAGGATTATATTTAACCCGAAAACTCCGACAGGCCTTAAATACGGCTGCATAGCACACTTCCGACAGTCCTTAAAAGGGGCAGCTACTTTGAGCGCTAATAAAAACCGCGCTAGCATTGGTAGCGCTGCTATATTTGGTCATGACGTAGTCCTATGGTAGTACTGTCAGTTCCCAGGAAGCACACCGCTCTAGCCAGCTAGTCTCCTGCAAATTTCTGTGAGGTGCATGAGCGTCGTGTCGCGGTGATAATTATTTACGTATTTACGTATTTACTTATTTAAGGAACTATTATTTACAACTATGGCTCCTGGTGCTAAGAGGAAGCTAAAGTTTAGTGATAAAAGTGATAGACAAGGCGGGACAAGACGCAAAGTGCACAGGTTGGAGGTAGATCCCGACCCCGCTATTGTGACAACATCGTCACCCACGCCTGATAAAACATACGTAACTATAATCAGCCAATATGAGTGAAAACACGAAAACATGTGAAAACACATAAAAACATGAGCAGTGCCTTACATTATGTAAGAATACACATAAAAGCACCTCCCCCGAGTTGCCGCTACCACAATCTTCTCCAATTATCGGTTATTATTCTGAGACAACCATAGTGAGTAGAGCAATAAAAACTTGTAGGATGATGCATTGTCATGTCTACTAACAGCAGATTTTTTTCCAGAGTAATTTATAAGAGTTGATTTTTTTTATGATAATTGCGGTAATGGGAGGGTGCGAATTTTGCGGCCATCGGTCTTAGCGGGTTAAATGACACTACCAAAATAATAAAAGGAATGAAGTCTTAAAAAACCTTTGTCATGGATGTCTTCATTGACATATAAATAATTCCTCTGTAATCCTTTCATCACATCTTCAAAGTCTTTTTAGGTTTTATATGCTACAGGTAACAGATATGAGTTGAATGGAGCTATCATAAAGTGTAAATGTTGACCACATATTTCTATTGAAATGTTTCAAAATATTTAATTGTCATACCTGACCCTCTAAGATTTGGAGCATATTCTGAAAGGTCAACAGTTCTAAGCCACTCCATGACACGGTGATTTGTCCACAGAGACACTTGTGCTGCTGTTCTAGTACTTGGGTCTTCATCAGGCACTGAACGTCGCTTCAACACTGATGGATCAAAGTTGTGCTCGCGCAGTACCTGGATTGTGGATAAGAAATTATTATTTGTAAATTCTGTCTCAATAATATTAATATGAGTCAAGTCACTGAATGAAAGAAACTTCAAGGACAAACAGGAGCTGACAGGAAACTCTGTTCATTATATCCAGCCAACGCAACACCCAGGAGTGATATCGATGCTGCAATGTATTCTGAAGTTAAACATTCATTGGCTAGCAAATATTAACTCAGTATAATGCTGCTACATACAACTGTGATGTAAACCAGTTTACCATACCAGAATTTTAAAATCTTCATTAGCTCATGTATTCTTTGCATTTTATTGATCTGATAGCAACTTTAGTCTTAACTACTGACCTAGAATGGATTTCATTATATGTATACATAGATCCCAACATACACTAAAATGAATGAATACCTTTATATAATCAGTTACATTCATTTTAGCATCCAATCCACATACTTACCTGTATACCTCTTTTGAGTGAGGTAACATGCAAAAGATTTGATAAACGGAGGAAAGACAAATCATCATAAGTCAAACAGTTGAGCACCCTGCCATCAATGCGAGCCTCACTGAAGGCATCCTTGTACTGTGGTAAGCCCACATCATCCAGCCAACGCAACACCCAGGAATGATCCAGACGGTGCAGTGTAGTGTTGAGTTGGTCTCCAGATAGTCTAGCAGATATTGCCAGTTGTAATTTTTTTCTGTGAAGTGGATGACGGATGCCGAGTTCTCTCTCCAGGTTTTGGGGTGTGGCTTTGGAGAGGTGGTGGCCTGAGTGTGTCCAGGAACGAAGGGCTGTGCAATATTGACTCAGTCCAAGTGCTCCCAACCAGTTCTCCAAAGTCTCTACGCTCCACTTATCAAATGATACACCGGGCCTGAAGAAAACCATAATTATGTTTTTCATATCCTAGCATTAAAACATTTCCATGTACTTAGCTGATAACTCCAGGATATTTTTTCATTTGTGTAATGATAAACAGAAATTAACATCCAAGAAGGAAACCAAGATTAATGCACTCAAATCACAAGAATGTACAACACTCTTACATATTTACTAATTGCCATGAGTGGTGATACACTACCCTAACACCTGATTCCTTTCCTGGAGGGAGAAAAATAGAAATTTAAGCAAATCTTTGTCTCACTTTGCTATATAAATATGAGTGCCCATTCAGTTAGAAACATTAAAGATTGTTTTGATTGTGATGCATTTCTTACTCTTTAAAACTGAGAGAGGGTGACGTCCATCCTAGTCGAGCTGACGCAGTGGCTCTCATTCCTCCTCGTCGAAAGTCTCCATCCCCAAGCTCTCCATCCAAATGGCCAGAGCTGCTGCGACGTAACCTGTTCACAAACAAACCATCATTTCAACTACTCATGGACAAAGGATTGTGATGACAGGACTCAAAAAACAACACTGTGCATGTGAACTTCGTAGTGAGAAATGTGGAAGCTAAAGAACACTTACATTCATTTATTCACTTCCTAAAATGCAAATAGAGTTACTGGCCAAGGGTGACAAAATAATTAAGAAAGGAAAGAAGAAAAAAACAAGTCCACTTAATCACCAGTTCTCAGAAGACTACTGAATAGAAAAGTCAGATGATATAAATAAAATATCTCTATGGTTGTCAGCATAATAATGATGATGATTTTAAGTTAGAATAAATGCAACAAGAAGATGAATTACACAACACACTGGAGGAAAAATACCCACTTGGTAAATATCTTCTTGATACCCGTTGCTTTGGGATGAGTGGGTGGAGAACGGTGACCTGCAAGAGTGTTGCCACGTGGGGAGGAGGACTCTGGTGAGGTGAGACCATCATGCTGTTTGTACTCACCCTCAGGCAAGTCTTCAATCATCTGCATCTCAGTCTCCGCTGTAATATAAAATGGCTCACAATTAACTAGTGATAATGCTAGCAGTGATGTCGATGGTGGTGGTGGTGGTGGTGGTGGTGGTGGTGGTGGTGGTGGTGGTGGTGGTGGTGGTGGTGGTGGTGGCAGTAGTGGTTATGGTGATGTTGCTAATACCTGCTGAATAAATCTGCTCAAACATTCCATGGTCTTCATAGATAGTAAAGAATATATTCCTCTTCCGCAATCTAGCAGTATCAAAAGCAAATGAAAGTTTCAAACAATAACCTAGCATGATTCTATGCCTTATTTCCACTTTCCCTTTTTAGAGTGTTCTATTGTTCTTGGCAAAGACTACTTACTATTTTCCCTAGACCTATTAATGGTTGTGATCCACAAAACTTTGCTTTATCACTCATTCTTCTCCCACTATCCATCAATGATATTCTTGATTAAATCCTTTGATCTATCCATACATACAGATGACTGTGCTGTATTTTCAACATCTATTGCAAGATCTTCTAACACTAAGTAAATTTCAAAAAATAATTGTAAGAGGTATTTACCCCTCACCTTTACTTCACCAATACATAGAAGAAATATCCTAACTTTTGAATGGAGGTACAAAATACAAGAGCTGCAAACAAAGGATTACTTTGCATTACATTCAGTCAGTGTTGTTCATAATACTTACTTGGCTGAGTTCAGCTTTTGGGCTTTTTGCAAAATAAGATTATCATTATTATCACTACTATTATTTTTTTTTTCTCAAATTAAAAATAACTTCACTGAAAGGACACGGGTTTATATTAGAACAAACACATGAAAATGAATTACTCTATAGAAGTTAATCAGTTTATCTTTTAAGTTAAGCTCCAGCAAAATAAAAAGCTAAAAACGAAATTATAATAATGAGTATGCTAACAACAAAAAAAAAGGTGTGAGATTTATAAACAAAGCTGCAAAAATAGGATGCACTCAACAATACTGTCATGAAAGTAAGGACTCAAGTTAAATGCATGCAAGGCATTCAAGGTGATATATGCAAAGAATGTAGCCATTAAAGTTAATGGACAACTTACTACAATGAACAGGTCATTCAACACTATAATAAAATTTCACTATACTTACAGCTAAAGAATGGTTTGTGCAAGAATGAAAAAATGCAGAATATAAAAGGAAACAAAAGTTCAGTTCAACTGGTGGGAGCAGCCTGACTGCAATCCTGGGAGAGGAGATGCTTAATGCTTTACATATGTACATAGTTATACAACAATATAAAGCTTTTCATATACGTAATTTCATGCTTTACAGGTAACAATTATTTACTCTTAATTTTACTAAGAACCTGCTCAGGACTCATGCATTACAGCTCAGCAGGTGATACAGGCAAGAATGACTATGTAAAGAAAGAAGCTTTACATGTACAGTACAGTAAAATCTCCAAGCTGACACACCTACATGATAGAAGCTGTACAAAGTAGTAATGCACTATATGTTTGTTATTTTTTTGTTTAATCTATTATTGGAATTGTTTCAAAGAGATACTTATCCTGCTATGCACACTGTGATGACAAACATACCATGTATGTGAGAGGCACTAGAGAAAAGAAATATTGCTCAAAGCTCATCAGGTAAAGAAATATCTCAGAACATCTTCAAAGTGATCTTCCAGCCTTGTCCTATGGATGCATCACTTGTTTACATGGCACCAATACATTTATCTTTAGCACAATATGCTTCTTAGTGTGTGTGTGTGTGTGTGTGTGTGTGTGTGTGTGTGTGTGTGTGTGTGTGTGTGTGTGTGTGTGTGTGTGTGTGTGTGTGTGTGTGTGTGTATTTTCTGCCAAATATTTCAACAAAGCATTCCAAGAGCACAGCTTCATTACCAGGCTGAGAAAAGGCATTCGTTATATACGAGTATGATCGTCCTTGCATATGTCTGCTGAGACATCTCACACTACAATCTGTGTGCTTAAATTTCAAGTTATAGATGAAATAGAGAGATATACCTAAACATTTCCTAGACACTAAACAGCTTTGAACCTTTTAATCAGACTTCTGAGACTTTACTGTGATGCATAACATATGTTGCATATAATGAAGCAAGTTGCATATATTTCTGTAATTACAAGGATTTTTGTAATCCCAATATCCTTGAGAAAATGATGATATCCTCCACAATTAAACTAACAACATTTCTGCATTCTCTTATCTTCACTTCCAGTTATGTTTCATTCAGTACAAGAATGCAAATATTAAATGAACACATAGGCAAAGTGTGGTGGTGCATGGTCTTAAAAATGTAATACATTTATCTCCATGTATCTTTACAACTAGCATCACTGCTAATGGGGAATGGGGGATGAATGCTGACAAGGTCAATGTACTTTAATGTACCACTTATATTGATAACACACCAACAAGTATCATTTCATACTTTAGCTTCTATGTATGTCTCTCTTGGGGGTGAGAACCACACTTCACAAGAATCAATTCTGTAGCATTCTCAGGTGTTTCTGGATCAGTAAGATTAAAAGGTACATCTTCTATCTATCTATATACCAGACAGAGATCCCATCATGAAGGGAGGTAACCTAGACCATACAATTTTCATTCATGGAAATGAGGATACAAAGGACCTCTTATGAGGAACTGGAAATACTGCAACAGTATTCTTTTGACGAGCTACAGGAAATAATAACCAAGCTGTCCCAAGTTACGAAAAGAGTGAACTACCTGACCTATGAAACTACGTATCATCATTTTCTCAGGAAGTTTAGATGCAAAGGGAGGGATGCAGGGTTGCACTCATGCATGATCACCACCGTCACCTAAGTTGGGGGCTGAAGTGCTCCTTTTTCCCGCCACACGGAATGGAATGAAGTGGAAGCCTTTACCGAACATGACGCCTTTAGTTCTGGCTGTATTTGCTGCAGTCTGGTTGTTTTCTCCTCCAACACCCATTTCTCTCTGACGTGGCACTGTACCAAACTGGTCAATTTTTCTTCTAGCATTTGGGGGTGGTGTCTGTGGGCAAACAAAATATTACATGAAATACAAAATCTATTCTGAATACAATATACATAATACATTTTGAAATTGTCTGTTGAATTATCAGTCACAAATATAGAATTCATGTTGCAGACCCAAAGACCCAAAAGTAGTATCTGCGTATGACCACCATGTTCTGCAATATTTAATAAGCTTATAAAGATGCTATACAAATAAGCTAATTAATTGATAGATAAATGAATAAATGAAGAGAAATAATATCAAGAAAGGCACACCATTACAAAATGTTTACCGACTAATAATATTGTTTAATAATTTCCTGCTATTCAGCTTACCCTTGGCGGCAGGAACTCTCTCGCATCGTGTGAGGCCACAGGAGAGGAGGCAGGAGAAGCGGTGGCAGCCTGGGCAGGGGACTTGTTAGGGGAGGAGGCAGGGATGGTGGACAAGGTGGAAATGCTGCTTGGTGATGGGGAGTTGGTCAGTGCAGCTGCAAGCTGGATACAGAATTTTTTATTAGTGATAATTAGGATATAAACACACACAAACACACAAACACACACACACACAGGAAAAAAAAAAAAAAAAATATATATATATTTCTGAAATGTAATGCAAATGCCATAATTATATAGTCATTAGTATTACCTGATTTAGTAAAGTTAGTTACTATATATCATAAACTTTAATCCTAAATCTGAAAATTCTGACAAAAAAAAATACAAATAACATTGTTGGTAATGGTGTCTATCAAATTATTTGTTCTCAATACTACTAACAGCACTACCTTGTCTCCCTCAGTCACTGTACATCTACCATGGATCACATATAAGCAAATCAACAAAATGGACTTAAAAAAAACAATGTATATAATGTTGCACAGATTTCTGTGGTGATGGTGATTTATTACATACTGATGCTAAAATGAACAAGAGAATGCAAGTAGAATCATAAAGTGAGATGTATGTAGTGTCATTCTGAGAAGAAATTAAAAGGAAAAATTATCAGTGATCATGCAACTTACTGAGCTATTGATATGAATTGTGAATCTGTCTTTAAAAATGATAAATTAATGGTAACGTTAATAATGACAAGGATAAGACTAATGTACATAGTGTACCTTATCATCACTGTACACAAATGCAGCAATCTTAAATTTACAGAATATTCTATGAAAGTAAATTCTATGAAAGTAAAGACCAAATAATAGAAGCAGAGCAGAAGACACACATTCTAATATCTACAAAAAAGAATGTTCACATCAAGTACTACCTGGTGACCGGCCTGTGGTGAGTCGGGTGTGACAATGAACGGGCGTACTGGGGTGGAGGCAGCAGCCGGCATCACACCCCGACCACTGCCAGAGCGCCCCAGACTGGCACCAGACGTTACTGGCTGGTCATGGCAACATACAACAAGATAGCAAAAAGGATCATGCTTTGCTCTAGACCAGGGCAATGCACATTTTCACAGGCTCACAGCACTCAAGGGGGGGTTAACCAAACTAGAAATTATTTTGGTTATGTGTCTATACAAGAGATATAATACAGTATATTTAAGATTTTCCTTTCCCATTCTATGAAATGTGATATAAATTTATGTTAGAAAGTTCCTTTATACAAAACACTTAATGCTCTGTAATGCAGAGAGATTAATTTGATTATGAAGGTGGATAAACACCAATTTCATGCATATATGTATATTATATGTGTATATTAAGGTATCTATCTGATGGACTTAAACATCCATGGAGGAAAAATTATATGTACAATGTAAAAGTGTATACCATATGACCAGTGACAAGAGAAGGAAGTACAATTTGGTGAACCAGATGACAAACAAACAGGAGGTTATTTATGTAAAATAAGGGCAAATAATGTGCAGAAGAAGATAAGTGAAAAATGTCTACATTGTGGAAGACTGGTGTAAGAAGGCAAGGCAAGAAGACCAAAGGCAAAATATACAAAGGAGGAAAAGATTTTACACAAACGTGTGCCACTTTGCTGCTTAGGAATGTACTGACCACCCACTGTTTGTAAAGTGTGTCATGCAAACATGAATGTCAGTAATGTAAGATGTCTTTCAAATATTCAATGTCCACAGTTAACAGTTTAAATATATACAACTTTACAATTTGTTATTTTTCATTATAGTATCAAGAATGAGGTTATAAATGAGACATAACCAAACTATTTCTTAACATCATAACACAACAAACATTCTTCACACCATAGGAATGAACAAACAAAAACGGTACAATCAGCAAGGCAGTTTTGCAAAGAAGGCTTATCATAGCCTTTAAAATCCCAGTCAGCTAAGAAAAATCAAATGCATACAAAAATTTACTTGGCTCAAAACAAGGATGACTTACCTGCATCTTTGCATTATTCGACTGGTGGTCACTGTGCCGGATCTTGTCTCGTAGTTCAAGGTTTTCCCTTTCATAAGCTGCCTGGTGAAGCTTCATATTACTAATTTCACTTACTAGCTCTAAACGTTGAGTTTCCAGACTCGTCCTAATTATAATTTCCTGCAAAAATACGAGAGGTATTAATTTCTTTAACATGTTTTATTGAAAATGTATAATTAAAAAATCTGACTACTGTATTCACACACATAGAAGTAAAGACTTTTACATAAACAGTCTCTGTGGAAAAGCTGCTTCTACAGCACTTAATGTATCTTGACAATAATACAGATTACATACATGAATAAAAGAATGAATTATTTCAGAAAACACTGAATCAAAATTCTGCCATAACTGCTGCTATGATGGAAAGGCAAGAACATGTTCAAATCATCACCACCTTCTGAAGCTGCTCCTCGGTCTTCTGTAGCTGATCCTTCTTGTCGTCCAGCAGGTTCTCCAGGTCAGTAATTTTCTCCGCCTGTGCCTCAACTTGCTCAGTGAGGACTGTCACTTGTAGCTGCAAGGACTCCTTGTCACCTTCCAGGCGCATGACCCGGTCCTCCAGTGAGCTGCCCTGTCAGCATTACATGGCATCATCAATATCTCTACATAAGTGCTAAGCCAATTTTCCTAACATCAGTATCAAACTTTAACAATCGTGGCATTCACATTCAAGCACATATGCAGTATATTTGAGAAAGTAAAAAATTTAAATCATACATGAAAAATACCAGTCTCTTGTTAGTTAGAATCAATTGCAATAATAATACACTGAACACACTTGCAAAATTAAAATGATGAAACTAAAATAAAAAATACTGATACTGCATTCAATCTGTATGAACTGAGAAGCAAAATAAATAAAATAATTCACACAAATATTTCCTTAGCCAGTGGAGTGGACAAGCCTACCCGAGACTCACACAACAAACATTCTCATAGCTTAAATTAAAGAAATTCTTGCAGACATACAATTCTCAATAAAGCACTGACCTGAATGTCCAGTTAGGAAATGCAATGAGTGACTTATACTTACTGTTGTCAGTGTTCATATGTGTGCAGGTCATTTAGAATTACTAGATAAACTGGCCCATAATATCAAACTAAAATCCCAGTCCCTGAAGAACACTGACGTGAAAACTGTTGCAACTACGTATTCAGAAATTCCCAAGGGTGACTGTTCCTTGCAGCATGACAGCAGAAGGGAAAAAAAAAGGAGATTCTTGATAACTTTGATGTTGCTTATACACAAAGTAAAAGAAAAAAAAAACAAATAAGTAGATCAATAAATAATATATAAAAACAAAACAAAGGAAGAAACAAGTAAGTTGTTGGTGCTAAGTCAGTATAAAGCCTTAACCTTTCACTACAGCATGAAACAATTCGCACAACCAGAAGGAATGTGTGATGTCTTTATAAACGCCTACAACTAAGTCAATGATGAAAAATAATGTTTTATAATTTCTATCCAATTTAAAGAGTAGTAGTAGAAGTAGAAATAGTAGTAGTAGTAGTAGTAGTAGTAGTAGTAGTAGTAGTAGTAGTAGTAGTAGTAGTAGTAGTAGTGGTGGTGGTGGTGGTGGTGGTGGTGGTGGTGGTGGTGGTGGTGATGATGATGATGATGATGATGATGATGATGATGATGATGATGATGATGAAAATAATAATAATAATAATAATAATAATAATAATAAACAGTTAACAATAGCAACGAATAGAGCAGTAACAATAAATAACACCACCACCATAACACGCCACGCCACCAATTCATTCACTTCCTGGAAAGAAAACAAAAGAACTACTACAAACCAAAACGAAAATAAAATAAAATAAAATAAAATAATAAAATAAATAAAACTGTAACGACGAAAAAGAGAAAAAGAAAAAAAAGTACCTCCTCATTATATCATATTGTTATCACATTGAAAAAAAGAAGAAAAAAACTGAAAAAGAAAAACAGAATTCACACACACACACAGACAGCACGGAAAAAAAAAAATAAATATATAAAACTGGAACAACTAAACAGAAACAAACACAAAATCATCAGAGTATGATAAATATCTCAAACCAGTAAATAAAAGTACGATATGCGCGTCCTTAGTTCCATGCAATGCTCAAGATCCGAACCACTAAATCCCTACAGAAGAGGAGTAGTACCCGCCTAACACACTCCCTCATCTACCGTCTCCAGCTCTCTCCTGCCACGGCGCTATGATCAAATTTCCCTTTGTTTTCTGCTCCAGCGAGAGAGAGAGAGAGAGAGAGAGAGAGAGAGAGAGAGAGAGATTTATCTATTATACGAGTATACCCTTCAATATACTAAGAACCCTTTTGATTCTCGTTCAATTCGCAGTGATCGTGTTCTGTACAGTCTGAGCGATGCATCTTGACAAGTGAACTAATAAATAATACTAATAATAAAGGCTACTACTCTAATACGCCTGTGTAATGAAAGGTAAACATTAAAATACAGTAAGAGCTTGGGCATATTGTACGGTGAACTAGGCTGGTGTGAACAAAACAGACAATGCAAGCAACAGCAGTGCTAGTAACAATAAACACAAAACGAACGTAGAGATGAACTGATAAAACAATAATGGTGGTAATACCTGAACACGTCCATCCAGACAGGCGGGCAGGCAAGGCACAGCACGTGGGACATGCACACAACAACAACAGTAACAGCAACAACACAACGCCGCCCGACCTTGACAGGCTGCTGGCATCTCTAGCAACACAACACTAGTTATGTGCAACAAATACACACTTAATACACACTAGTAGGTCTTGGTGTGATTAGTGGTCCGTGGTTAGCACAAAACTCAAGGTTGGTAAGTAACTCCAGTAAGCGGTGTGAGGTCCGCTACACACCGGCCTGCAGCAGCCCCCGGCACCCACCCACGACCTGGCACCGCGTCTTCAGCCTCGCATCGGCAACAAGCAAGTGTCTCCTGATGGGTGTCTTTGCCTGCGAGTGATTCTGATAAAAGACGAGCATTGAACTGAGAGTCTTAGTTTTACGCGCGTGCTGACTGTATCGACGGGAAGGTGCCGTCACGCAGCGGGGTGGTGCTGTGTGCCAGACGAAGGTGAGGTCTAGTAGGTGGATACCATGCGGTGTCCTGAGTTAGTTGCAGGAACCTCCAGCCGCCCATACATACCACACACACTATGTGATCCATCACTCGCACCAATGGACTTAAACAGCAGAGGAAGGATGATTAACTACACGTTAGCGACATAAAAAGCGTACGACTCTGAAAAAATAAATGTTTATCTTTGTCAATATAAGTATTAACACTTTACAGGTCGAAACTGCTGTGTGAGGGTGAGTGTGAGGCCCAGTGTGAGTGGCACGTACCGGCGGGGAGTGGCAGCTCCATAAAGCGATGTAGTCAGAGTCGAGACGGCGGTGTGGACGGCTCCCCTGCGGGATGACAAGGCCTCCACCCACCTTGTTAGTGCAGGGTAGCGCCAGGCGGTTGTTGGCACAGTAGTCGTGGCCAGCTATGGAGCTATGAGACCCTGTCTGAAGACAGTGCCTACAACAGCAGGGTGAAGATCTGCCACTGTCTCCTGTCCCTTGACCCCTTGACCCACGCCGCTCCCGTGATGGGTCACGGCTCGATCGGTGATGGTGGTGGTGAGGCTGTAGCTGGTGCAGGTGGGCGCGGTGCAAACCCTCATGGTAACTGTGCCGGTGGTGGTGGTGGCGCTCATCGCAGGACTCGTAGTCAAGCTCCTCTTCCTCGCACCAACACGAGGGAGGATCACAGCAGGCGTGTTGACTGAGGCGCGAGGGCGTCAAGTGGTGGTGGTGGTGGCTGTGCTGGTGGAGACTGGATACAGAGGCTCGCTCACATGAAGAATCTCTTGCTCCACGTTCCACTGACGAGTCTCTGGACAGCCTGTGCGCGGTCAGCTCACGAGAGGGAGAGTATAAACGGTCACGGAGACTGTCACGGGAGTCCCGAATGCTGTCCCTTAACAAATCTCGGATGGATCTGTGAGGGACGAGCTCTCCGGCCTCCAAAGTCCTGGGGCGAGGCACGGGAGGGGGCCGCGGGTACTGACGATGGCGGGGAGTCAGCCCGGCACAGACTTCCTCCACTGCCTCGGTGGGCGTGGTGAGGGTGGACCTCAAGGAATGGGTGCGGTGGTCAGGGGGCGTAGCCAGCCGCGTGACCTGACCTTCCCGCAAGTCGGTCAACATTGGTGAGCCACGCACCCACTCAAAGTCTTCATTCCCAGAAACAGATGCCTCGCCTGCAGAGAGGTGCCACATTAAAGACCCTTGGTGTTGTGTACTGCTAAAATTAAATACAGCAAGGTCTATAAAATGAACTCTTAGCAATATTATTTTGCAAATTTAGTAAATAATTGATATGGGAGGACATGCAAGAGTCAAAACTTGGTGAGAGTGACTAGTGAGTGCACGATGAATTTTACCGCGCAAAACGCCCACTGACAGACACTTCCGGTGAGACCACAAACAAAACACGGCTCGCATCGAGACAACCTTAGCCTACTGTTGCTCTGTAGCGATTCCCTCATCAAAGCAATCAGTTCAGCTGATGACTCAGTGATGACTTAAGTCCAAGGTTAGGCAGCGTCAATGTAAAGCAAAGGCACAGTTGTAACAATGCATCAGACGTCGACGTGACTTTTCCTGTTTACCTAATCAGCAAATCGCTCCATTAAATGACCAAAATTGAAAGAATAATTTCATGTCTACAGCTGTCTCGCCATTTGTACTATTCAGATCGCTAAGGGTGTGCTCGCGCGCGCACACACACACACACACACACACACACACACACACACACACACACACACACACACGTTATTCAGCGGAACGTTCCTATTCTATACACATTTAAAATTTTCAGTAGTAGCTTTGCACAAGTATTTCAAGTCAAGGTGGATTGAATTACGGAGTGCTGGAGTAAAAGATCTCGAGTCTGTGATCCGTGAGGCAGTGAAGTGAATGAACAGTAATAAATACGCCGCAGCGGGGAGAAATTCAAGACAACTGCGAGCACTGATAATGAAACACACACACACACACACACACACACACACACACACACACACACACACACACCGCGTAGTGTAGTGGTTAGCACAATCGGCTCACAACCGAAAAGGCCCGGGTTCGAATCCCGGGCGCGGCGAGGCAAATTGGAAACCCCCTTAATGTGTAACCTAGCAGCAAGTAGGTACGGGATGTAACTCGGGAGGCTGTGGCCTCGCTTTCCCGGTGTGTGGAGTGTGTTGTGGTCTCAGTCCTACTCGAAGATTGGTCTATGAGCTCTGAGCTTGCTCCGTAATGAGGAAGGCTGGCTGGATAACCAGCAGACGATCGCGGTGGTGAAATTACACCCACACACACACACACACACACACACACACACACACACACACACACACTATCTTCTATTTGTTATGGACAAACCACCAAATCACAAAGGTTAATGTAAAAAACTGATCACACTCTACGGAGGGAGCACTCACACGCTAGCCACGCTGGAGGGAGTGTGGGAGGGGTCGGACATTTGCATGAATGGATGGATGGATGGACGGACGGAAAACTAACATAAGGATATTGTGTTGATACATTTTGCAGGAGGGGGCAAAAAAAAAAAAAACGAGGGAGGGAAGGGAGCACTATCACAATGGGTGCAAGCGACAGGCAACTCTAGTACTGGTATGGAGGAGGGAGGGAAGAGGCATCACGTGGACTAAGCCTCGTGTCCGTCACCTTTTATGGACTGTGCTGAACGTCTTCGTCGGCGTCTGGAGGAGTCCTCTGAGGTGGCGCCGGATGAAACGTCAGAGAGGTCCTCAGAGTCTTCGTGTCGTGTTGAGGCCACGGCCACCCCTGCACAGGAGCCGTAGCCCGAGGAGGCCGAGGAGCCGAGGGCCGTGTAGGATGCTGCCAGTCTGGAGGTGGACAGGCCGGCGCCCGCAGCTCCTCCGCTCAGACGAGAAGCGGAGCCGCTCAGCCCTGCCGCAGACAGCAGCAACCGGGGCATGGGCGAAGCGGAGGCTGCGGGACGAGGGCGGGCGGGACTACCGCTCACGCCCTCCCCTGTGCGTGAGGCCACAAACTGAGACATCTGGCCACTCAACGTTACATGCATACAAATTTATAAGTGGACGTCATGACTATAGATGCAAACCTGTTGGGGTAAAGATTGTGTGCAGGACAAAGAACACCAAGAGAGTGGCTAGTGTTGGTAATGGTCGGTCCTCGGGTGTGGCACATGAGGTCAGTCTACACAAGCATCATGAGACACCCCGTGGCCCACACCTGGACTATTCCCTGACCACGACACACTTGACAGTGGCACACACCTGGCCGAGGAAGACTGCCAGAGCCATACACACTTGTCACGGGACACTATCTATGGTAATTATCACTGTCAGCCTGCCTGCCTGTCATCCCGTGCCTAGATGCCCCTCTCTGCCCCGCCATCACTTACCACCACTACCCGCGTCCCCTAAGCAGTGGTGAAAAGATCCCATTCCTCGCCTACTGACTTGTTTGCCACCGTTTCTCTTCTCACTACATCAAGACGGCAAAAAATAAACTTCTACACACGCATATGAAGGAATGAATAGATGGATAAACAATGAAATCTATCTTCGTTATCAGTTAATTTTCGGAACTCAATGGTCTAGTCTAGTATACAGCGTAAATCTACATTCATCAATCTGTAATGTGCAGGGAGGCAGGCGAAGAGTTGCCCCGTGGCGGCACTTATGATGAAGTCAACAGCTGGCCCTCCACGCCACTAATGGATGCCTTTCACGTTTACACGCAAATAAAAGCTGGTGGTTTGAAAATAATCATATCCAATACGGTCCTGTAAAGGCAACATTTACGAATCACCTTTATTTAATTCAATTAGTTAAACATCAAAGGGGAGGGAATGTTCCAACAAATCGGCCCACAAGAGTAATGATCAAATAATCAGTCTTTTTTTTATCAAAAGTTACGAATGAATATAAATAAAACAATGAAATATGTGAAATATCCCTAGGGTTGATATTGCAGCACTAGTTGTAACAAAATAATAACGATATTAAATAAGTACGAAGATAATGGTAGTACATGTAGTAAATAATTTTATCTTTTCCCATTCCCAAGGCCAATGTCTTTTTTCTTCTTTTTTTTGTTTACGAATGAGAACCAACACCGATGATGATCAACTAGTGCCAGCAGATACACAGCCACCGCCAGGCTCGTGTTCAACCACGTGTCTCTCTCTCTCTCTCTCTCTCTCTCTCTCTCTCTCTCTCTCTCTCTCTCTCTCTCTCTCTCTCTCTCTCTCTCTCTCTCTCTCTCTCTCTCTCTCTCTCTCTCTCTCTCTCTCTCTCTCTCTCTCTCACACACACACACACACACACACACACACACACAGACACACGCACGCAGTCACGCACGCACGCACACTAGTTACAATTATATTATAACAAAGCGGGCATGTGCCGCTGTAACCACTATGCACAAGAATTCCGATATCAGAGTGCTGCCCTGCCACCTACGTACGAGCTCCTCGGAGGGGGTCATCTTCCTGGCATGACCCTGCGTGGTGGCGGCGGATGGAGGGCGCAGCGGACAGGCGTGGTGCCGTGGTGCCGCGGTGGTGTGGTGCTGGTCGGCGAGTGCCCCGGCCTGTGGCGACCCTGACGCGCGCTTCCTAGCTGCTCCCTCACCTACACTGAGCGCCTGCCGCACTGCCACTGTCTGGCACCACACCCACCAACATACACCCAATATTAGCCCAGCTACCTCACCGCCACCAGCCACGGGCACCGCTGCCGTGAAGGGGCCACGCTGGCTCGCGCCCCCCACTCGGGAGGACGGCACTCCACTCCACTCTAAGGTAATAATCTCCTTCCTGGGAGTGTATCATAATTTGTAGTGCAACACCTCGCTCTCAGGTATTCTGTGCGCCGCGTGTTTCGCTCTCATTACACAAGCGCTGACGGGAAACACTCTCTCCTAAATCATTGGGTTCACATAAAGCAGTGCACGAAAGAATAAAAACGAATTTATTATCGCCTCGTAAAACATCCAAATGTATACAAACTCATCTCAGTGAGAAAAATTAATCTCAAAGAACCTCGTCTATTCACACGAGTAAAAATGGCCGCGGGGCGCATCATCCCACGCCGGCGGTCTGTTCCTCCGGAGAACACACGCCTGTACTTTTTGCTGAACTGAGGTTATGTAACAGAGTTTCCTGCCAAATTTCTTAATAGTTTTCTTAGAGCAACTTACAACTGATGTGAGACTGACATACGCCCTCCACAGCACCCTCGTCACTCACAGCAATAACCACGTTGTGAGGGAGAGTCGACGGGCTTTTTTTGGACACAACAGACGGCAAGGACAGACAGACTGAAGGGAGTGGTCTGCCATCAGTACCCTCTACTTTCTACTATATGCTTGGACCTCTCGTGGTCTGAAGAATGTCTGTTTCTTGCACACCTCGGCATCCTGAGGAAATTAAAACTTCCATTCCACTCTTCTCCGAACACGGGAGACTATAAGGCACGATATTTGAAAAGATCGTCAAATTTATGGATGAGAATGATAGGTGAAAATAGGTAGGCATGTTTCATGGAGCGACTGCCATGTGTAGACCTGATGGCTTCTTGCAGTTTCACTTATTTTCTTATGGTATTATGTTCTTAATAAAGCTGAACTAATGCTGTGGTACTGAAGGAGATCACTGGAAGGTGCCCCAGGCGAGGCAGCGCACGCCCTTGATACCAGTACAGGAGTGGAGGTTTACTGTCATCACGGCAATCTCCTCACTCTTCAAATATTTACAAATCATCAGGGAAGAGTCAACACCGGCATAATTTGAGACAATCAATTGTTTTACATCATGGAAAATCATTACGAAATCTTAAAAATAAAAATCATACTAAAGAAAAATGTGTGTGTGTGTGTGTGTGTGTGTGTGTGTGTGTGTGTGTGTGTGTGTGTGTGTGTGTGTGTGTGTGTGTGTGTGTGTGTGTGTGTGTGTGTGTGTGTGTGTGTGTGTGTTTAAACTTTCCCATACATTTCTTTCCTAGACATTTACGTTTTGTGTCATGGCGTTCGTAAAGTTGGACCATTTTCATTCTCACTTTTAATTAAACTCATTCATTTCAAGCCTGAACAGAAAAAGACAAGCTGAATAATACTGCGCCACACGTGCAACTGTAACTGCGCATGAAGAACAAGAACAAAAACAAGAACAAAAAGAAGAGAAAGAAAAGCACTACCACCACAACCACCACCAACAGCAGAAGGAGGTCGTCTCAGGACCCTCCACCAGGTGTGTGTGTGTGTGTGTGTGTGTGTGTGTGTGTGTGTGTGTGTGTGTGTGTGTGTGTGTGTGTGTGTGTGTGTGTGTCCCTTTGTTTATGCAGGCCATTACGTGACGGAGCCCTCTGCTATGAAGCCAGACAGACTCGAGCCTCAAGAGAACTCCAGTGAACGCCAGTGCGTGTCCTGTATTAACAAAAGGGAAGCTCGGAGGCAGTTGTGCTCCTTGGACGGTGCCTCCTAATGTACGTGTTTACCGTCATACACCCAGCAACCATTCCTCTCCAAGTCTGAGTCAACGCTCTTTTTATTGTTTTTATTTTCCCGCCTTTTAACGTCCAGAGGTGAACGTTAATGTGCTGGTTTAAGTGGCTATAAACATCTGCAGCACGAGAGACAGATTAATAATGCAGGAATGTGTATGTATATATCTCTCTCTCTCTCTCTCTCTCTCTCTCTCTCTCTCTCTCTCTCTCTCGAAAAAGAAAAACAGAAAAATAATACAAATACTTGAAAGAAAGAAAAACCAGACTAATTCGGCAACTTCACAGATTTCTTTATTGGTCATTCATAAATTAAAATAAATTAATATTTCCTGCGATATCAAAGCAAAATTAATTCATCCGTTTACTCCAACAAATAGCATGTACATTTTTTTTTTCCTTTCTTGAAATAACAAGGCAAATGTTCCTGCTATTACTACATAAAAAAAAAAAAAAAAAAAAAAAAAAATATATATATATATATATATATATATATATATATATATATATATATATATATATATATATATATATATATATATATATATATATATATATATATATATATATATATATAAAGTTGGAATAACGCAAACCTGACTAACCCCGCTACTTGAGCCTACACCGAGGACTTGCTTTGTTGAAGATCCCCATTTTCTGGAGCTCCTGATAGTGGTACT
Organism: Portunus trituberculatus; assembly: GCF_017591435.1. NCBI lineage: Eukaryota > Metazoa > Arthropoda > Malacostraca > Decapoda > Portunidae > Portunus > Portunus trituberculatus. Next base: position 286,584 of record NC_059296.1, read on the forward strand.
GGTGGTGGTGGTGGTGGTGGTGGTGGTGGTGGTGGTGGTGTGGGCTAGATAGACTACTTAGCGGATGGATTCCTCTTGTGGTGCCTATTTATTTCACTCCACAGATAACAGAAGAGAGAGAGAGAGAGAGAGAGAGAGAGAGAGAGAGAGAGAGAGAGAGAGAGAGAGAGAGAGAGAGAGAGAGAGAGAGAGAGAGAGAGAGAGAGAGAGAGAGAGAGAGAGAGAGAGAGAAATGAACTGAGACAGACAAGCTAACTGGTAAAAAGACAGATAAACGGATAAATAAACATAGAATTTTGACATCACACTAAGGTCAGATAGCGCCGTGAGATCGAGGAAGGAAAAAGGCACCAATCCCCCAAGCAGAGTGACCAGGTTAGTGCTGTTCTGTGTGTTCGTGACCCGTCAATCAAGCGGCAGTGATTAATTAACCAGCATGAAGGGTGGACGTGTTCCTTCCTCCCTTGTGTATGTATGGTCCATTATTGTTAGTAGATAGTCTTTACAGGCTCGTTGCGTTCAGGGTTCACACAGTACTGATGTTAGCAAGACCAGAACAAGAGAGAGAGAGAGAGAGAGAGAGAGAGAGAGAGAGAGAGAGAGAGAGAGAGAGAGAGAGAGAGAGAGAGAGAGAGAGAGAGAGAGAGAGAGAGAGAGAGAGAGAGAGAGAGAGAGAGAGAAATAAAACAAATAAACAAATAAATAAATAAATAAAAACGAGAAGATATAAATAAAATAGAAAAAAAGATAAAATAAAAGTGAGACGATACTGAAATCACAAAAAAAAAAAAAAAAAAAAAAAATCCCCAAAATAACAACGATGATAAGAACAACAACAACAAAAGCAATAACAAAAGAAACATGAAAAACAGTATACCAGATAATAACAAAAATCATACATACAGGTGGATTAATAA
>NC_059296.1:292500-295000 GCF_017591435.1 Portunus trituberculatus
CGCACGTGTTTCTTCAGGGACAGGAAAGGAAAGTAAGATCTTAAGGAAGAACTTTCTATTGGAATTGTAAGTTGAATGACGATAACCTTCTGTTGAATGCTTCCCGCATCGAGTCACCTGTAAGCACAACAAACGACAGCAAAGACCGCGCCATCCACTCAATAAAGATAACGGAGGGTCGATAACGCTCACCTACTTCCAATACTGGGCCAAACTTGAAGGCGAATGACTCACCAATACTATTCACATTTGTCTTCGGTTTATGAAGCCTTCCACTTCCCGCTGGGCATTAGCTGGAAGTCTGGACTCACTTGCGTGAAGCCTTGTCATCAGGGACAATAAATTCCACGTCTGTCGTGTCTCGGCAACGAGATTACTTAAAAGCAGGAGCGTCAGCTTAACCCTGAGATATGAACACCGGGAGCGTCCTGCCGAGGCCTTGGGATGAGAGCCAGGGCGTAGCAGCGGATGGTGGAGCAGTACGAGGTGGGGTCAAGGGCGGAGATCAAACAGTGATTGAACAGGGCAAGGTAGGTCTCAGGGGGAAGGTGTGACAGGGCACCCCCTCCCGTAGGCCTCAAGTGGCACCCTGACCCACCTCACTCACCACTCACCACTCAGGGGGAGGACGAGGAGGAGGTGAAGTATTAAGAATATTGTGATTTGCAGCAATGTCACCGATCCACTGCTTTCCTCTTATCTACAGCTCAAATAACTGGCCAGGGATAAGCACCTCCCGCTTCCCATCCCGCACACCTCCTGGGATGAGGTGCCGATAACGCTCACAAGTCCCTCCCTCCCTTCCTACCCACATCCTTCGCTTTACTTGTTCTTTTTACAGAACTTGCACATGCCACTTCTGGCGCCCGCATGTACGTTGTGTGGCGCCTCTTCTGCTGCTACCACGTGAATCAAGTATTTACTGCCTACAACCACGATACACCCGAACATTCCTCCCGGGGCCGCGCCACGCCGCTTCTCCGCCGCGTACTCTACTTTAGAGCTCTCAACATGCTCACTACGCGGATTTATAAGTCTGCACAACTTATAGAATATTTGAAACTGGAATTTGCTGCGGATGGTGTCGCGGAGCAGCGATATGAAAGTAGAGGTGAGGCAGTAGAGCAGGCGTGGGGGGGGTTGGGAGGAGCGTGGCGGCTTTGTGGTGATAACGACCCCGCCACTCCTTGCCCTGGCCGCCGCCACGCCAGGACTGTTCGAGGTGTGACGCATTCACCTGGCCACCAGCGTCACCGTCCGTGCCAAACTATAAAGGGAGGACAAGGAACAAGCAAGCTTACCCGGGTAAGCACAGTGATGGCCAAGTCCTGCATGTGTGCCTGTTGTCCTCGGTAAAAAGGTGCATTCACACCACCACCCACAGTGATGAGGTCCAGGGTGCCGCCCCTCCCGTGCACCGGTGTGCTGGGCAGTGTGCTACCGCCTTCCTGGCCAGGCAAGGAAAGCATGGCCGTGATGCAACGATTGTGACGCAGTCTGTCACGTGACTCACACTCACGTCAAAAAGGCTGGTTCAGCGGACCCTTGACATGATCCTCTCACAATAACACGATTACACACGCGGTTGACCTCCCGGGGTGGTTTACATTCGGACTATCTCTCTTCGCCCCAATTTCAGTTCAGCACTGGTCACAATTTACAATCCATCATTAATGTCAAAACATGTGCTCAGCATGAGCAATAGGGAGGCGGTGGCGTAGTGGATAAAGTGGTGAGCGTGGGATCCGGCAGACGCCCACTTGTAGGTTCGAATCCCACCACATACTGCTTTGAAGCTATGCCATTTGTCGAGTAGTTTAAAGTTACCTACATGTCACCATGATACTCAGGTTCTAGGTGGGTACACCAAAGATGCGCTTGGGTGGTGATATGGGGCCTAATATGGATACCACTATTAATAAAATTGCCTACGCCACTAATGGACGGAAGCTGAACAACGCTTCAAAACATATCCTCTTGAAGTATACCTACAGGCCCTATAGGCCATAACATAAAAAAGAAGAAAAGTAAAATAAGGGTCGACAGCAACTGTTGTAACACGGCAGGCAGCCCAAGACCAGGTGAACCCAGACAGGTGGCGAAGCTTGCGGCGCGGCCTCCACCACCCCCGACGCTTAAGGAACAACACAACAGCTCTCAGCACTACATAAGTAATGAGTGGAAAGAAAACGGCCACTCTTAGAGAAAAGTATTTAGCTAAGTAAAACCAAGGCCGCGGTATAATTAGAATAAGAGGAGGGAGTCTGCGCACGTTCACTTCGCCTTCAAATGATTTTTTTTTTCTTTTCCCTGAAAGTCTTCGCTAGTCAACCAGCTTTAAGCCTGAAGCGAGAAGTGCCTTTTGAGCCGTGCGTCTCAACAGGAACGTTACGTGCACCTCTTTCTTTCTACATCAAACCCGAAGCACATCATGCCTCAGGCCACGTCAGGTGATGGCCGCTCTACACTGACAAGCACGGAGGAGCTGCCACCGTCACCA
>NC_059296.1:297500-300000 GCF_017591435.1 Portunus trituberculatus
AATGAACCCCCGAGCCCCGAGCCTGTGAGCTGCGGCCCCGGGGATCGCCAGCCTCCTGCAAGAAAGAAATGCACAAAACTATGACTAAAAAATTCTGCTCCGATTCGTCCAAAGAATAAAACAATATTGAGCCGCGGGGTAACTAGCAGTACCGCAGCTCACGACACCTGCCGCCCTTCCCCTTCACCTGCGCACCCACACATGCACCTTAGCGCACCGTCAGGCAACGACACCAAACAACTACCAATGCCACCACTACCACCATCAGATCGTGTACATGTGTGTGTGTGTGTGTGTGTGTGTGTGTGTGTTTCCGATGCATAAAAGAGTAAACAGACCGAAAGCAGGCCAAGGATTACTAGGAAAAGAGGAGGGAGAGAAAAGGAAAAAAAAAAGGTAAAAAGAAAAGAAAAGAATGTAAAAATATGGAAACAAGTGGCAAATGGGAAAAAATATAAACGGAAAAATATATGCACGCTGACACACGCAGAGAGAGAGAGAGAGAGAGAGAGAGAGAGAGAGAGAGAGAGAGAGAGAGAGAGAGAGAGAGAGAGAGAGAGAGAGAGAGAGAGAGAGAGAGAGAGAGAGAGAGAGAGAGAGAGAGAGAGAGAGAGAGAGAGAGAGAGAGAGAGAGAGAGAGAGAGAGAGAGAGAATAAGAAAATCATTAGCGATAGAAAGAAGATACACACACACACACACACACACACACACACACACACACACACACACACACACACACACACACACACACACACACACACACACACACACACAAAGAGGCAGCCACACCGGAAAGAGAAAGAGAAAACCACGAAATGACAAAACTCACCCACATGAAAAGACTGCGGAAGGTAAGAGAGAGAGAGAGAGAGAGAGAGAGAGAGAGAGAGAGAGAGAGAGAGAGAGAGAGAGAGAGAGAGAGAGAGAGAGAGAGAGAGAGAGAGAGAGAGAGAGAGTATATGCGAGACTTCCTATACATACCTAAACCATCACAAATCTTTCAGTGTATTTGTGGCAGTTTTTACATATTTCCTTTCACTCCTTTGTCAATAATTCATCATCGTTACAACACCATCATCTCCTTCCTGCTCCTGCTCTTCTTTCTCTTCTTCCTCTTCTTCTTTCTCCTTTCCATCTCGTCGCTTCAAAGATCGTGCAGTAAACTTATAAGCAAAATAGTAATATATCTAACATTTTTTTTTTTTTTTTTGTACATCTCCCCTTAATCCCTTCAGCACTGGGGCGCATTTCTTACCATGTGTTTTAAGTAATATTAGACGATTTTATTTGCATTAGGAGGGATCTATAGGGGGTCAGGAGATTAATGGCCAGAGTCTTCACTGTTTTAATCCCCCACATAAGTTTCTGCAGCTGTATAAAATCACCATATAGTCAGTAGAATAAATATAAACACGTGTCATGGTACCGCAGGGGTTAATCATTAATCAATAGACTAATGTAGGTAAGGGAAGTCAGCAAATTAGATCTGGGACATTTTTTTTTTTTTTTTTTTTACTTGTTCTGTGACATCTACAATTTTCAAACTGTAAAAGTTGCAGAATATATACTTTTTAATTCCCTGCCTTTTTTTTCTTTTCCTCTCCGATCCTTATAAAGATTTCATCCATTACTTCTGGTGCTGTTTATTGCATGGCATCGCAGTGAGAGAGAGAGAGAGAGAGGGTTAACGCTATACAAGAGGTGTCGAGACATTTCTCCCTCAATTTTGACTAATTCTTTTGATTCTTTTATGAAGACTACAATTCAAGTGGGCATTTTTTTTTCTAAAATTCATTTTTCCCCCTTGGTAGTTCTCCCTCTTACATAAAAAGAAAATTACAAGCATACAATACTCGTACTAACTAAACAATATTTACACTTTGATCTGCATGGTCTGTTTCCAGTTGAATAGCGTTCTTGTGGAAGCAAAAACAACGCAGAATTACTCAAATAAAATGTGTCTGCAGGCTGAGGGATTAATCAATAACATGCGGGAGTGAAGATTTTTTTGCTATCAATCCCTTGCAGTACCACGGCATCGCTTGCATTATACAATACATCCGATTACAGACTCTTATCACGTAAAAGGACAATACACTTCACTAATTGACGGGTTCAAAACTACCACTATTTATTCATCCATTGCATTTAAACCCTTCTTTACTCCAAATCAAAACAGTAACAAACACGGGAACGTTTCTCTAACCTTTGGGTCATTATCTCTTATATTACATTAAAACCTTTCCTTACTCTATGCTGACTAGTAATAGGATGTATTAAGCCTGAAATCTGTTTATATACAGTGTTTAGTCGCGGATACATTTCTCTAAACTATGGGTCATTATTTGTACTCTTCTATTACATTTAAACATTTCCTTTCTCTATGTTGAGTAGTGACAGGATGTGGTAAGCCTGATATTTGTTTATAGTGTGTAGACGTGGATACATTACTCTAAGCTGTGTGTCATTATTCATACTGTTCTATTACATTTAATTAAA
>NC_059296.1:307500-327500 GCF_017591435.1 Portunus trituberculatus
CTCCTTCAGCCCTCCCTCAGCCTGACACCCCTCCCCTGAAACCCCGTCACTGGTGGAGGCTGGGCGGATACGGTCACCGCCACCAACAAAATCTTTATACCAGTGTTCTCTCGACACCTCCCAGCGACACCACCACCACCACCACCACCACTCTCTCTCTCTCTCTCTCTCTCTCTCTGGCTACTCTGCCACACCACTTTAACACTTCCTGCCCGCCGCCGCCCGTCCCCTGCAGCCAGCCAGGGCAAGGGGAAAGGGAAAGGGAAGGACATGGCGCAGAGAAAGGGGACAGGGGAGGGGGAAGCGGATGGTGGAGGCGACGAGGATGTAAGATGTGATTACGTGGAGGAAAAAAAAGAAAGAGAGAGAGAGAGGAAAGAAGGAAAGAAAGAAGGAAGGGCTGGATGGCAAATGTGGTAACAATGGTGAGAGATAACTGCAGGAGGAAATGAAGGAGACCGGTGTGTGTGTGTGTGTGTGTGTGTGTGTGTGTGTGTGTGTGTGTGTGTGTGTGTGTGTGTGTGTGTGTGTGTGTGTGTGTGTGTACGCTAACGGGGGGCGTGAAAGATGCGATGAGGCGCGAAAGTGGCGGCCGGAGAAGCTGGTGGTGATGGTGGTGGTGGTGGTGGTGGTGGTAGTTACATGAGTTTCAGCATTGATCAAGTGGGTGATGCCTTTGTTGATGGTCAGTGACTCGAGCTGAGGGTGACGTGACGAGGAGAACTGGAGAAAGTACTGCGTCTGGTGGTGATGGTGGTGGAAGTAGTAGTAGTAGTAGTAGTAGTAGTAGTAGTAGTAGTAGTAGTTATTGTAGTATTGCTGTTAGTAGATTTTGTTATAGTGATGGTGATGGTGATGGTGATGGAGCTAGAGTAGTAATAGTAGTGGTGATGGCAGTACAGTTGTGGTGTACGCAGTGTTGGTGATGGCTGCTTGAAACCCGCCGGTAGATCACGGGCGGGCACACAGAGGCTAGCCAGGGCAGCGTAGGTGGGTGATGGACAGCAGGGAGCAGGGGCGGCTGCAACACGGGACGAGGATACACGGCACATCCCGCCAGTACTCTCTCTCTCTCTCTCTCTCTCTCTCTCTCTCTCTCTCTCTCTCTCTCTGAACTTTACTTCATCTCCATTCCATGTGCTACAGTCGGTGATTTTAGTACGAGACTGTACTGTGTGTGTGTGTGTGTGTGTGTGTGTGTGTGTGTGTGTGTGTGTGTGTGTGTGTGTGTGTGTGTGTGTGTGTGTGTGTGTGTGTGTGTGTGTGTGTGTGTGTGTGTGTGTGTTCCTTAGTTCAGTCCATTTATAGTCAGTCTTTACTCTCGCCATGATGTCTATAAGTTATATATATATATTACAGACTTTCTGAATGGCCACACACACACACACACACACACACACACACACACACACACACACACACACACACACACACACACACACACACACAGTCACAATCTATGGACAGTATTCAACAAAAGCATTTCAGCGGAACACCTCATTAAGCAGGACATCACACCCACACCTGGTGACGCCAAGTACAGGTGGATGCAAGTATGCCCAGGCCACAGCACACAGCACACAGCACCAACAACACACAGCACACAGCACGACACGGACCAAGGCATTAGTGGTTTGCTGCGTGAGGCGAGGCGGCAGCATAAACTTTGAAATCCCTTAAGACAACGCAGTGAGGGTGGAATAAAATAATGCAAGCGGTGGAATAAAATCAAGCGAGCATCAGTGTCACGGGCCATAAAGCAGCTCATTGGGCGGATTGCGCGCCGCCCCGTTCATCTCATGGCAGGCAGCAGATCAGTGGATTGTGCTTGGATATCCCGGCATTCCCTGAAGCGACGCCCCCGACATTTATCTCGGCCTTTATGTGTGTTGCTTCCACTCACAGAAAGACAAGAAAGACTTTCCTTTGTCTGGTGGGCCGTGCCTGAAGCAGGGCTGTTGCGCGGGTCAGGAGCTTGTGCTGGCTACAAAAGCAAGGTTCAAAGCGTGTTAACAAGGCTCGGAGCAGTGTTGTTGCAGGCGGCGAGGGGACTGACGCAAGTGCTCACTCACTGCTCTTGGCCTATGGCGAGGAGGAGGAGGAGGAGGAGGAGGAGGAGGAGGAGGAGGAGGAGGAGGAGGAGGAGGAGGAGGATGTGGATGAGGAGGAAGAGGAAGAGGAAGAGGAAGGAGGAGGAGGAGGAGGAGGAGGAGGAGGAGGAGGAGGAGGAGGAGGAGGAGGAGGAGGAGGAGCACTGCGAGAGGAATGATTCACTGCAGATTACGAGGTGGACGTTCATTTCATTTACATTTTCCATTTCCAGGTTTTCTTTCCTGGTAAATCCGCCGAAATTAACACGGCTGGAGAAGAAAAAAAAACAACAACATTACGAAGAACCTGAGTATATTTGTTTCCAGTTGCACCTCATTTTCTGGTCTGGATTATGTAGTTCCTGAGGCGCGCAGCCCTAGCGAGACACGTATTGCTGAGGAGGGAGTCTAGGGGAGGAGGGGGTGAGGGAGTGAGGGAACCTTCCGCGCGTGCCTGAACCAACGAGGCCACAGGGCAGGGCGAGGCGGCGAGGGGCACACAGGAACAACCAAGGCATTTTTTATAAGAAAAGGAGTGAGACGTGCTGCAAAGTGGAACGCACCGAGAGAGAGAGAGAGAGAGAGAGAGAGAGAGAGAGAGAGAGAGAGAGAGAGAGAGAGAGAGAGAGAGAGAGAGAGAGAGAGAGAGAGAGAGAGAGAGAGAGAGAGAGAGAGAGAGAGAGAGAGAGAGAGAGAGAGAGAGAGAGAGAGAGAGAGAGAGAGATTATGCAAGACGGCGAGGAGGAAGCTGCTCATACACAACCCAGTCATTAGTGTGAGAGAGAGAGAGAGAGAGAGAGAGAGAGAGAGAGAGAGAGAGAGAGAGAGAGAGAGAGAGAGAGAGAGAGAGAGAGAGAGAGAGAGAGAGAGAGAGAGAGAGAGAGAGAGAGAGAGAGAGAGAGAGAGAGGGGGGGGGGGCTGCTGCTTGACACTAAGAGACTCTCGGTGCCAAGAGTTGACACCTGATTGAGCAGTGATCACCAGAACATTGAACTTGAGGTGTAAATATAGTAACACTTGTAACTGTACTCTCTCTTGACGGTACCTTTACCCTTCCCAGCCACGCCTTCATTCTTCCTCCTCCTCCTCCTCCTCCTCCTCCTCCTCCTCCTCCTCCTCCTCCTCCTCCTCCGAGAGTGGGCGGAAGCGCTCATATAAACAGGTAAGCATCCGTCGTCACTGTCAGACGCGACGTGCCGGGAGGAAGTGACGCCATGGTGATGACCTGAGTCACAAATGAGATTCCTCTGAGGCTACACGATGCTAGTGGTCTGAGTTGCCACTGCGAGGATGACTGGTGGTGGCAAGATAAGGCTGACGCTAACAAGGGAAGGGACCGACCTGACAGGAGGGTGACTGTTGAGGTTTGTGTTGGGACCAGCTGACATTAGGGAGGACTGACGCCACGGAGAGGGCCAAGCTGAAACTGGGAACATTTGCTTATCATTGTGAAATGTCTAACTCCTGACACTAAGAGGGAGATAGAAAGGACGAACTGACGCTAAGAAAGAACACCACTGACACTAGGAGTGATTGAGCTGACACTACAAGGTAATGACCGTGCTGACACTAAGAGAACAGGCTGACGCTGGAGGGAAGGATGAGGCTGACACTAGTAAAAGGGCTGAACTCGGCACCAGAGTGAACCACTCACTCGGGCAAAGACGAAAAAGAACACCAGGGTGAAGATCATATGGAAAACTAGTAACGGGAGCTGCTACCACTAGGGTAAGGGATAACCTGGAACTAGGGAATCAAGGCAATCCGGTACTAGGGTGAAATCGTAGACAAAAATTGGGTTTGGGCTGAGACTAGATGCAGAAAGACTAGCGTGCGTGTCGTGACAACTAGGGTGAAGGGCCGAGCTGGCAGAGGCAGTCGGCCTCACCTGGCTCGCTGGACGGCAAGGTGGACAGGCCGAGGCCAGAGAGGTAGGGGTAGAGGCCGTGGTCGCTGAGGCTGTGGTATATCCTCCTGAAGCCCCCAGTTTGTTCATGCTGGTACAGGCGACGCACTTCACTGTCATCACTGTGACACACGCGCCCGGGGAAGGCAAAAGCGCTCCTGGTACGAGTAAACGCACTACGAACAGGGCCCTGATCGATGGGGTAGGCTAGGTCACTCACGGGCAGCTCGGCGGACAGGGCCCCGTCATCACTAGTCGTCCCGTTCTCCTCCGCGTACAGCACAGTGCCCGCGGCGTTGGTGGCGTCCTCACCATTCATGACTCCCAAGCGACGGTGGATTAGAGTCCTAGTGTGGGCCGCTCGCTCGTCCGCGCCGCGACTGAATGGTCCGCTCCAGGGGCTGGCCGCTCTCCGCCGCGCCTCACCTGGGCCGCACGTAACCCCACCGTCACACCTCCGCTAACAGGACAAACCGTAACGAACCCCAACCCGATAATGTTCCTCGGTACGCCGGAAACTACCGCGATTGGAGTGTTTGTCAATTAACTTACGTGCTATTGTTTTCCGATAACGATTAGTAGGTGGTGGTGAAGGTGGTGCAGCGTCACGCCCCCTCCTTAGTAACACATATGCTGACACATAATTGTACTGCCGCGCATGCAGGAAATTAATTGGCCAACCTACTGCACTTTGTTTGATCGTGTGTGTGTGTGTGTGTGTGTGTGTGTGTGTGTGTGTGTGTGTGTGTGTGTGTGTGTGTGTGTGTGTGTGTGTGTGTGTGTGTGTGTGTGTGCTTTAATTAGTGAGGGGGATTTCTTGTTTGTTTGTTTTAAGAGTGTGTGTGTGTGTGTGTGTGTGTGTGTGTGTGTGTGTGTGTGTGTGTGTGTGTGTGTGTGTGTGGTGTGTGTAGTTGAGAGTGTCAGTATCAGTGGTGGAAGCAACAAGCAACACAGTCAGCACATTTCAGCACGTGCACCGCCGCGCCACTCGCCCACAGGAGCCCCTCACCGTCCCGCAGCTCCTGTCACTTGGCTACTGCACCGCCACCGCTCCTCGCCGACCGCCTTGCTCGCCCGGCCCGGCACGGCTGTCCTGGGGGGCGAGTCACGAGGTGATCATCACGGCAGGTTCGTTAGCGTGCAAGTGAAGTGTGTCGTGGAGGTTGAGTCCGTGGAGCACCTCACAGCGCGGCACGGAAGAGGCGCGACACCCGGCTGGCCCGCCTGGCACTGGCCTCGACACGGCACTGCCTCGCGCCCCGCCCGGCCCGCGCACACTCCTCGCATTCTCACACCAGACCGGGGGATTTACTCTCGCGCTCCCTCCACCCCTGAAACCATTTCCGGATCACCACTACAGGGTTAACGATACCTCCCACGGAACAGAAATCTTACAGCCTTGGATGTCTTCACGCTACGCCCCCCCCCCCACCTTCCTCCCCGGCCCCCGCCACCAGGAGCGGCCAGGGTCGCGTCTGTCATCTGGAGTGCTGGACCCGTCGCGTATCAATAGGATGAACCGCCACTACTACTATTAACGACCAGACGTTGCCTCCCGCCGCCGCCAGCCCTCCTCCCGCACTCCCCACCAGCCAATGTCCTCGTGTGAGCCACTGCAGGTTGTGTGTGTGTGTGTGTGTGTGTGTGTGTGTGTGTGTGTGTGTGTGTGTGTGTGTGTTGGTTTAGAACCGGAATGGATTTCGCAGCAACACTAACACCTTAAGGGCGCGCTGGCACGTACAAACACACGCACACACACACGTAATATATATATATATATATATATATATATATATATATATATATATATATATATATATATATATATATATATATATATATATATATATATATATAGTAGTAGTAGTAGTAGTAGTAGTAGTAGTAGTAGTAGTTGTTGTTGTTGTTGTTGTTGTTGTTGTTGTTGTTGTTGTTGTTGTTGTTGTTGTTGTTGTACCAGCAGTAGCAGTAGCAGCAGGAGTAGGAGTAGGAGTAGGAGTAGGAGTAGGAGTAGGAGTAGGAGCAGGAGCAGCAGCAGTAGCAGCAGCAGGAGCAGCAACAGCAGCAGCAGCAGCAGCAGCAGTAGCAGCACCAGGAGCAGCAGCAGGAGCAGCAACAGCAGCAATAAGAGCACAAGCAAGAGTTCAAGTGTAGGTAGTAGGAATTTCATGACCCACCGTCTCTCTCTCTCTCTCTCTCTCTCTCTCTCTCTCTCTCTCTCTCTCTCTCTCTCTCTCTCTCTCTCTCTCTCTCTCTAAATAGTTTCAGAACAGCGTCGTTTGCAGTTTTGTTTGACTACGGACATCCATTTACGCGTCACGCACATAGCTATTTCCACGCGGCGCTGACTTATTTCCTCCCGTGTGCCAGGTGTGCGCAACTGTCAGGTGTGTGCCAATAACCATTTAGCATTTAGTACAGATTATCCAACCTCGTAAAACTACCTTGCAACCTACAAAGTACCTCTATTACATGGTGTGCTTAGAGCTTTATATGACAAGGTGGTGGTCCTGCCAAGGCTATATATCAGGCGCTAACCACCTCCTGACAGGCTAACGACCACACTAAAGTCTTATACCATATGAGTGTATTACTTGTGCTGCTGATGGTGCTGCTGACATCGTCGTAGGCGCTGCTGTGAGGCCGCCTGCTGTCCAGCTGGGCTCTTTGTCGAGGCTGTGGCTGCGGCGAGGAACTGTACCGCCGGCGCGCCTCAGATCTCATGTGTTGGTCATGCAGTGCACGGTCCTGCTCGCTGATGAACATTTGAGAAGGATCATGGTGTGGCGCCGCGCTGAACCCCAAGACAGGGGTGGTTCCCCGTGCATAGTCTGTGGTGGCGGAGCTCGGGCTGCCTCGGTGCCTGGGTTGACCCGAGCTCTCCACGTTCTGGTAGTTGCCGCCCGATGACCGCCGGCTGGAGTCGACGCTTCTTGACATGGGTGGTGGTGGCTGGCGTGAGGGAGGAAGCCAAGGCTCTCGAAGTGGCGTTCCGTAAGCGCGAGCATCAGATTGTGTCTTGGAGAAGGGCGAGCGCCGGAGACTGCCATCACGATCTGACGCTGAGGAGAGGTTGTCCCAGCTATAGTCTGCGAGCATGGACTCCATTGCTCCCCTGCTGTGTTCCACCTCTAGCTCTGCGTCCTCTGCTTCCTTACTGTCTAAAATGGACGAGTCGTGATAGGAATGGCTCGAGTCGGGGCGATGCACGGGGTGAGAAGCTTCACTGACCACAGAAGTGTGGGCACTTCTCTGGTTTGGTCTTGGGTAGCCACTTATACAGAACACTCCGGCACGCACGCCTTCCCGCTGCGGGATGCTGCGCTCGATGTCTGGCGCCACTCTTCCTCCCACGCACTCTTCAGCATCACGGCGCCCGTCACGCCCCGCGGTAGGGGAGGCAGCACCTGAGAGGCTGGCGGGACTTGGTGGTCTGCGGGAATCCGGTGCAGAGGCCGAACCGCCCACCCTCTCAAGATCGCGAGGTGGGGACGCCTCTTGGTCGTCAAAGCTGAGGTCTCCACTCAGGGTGCTCAGCGTGTCGTTGTGGTCTTCCTCCTCACGTGGTGGTGCCGCTCTGCCCTCGCCTTCTGTGTGTGCACTGGCTCCATCAGGCTTAGCCCGCACAGTGCTCTCCGTCTCCTCGCTCTCGCTATCTTCTTCTTCTTCTTCTTCTTCTTCTTCTTCTTCTTCTTCTTCTTCTTCTTCTTCTTCTTCTTCTTCTTCTTCGTCGTCGTCGTCGTCCTCCTCCTCCTCTTCTTCCTCTTTCTCTTCGTCTCCTTCCTCTTCCACCTCCTCCTCCTCTCCAAAATTTTCACCAGGATCACAGTCAATACCGGTTCTTAAGGGATTCACATCAGTGTGGTCGGCGGCGTCTGGTATCTTTGATTTCCTGGTATTCACTGGACCAGACCGCAGGTGGCCGTCACTGACAGAATTGCCCTTTGTGCCACAAGCCCCAATAGGTTGTCCAGATTCTCCACTGGGATAAGCAGTGGCCAGGTGTGAAGCATCATTCTCCTCTTCAGGAATGGTACAGTGGGGGCGGCTCTGAGCGGGTCTCCCACTACTCGTCTCGTATTCATCTTCGGAAGTTTCCTCTGAATCACCAGACCCAGAGTCACTTTCCGAGTCTGACGAAGGCATCTCTGAGGCGAGTGACGGAGGGTGCTGGCCATCCGTCACATTCTTTCCTCTCTCCGCGGCACGCATGTTGAGTGCGCGGATTCCATTGGCGGCCCAAGGGCGCGAGGACACTACCTTGCCTCCCCTAGCCAGGCAATAGGAATCACTGCGCGTCACTTCCCCTTCAGTGCGTTCCTGACAAGGGGACTGAGGAGGCGTCCCATGAGGCTGACCCACCCCAAGGATGTGGTCATGCATACTGCCTCGCCCTTGTTCGCCCGCCTCCCCTGCCGGGCCGGGTGCCCTCACAACATGGGCAGCGTCGTTATTCCTTCTAAACAAATATTTTGAATTATCACCATCACAAGAGGCGGGAGGCGGCGGCACGGCGCGCGGTGCACTCGTTACCCCGGGACTGACTGGTGCCCGAGGGGAGGAGCCGCGGGGCAGCCAGACTCCATCACTGCCTCCCACCAGCCCACCAGCCCACCACTCACTCACCCTCACCGCACCCCTCACTGCAACTGTACTCAGCAACTGAAATAAGGCAAGAGATCCACACCACGCCCACAAAACCGCCCTTGCCACCCACCCCTCTAAAAATAAGTTTCATTATGAGGGCCGCGCCTTTATAATAGCGATCACCTGTAGGGAGGCGAGGTTCCTCACAGCTGCACGAGGGCGGGGCCAGCGGTGGTGCGCCAGCCTCCAGCCTCTCCCTTCGCAGCGCCCGACACACAGACAGTCTCACTACACCAATAATGTCTTCCTTTGCCTCTACGTCGTGTTTTGCTGCCGGAGCAATTATTGGCAGGGCTGCCGGCACATCCGTCCGTCAGTGAAGGGTGCGGTGGCAGCTGTCCCTGCCTGGGCATGCCTCACCCTTCCCTGTCACCCCTCCCAGGGATGCCCGTCTAGGACCCACCTCACACCCACAGGGCTCTCGCATTCCTCACATTTCCTCTCCTCCTCCTTCCTAAATTTCTTTACGAGTGTATTTTTACGACTTAACTTCCTCTTTCATAAACATTTTCGAAGCAAGATTGGCCTATTAAATTTAGCGCCGAGAGAAGGAACTAATACTATTTGAATTTGTATAATGAATTAGTGATGTTAGTAGAAGTTATTCATCGTGACATTCATAAGAAAGAAGAAATCAAAGTGTTAAATTTTCGAGGCGGGACAGAGAGAGCCAGGCGAGGAGGCGGCGAGCCTGTGGCGCGTCTGTCTCTCGGGTCCAAAGGAAGGCAAGCTGCGGGATGCAATTAGTGCCATTCATTTTCCCTTATTGGTATTTACAGAGCTGGGCTGTTGGTCGTGTCGTTGTCAGTCTTCACCATGATGGAAGTATTTGTTTACTTGTGGATCACGTGTCCCGATTCCCCACCTGAAGCCTGGCGTCCCACCCCCAACACAAACCGCTCCACCCCAACTCCCAACTCCCACAGGCCTTCTCTCCACCACTACACACTGAATACAATAATTTAAACACATTCTTAGTGATTCCTCCAGCCTGCAGCCTGAATGACACAATTACGAGCTCCAACTCTTGACGGAACAGGAAATAACAAGCGTTGATAAAGACTTGTTGAGAAACTGTTCAAGATATATTACGAGGAAAACTTGCAGCAACTGAGCGCAAGGCGAGAATGTGACCCGTGAGGCATTCTGGGAGGGAGGCGAGGGTGGCATTCATGAGACAAAATGTTCCTTGCCGCCCACACTGAAGCGTCTCACTCCACTCGCCCACACGGTCCTGGCGATCACCCACACTCGCACACAATACCGCGCCCTTCAAGTCTGTCACAAGCGAGTGGCAGCAGGCGAGGACAGAGAGAGTCGAGTCCCCTCAGGAAGAAACACGGTGGAAAAGACGTTAAAAATCTTTCCCTCCTCCCTCCACCTTCCCTCCCTCGCTCCCTCACTCACCCCTCCCTTCCTTCTTCGCTCACCGCTCTCACCCGTCACATATTTCACAACGATGAAGCAAAAATTTTTATGACTTTCTGAATCGCTGCATCAAAAAGGCTCTTAAACTCATCAGCACGGCGCATAGTGTGGCGGGGACGCGGGGTACACACTCACATGACACGCGACACATCACAACACGGCACCAGAGGACAAGGCGAGGCGAGGCGAGGTGAGAGGAGAAGCGGGGAGGGGAGAGGATGGTACGGGGAGGTGATAAGGACGGCCGTAGTAAATCCCGCATGTGGCGTCCGTGGTCAAAACTACTTCGGTATCAAATTACATAGAAATCCGGGTGAATCCTGGCGCCAAGGTCAACATGTAAGCTATTCCCCGCCAAGCGCTTCAGCAGCCAAGTCCTCGCTCCTCCCTCAGCAGGACCAGCAGCACCCAGGCACGCGTGTCCATGGATACCTTTCGTGAGGCCCACCAGCCCCGCCGAGGGTGAGATGGTAAGGTGGAGAGGCGTACCCGCCACTCACCGGGCGTCAGGGTCAGCGGTACCTCTGCCTGCACGGTGCCTGGGTGCCTGGGTGCCTGGCTCGCTGCCTCACAGTGCCTCCCTTGTCAGCAGTTTTCCTTTTGTTCCCTTGGCTGTTACGGTAACGGCCGAGAGAATCACCACCACGAAGCAGACAATGGTCAGCCGCCAAGTGATACTACCGGCAAGCGCCTCTCCGCCGCTAGAATCAACAACTCTTAGCATGGAAACCTGAGGAGGGGGAGGTAAGAGGACAGGCACGTGGCCCTCAGCAGCGTGAACCCGACCTAGCCTCACTCCATCCTCAGTTCCCGAGCCGCGCAAGTCACCCACACTCTGAGGGCACGTGTCTGGTGACTGATGCCCTGCTGATCACTGGCACATAAAAATATAATACCAAGGCCGAGGAATGTACGAAAGGGGAGCAGTCACTGACCGGCCACCCTCTTAAGATCCCTAACCTCCTCCTCCTCCTCCTCCTTCTCTTCCTCCCCTTCAAACACTCAAGCTCCGCACCTACTTTGGCCCTCTAAGTCTTGCTTATCTGGCGCCGAAGTTTCTTTTGGCCATGCAGGTCCAGGGACCGGCGTGGCCAGCCTCAAAATTCACACACACGTGAGTCTTTCCCCTCTCCTCCCCTCATCTGTCTCCCCCTGTCATAACTCAACGACTCGCCCCGCCCCAGATCTAGCACTTAGCTGCTATCTACCTCCTCCGCCACCACTAGGAGCGTCAGGGGCTTATCAGTGCTGAAGGAGCGCATACGCCTTCTCCAGCCAAGGGCGTGAGCTGCAAAGGAGACAGGTGACCCAAGCGGAGCGCATCACTGTACGCATCACCTTCAGTGCACAGACAGGAAAGCTGCCGCCGCCTTCAGGTGTGGCGGGAGACGCTAGCAGGTGTGGCACGCGTCCCCGAAAACAAAGACGGTAAAACACAACCCTCCGCCAGCCCGGCACATCCCTACGCCTGAAGAAAGTTGCCTCCCCTCTCCCATTTTCCCTCACCCTAACCACTCAACCATATTAATAGCCGCCCCGCCCGCCCCTGCTCGCCCTGCTCACTCCACTCACGCCGCCTACACCTCCATCTCCAGCGCAGCCTTTCCACACCTCAACCTTCCTCACTCATTTGGTTACAGCCTACATTCATCCTGCCTCCACAACACCCACCCCAATCACCACCTCCTCCAACTCTTAGCCACATTCACTCACGCTTTTCAGTCATCCACTCATCCCTTCCCGGACTAATGGAATCTGTTTTGTACTTATTGCTTCGTTAGTTCCAGTCGCTACATCCGGAATCACATTTCAACGCGAGGTAATAAAAATATAGATAAATCGAACACACATTCCGCTATGAGAAAAAATAGACTCCATGCCCTGAACGCTCACGCCTCTCCAGTGTTTACTTCAAGGGGCGCCGCTGATCCCTAACCGCTGCTGCCCCTCCGCCTCCCACTCCCACGAAGCCCACGGAGTGCGAGGCAGCGAGTGACAGCAACAAGGCCACATATGGTGCTTTGGTGCCGCAGTATCGGGAGAGTGAAGCAAGTGTCGAGTATATCTGCGCGGACCCTGAACTCTCCCTGCCTCTCCCTCTCCCTTTCCCTCTCCTTCTCTCTTTGTCCTATCGTTCCTACCTCAACCCAAGCCACAGGGATGAAGATGCTAGCTGCTGGTACTACTGATGCTGCTGCTGCTACTACTACTACTACAATATCAACAATAACGATCAGGAGGAGGAGGAGGAGGAGGAGGAGGAGGAGGAGGAGGAGGAGGAGGAGGAGGAGGAGGAGGAGGGGATTGGAAGAGGAGGAGGAGGAGGAGGAGCATCGCTTGGTATGTTTGAAGAGGGCACTTCCTTAGGTATGATGGCACGATGAGGCTGACCGTCAGTAGGCTGTAGCACATAACACGGGACGCTGGGGTGCCGTGTGTGAGGGTGTGGGAGAAAGGAAATGAATGAATTTAAAAGCTTGAGTGAGGTAGAGGGTGTAACGGTAGGATGTGTGAGAGAGGAATATACTCTGAAACATTTCTGCGCCGAACTTCCACTACTAAAAATAAAAATAATAATAATAAACAAATAAATCAATAAGTAAATAAAATTTCAGTTAAACGTTTTTTTTTTTCATAGTTCTAGTGACAGATAAACACGATTTGTACATTATTAACAGGAGAAATACACTTGATAACCTGATAAATCATCTCTGTGACCTTTGAAAACTGTGGTGAGAGAGCAAAGCGTTACTGAATACTGCCCCCCTATAGAGAGTGAGAATTTTGGTGAGGTAGAGATTGTAACGACGTGTGGATGTGAGAGATAGTGTGAGAGCAATAGAGTGAGAGCAAGAGTGTGAGAACAGCGCCCCGTGCCGTCTAGTACCCAACAGCAGGCGGCGCAGGGTTGGTCTGTTCACACGACACCCTCGCGGTTCAATCTCAACCAACTCAACTTACTAATGACTTTCCCAAGGCGAGGAGGTCTTGTAGCGAATGAAGCTGTAAGAATCTGTTTTTCAATTAAGTATTTTTTATTTATTCATTTATTTATTTATCTATTATCTATTTCTTTATTTTTTTCATTTTATTTTTTTCGTGACCACACTCAATGTCTCGCTCTTTGAAGTTGATGAGTGTAAGGCTGTCATTGTGTTTTTGTTTGTGTCAATGTCCCCAGCACGCCTGCACGGTCCCTATCCCTAAACTTCTTACTCTTAGCCTCAGCTGCACATACACACACTCACACACACACACACACACACACACACACACACACACACACACACACACACACACACACACGGAGCGGGAACACATTTTGGTGGCACCTGGTCAAGATAAGCCAAGTCAACACTCAGGAGGTTATCTGTTGCCTTCCTGTTTCCTTCTCAAAATACGAGTAGTATAAGTGTCTCGTTTACGTATTTTGTTATTGTTCTATTAATTTTCTTCTTTTTTTATGTAAGATGCCTATTTATTCTTTTATGTCAGCGGGTCACCGACTTTGGGCGATAAAAGTTGTGAAAGATAAGAACATAAAAGTTCACAGGAGGTGCCAGTTCTTATTAATTTGTTCACTTGTCTGTTTATTTACTCATTCATTCATATAATTATACATACATATGAGAACTGACCCAGGGCACAATTTGAGGTTACACACACACACACACACACACACACACACACACACACACACACACACACACACACACACACACACACACAACATGAGCTCCTAAAATGTCACATATCTGATAAACAGGTAAGATAAACTTTTATGTTCCTGCCCCAAACAAATGCACGAGTAGGTCAGTGACAAGTGAAGGCCTTGACAAACACATAACTCACTGACGACTGTGTGTGTGTGTGTGTGTGTGTGTGTGTGTGTGTGTGTGTGTGTGTGTGTGTGTGTGTGTGTGTGTGTGTGTGTGTGTGTGTGTGTGTGTGTGTGTGTGTGTGTGTGTGTGTGTGTGTGTGTGTTTATGTACAGCACAACATCTGCGCCATCATAGCATGCGTGGTGCGTCAGACAACACATCGGGCACCACACACCGCCAGGAAGAGCCTCACTCTAGACACCAGCAAGGACCTAAAGTTGATCTCCCTTGCCCTCTGCCGCGCCACAAACCACTAACCAGACCCCTTGACAAGCCGTACACGGGAGGCTACTGCTATACGTGGCGGGAGGGCAAGGCAGGAGTGCAGCTGTCCACCCATACCCTCTGAATAAGCAACACTCTGACCTCACCCATTTGAAGACAGTGTGACGTAACGAAGAACTGCTCCCTTAGGTTGAAGTCTGACGCTGTGATGGATTAAATGAGGAAGCTAATAAAGAATAGGTGCCGCGGTAATGCAAGAGAGGCTTAGCTACAAATGTCAAGCTTATGGCATCAGTAAACACGGGAGTATAAAGTGGACACAAGAGATGCAGATGTAAAAGTTGTAGTGGAGTTTATGTGCAGTCATACGAGAAGCAAGTCACACACACACACACACACACACACCCTTCTTCTTCCTCCTCCGACTCTTGTTCTTCTTCTAGTTCTTTTCCTCCTCCTCCTCCTCCTCCTCCTCCTCCTCCTCCTCCTCCTCCTCCTCCTCCTCAGTACGTTCTGCAACATCTCCACTCTGAATTAGATAAGTGGACATCTTAACCGCACCTCTCCTCTCCCTCTCACTCTTACTCTCCCTCACTCCTTTCAGCCAGGTTTTCTTACGTAAGTAATACTACATACCTAGGTCCCCGTGTCTCAAGCACTGCTGCACACACACACACACACACACACACACACACACACACACACACACACACACACACACACACACACACACACACACACACAACTCAAAGCCTCTGTGATTTACTGGTATACACCTTTCTCTCTCTCTCTCTCTCTCTCTCTCTCTCTCTCTCTCTCTCTCTCTCTCTCTACGACTTATCCCCGAAAACCTTCCTATCTTTCCTTCTCTCTCTCTCTCTCTCTCTCTCTCTCAGAGAGAGAGAGAGAGAGAGAGAGAGAGAGAGAGAGAGAGAGAGAGAGAGAGAGAGAGAGAGAGAGAGAGAGAGAGAGAGAGAGAGAGAGAGAGAGAGAGAGAGAGAGAGAGAGAGAGAGAGAGAGAGAGAGAGAGAGAGAGAGAGAGAGAGAGAGACACGGGGTGGGAGGGAGGGGGCCACGTTAAGTAAACATCTGGGCATCAGTACCTGGTGACTTCCGGCAGAGGTATATAGGATGGAGGGAAGGCGGAGGAAAGAGAGAGGGAGTGGTGATGGTGGTGGTGGTGGTGGTGTCGCCTCTCGGGGTAAACACACTATATTTAGCCATTGATGTAAACTCTCACAAACCCCTTCAACTGTGGGGAGAGAGAGAGAGAGAGAGAGAGAGAGAGAGAGAGAGAGAGAGAGAGAGAGAGAGAGAGAGAGAGAGAGAGCAGCAGTCATTGGTAAGAGGCACGAGATTCATTTCCAGGACAGGTAAACACAATATGCTAACCAACGCTCTCTCTCTCTCTCTCTCTCTCTCTCTCTCTCTCTCTCTTCCAAGTAAGGTAGTTATTATGCTCTTACCCTCGTTCCGTCCACCACCACCAGCACCACCACCACCACCACCACCACCACCACCACCACCACCACCAACACTTACACACCCATCTCTTCCCCCTCCCCTCTTTTTCCCTTCCCCTCACGCCCACTGCCCTCTCCCCTTCTTGTCCTCGTCAGCTTAAATGCCCCTCTCTTCCCCTCCTTTCTTTGTCCTCTCTCTCTCTCTCTCTCTCTTTTTTAATCCTAGACACCCCTTCATTTCTCTCCCCTCCTCGTCCCCTTTTCCCCTCATGTCTCCATCAACACAAACACGCCTTCTTTTTCCTCCCTTCCTTATCCGCTTTCCCTTACACACCCTTCCTTTTCCCTTATTAGGCATATTTCTTCCCCTTCCCTTTCCCCAAACGCCCCTTGTTTTCCTCACTTTCTCTGATATATATTTCCCCACCCGAGTTTTCCTAGATCTCTCTCTCTCTCTCTCTCTCTCTCTTCCAGGTCCTAAGCACTTGGAGGAGGAGAGCAATAAGAGCACCTGTCATACATAACGAGAAGACCCTTACTATTCAGACCCTCCCACTGCTCCGCCATGCCACTACAGGGCCAACACAACGCCCATACCACTGACGCCTCAAAACCTACCCCTGTCACTGTTACTGTTATTCTTTTAGGACTAACTGTGTATGCAGAGTTATATTTGGAGGGTTTAGAGTGTGTGTGTGTGTGTGTGGGGGAGAGGGAAGGAAGAGGGGAAGTTCTGGTGTGGGTGTTTGAAGTTAGTGGGGCGACTCTCACACGGCCACTGACTTCATTCCTCCCCCTACTCTTCCCTCTCCCCCCCCTCCCGCCTCTCGGAACAGCTAAGCCCAATGCCCCAAGCCCCTGTCAGTGTAGAGATAAGCCACTATTGTTTCACGGCCAAGCACCCTCAACTGGCTACTTTAAATCCAGGCCTTCCTGATGGTGGTGGTGGTGGTAGTCAGTGGACCCTCCCTCTTCCCTGCCACCCAGCTTCCCTTCCCCTTTCCTGACTCAAGGGCTGGGAAGAATGCCGCTCCTGCATCTGCTCTTCCCCAAAGTTTCCTCTTCTGTTTTAAAGTTTATACGAAAGGAGGCAAAACACGTTCAGGGCGCCAGTGCAGCCAATGTTCGGACAGGAGGTGCAGGGAACGTGTGTGTGTGTGTGTGTGTGTGTGTGTGTGTGTGTGTGTGTGTGTGTGTGTGTGTGTGTGTGTGTGTGTGTGTGTGTGTGTGTGTGTGTGTGTGTGTGTGTGTGTGTGTGTGTTTGATCCGCTTTCCACTCCCATCTATCTATAGTCTCCTGGCTTGCGTTCTTTTCCTTCCGCCATGTCCTTTATCACAAACCAGTAGCAGAAAATAGAAAGATAATTTCAGTGTAGTAATCTGTGACGGCCGTATCGTATCACTGTCGGCATAACACACGGAAAGAGAGAGTCGTGACACAGAGAGAGGGAAAGTGTGCTGCTGTTTCCGGCATTTTCATCCACAAGGTGACACATTCACATTTTGATGCTGCTGACGGACACAACAGTTCGTCAGCGTTAACAGTGAGTTGTCTTGTAACGGGATAGTCGGTCACACACTTCTCTCTGATCATTCCCTCAAATACTAAGAAAAAACCTTCTTTTGTCAATTATAGAATGTGATAAAATATCTTGATAAAGCGAGCCAGCATGCACTTACGAACAACATAAATTGAAAATAACATGAATAAATAAAAAAAAAGAAGAATAAAGAAATACAAAACTTATGCACCTGAAACTCTCAGATCATACTAATAGCACTAGTACTCACCTCTCAGTACAGAGTTTTCCTCGACGTGTCCATTAGATGTGTCCCAAACTATGTCCGTATAATACAAATGTTCCCCACTACAACAGCTAGTCCTCATGCTCTTCGATGCTCTGGTCATTTCCGTAGAAAACGATGCTCATGCAAGATGAAGCAGAGAGCAGAGACTATTGCGTTGGTCTCAGGAGATTTTTCATGCACTTGTAGATGGCGGCTTTGTACGTTACCTTTTGCTTTAAGTCACTTTTCACCTCTTGCTTGTCTGCCCGTGACGAGGGTCGAGGTGGAGGCGAGGCGGCCACCATCGGCCGCGAGCTGCCTCCTTGGCCAAGGCAAGGAGCATCGCCGCTATGATTTCGCAGGTTCTGATACAGAGGGGTTCCGGAAGGCTGCGTGGCGCCCAGGTGTGACGTGGCTGTCATGATTGCCGAGGCGGGCATGTACATGGGCGTGGCCATTGCTGGGGAGGAGGCGCGGCTCGGTGAGTGGCTGGCGGAGCCCAAGTAGCCCACCTCCACGGTCTTGGCTTTCCTGTGCACGGGTCGCCGGGGCCGCGGAGGCCGCCCAGTGGGGCGATCCGGTGAAGGTGAGTGTCGATGGCTGGCAGGGGGCGCCGATCCTTCCCGCCATGGGGAAGGTGACCGCCGCCCACACACGGGTGAGGGGGGCGGGGAGTGGTGTGCGGGAAGACGTTCACAGCTGTGACTGCGGGACGCGCAGGGCACGGCACACGGGGGGCTGTTATAGAGGCACCCGGGACAGGCGTGACCCCCACCCTCCGGACATAGCTGAGGTGAGGAGCCCCACACAGGCACCCAGCAGCCACCGTGCTGTGGGTTCGGGGCGTGGTGGTGGCAGGGCGCACAGTGAGGGCTGGCTGACCTGCTGACAGACACCCACCCCTGGCCAGGTGACGGGGAGCGGCACACCCTGCGCTGCTGGGGAGGTGAAGGCGGCTTGCCCATGACGGGGGAGTGGGCAACCATGCAGGGGGACGCGGCAGGAGGAGGGCGGCTGGGTGACTGTGACGAATGTCGCAGCAACATTATATTATCATAAATAGCATTGGGGTCGGATCGCGGGACACCAAGCCTGTAGTTCGCAGGGTGACCCAAGGGCGTGGGTGAGACGCTGCGAACAGGAGAATTCCTTCCTCCATGAATTCCAGAACTAACTGGAACTCCGACCATATTCCAGGCCCGCTGCATCTCTGGACTTGGAGGCGGCGAGGGTCGCGCGTGTCGGCAGGCTGACTGGGGTGGCGTGCAGCATACACGTGGTGTGCGGGTAGGGGAGCACGAAGCCGCCTTGCGTACGTTGTAGAAGGCAACACCCGAACCAGTGGACACTTCTACTCTATTGGGGGAGTTCTCACGGCTAAAATGATTCCTCATGTCTCTGGTCGGTGTTTGGTTCAGCCTGCGGGCGGAGGTTGGCACAAAGGCCGAATGCCCGGGCCTCGAAATGATAGCGTGAGGCTCGTGTCGCTCCCAGTGCTCGGCCTCCACCATGGGATGGTGTGCGACGCGCTGTGTCGGCCTGGAGTAGTGAGTGACTTCACTCCCGGCCTCCTGAGGACAAGGGGATGCCCTGCAAGTAGCCAGCAAAAGAGATGGGGATGGCGAACGCGTCACCAGACGGCCACGCCCCTGGGGCCGATCTTCATTACCCGGTGACACTGCGCTGCCCGCCACGCCAGGCACAGCACCATTCCTCTGGGGCAGGGCGGGGCCACGGTGGAACTCAGGTGGTAAAGGACGACCATTGAGGGCTCTGGGATTCTCTCTAGGAAGGCTCTTACTGCTGCTGCTTCTACTGCTAATACTACTGCTGCCAGCACTGCTGATGCCTGAATCTGTTAGTGTTAGAGCAGCGGGCGCGGTGTGTGATGCCCCAGTGGAGGAGGGAGGTGGGCAAGGCCGTTGGAGGGGAAGGGAGGAGGCTCGGGAATGATTCTGACTGGAGGAGGCGTCGTCCGAGGTGCTGGAAAAAGCATCACTGGAACTGACCAGCTCAGACAGGTGCTCAAAGCTGTGGGGCGAGGTGGCGGTGCCGCGGGCGTCATCCGGGTCACAATAATCGTGGTGATTAGTGGACAGTGGGCCACCAGGCCGCCCAGGGAGCCTCTGACCATAGACTGGGTGTGATGCAGCAGAGAAGTCTGGAATCGTGTTCTCTCGCAGGTGAGGCGGAAGGAGTTCGATCAACTCAGGGGGCAGTGGGGTGACCTTCGCCCGGACAGAGGTGGTGGTGGTGGTGATGCTATGGGGCAGGCCTGCGCAGGCGCTTTGCGAGCCTGAGGGCGGATCCAAGTCCAGGTTGGTGGGGATGGGCTGGTTGAGACGGTGGTGGTGGCGCCCGTGGCGGTGCAGGCGGCCAGTGGCTCTCGATGCCGGGCCAGCGACACACGTCTGCACCTTGACTTCTTTGTTAGTCACGAACACAAATTCGTCATCTGCACTGTCCTCTGAGGAACGCATCCTGGCCGAGGGGCACCTCGCCTCGCTCTCCCACACGCACAAGACAGAAGCGAGGTTCTTAATTAATAGCAACAGGCATCACTAAGGTTTCT
>NC_059296.1:332500-460000 GCF_017591435.1 Portunus trituberculatus
CCATTTCTGCATGATACAAGGGTGCACATGAGGACTAGGTGTAGAATCTATCTCTCTCTTTCTCTTTCTTATATGTTTAGTGCACATCAGCGTATCTTGGCACAATGGAGAATAAGAGCCAAATGAGTGAAGGACGTAGAGAAATCATATATTCTTGCATGCCATCTGAGTGAGGAGTACAATTTCCTTAACATCTCTCTGCTGTATGTTTCCTTCACAACCTGTCACGCTTAACAACAACCACCAGTGAACAGAATGTCACAGCACGCAGTAACCAGCCACACACACACGCACACAACCACTACGCGTGGGCACAAAACACTTCACTTCACAAGTCACAAACACAAGACAGCCTCCGCGTCCCTCTGGAGTGCCGGAGGTCAAGGCACTGCGCTCACTCACAACCTCACACAATGACAAAGCTGCCCACTCAATCCCGCTACTAATTTTCTTTCTCAAACATCCATCACACACTGGAAGACTTTCTTTTCCAAGGTGACAGATGCAAAGTGATCAGTGAGTCGGAACACACCCGGGGTCAGCGAGTGTGGCGAGGCGGTAGTGGTGGCGGAGTGAGGGGCGGCGCGGCGGGCGGCACTGCTGTCTGGCAGGGCTCTCCTCCCTCCCTCCTGCGTGCCCCAGACCATTCCCCCACTAGTCCCGTCTGTGCCCAGCCCCACGCGGCACCACACCACACCACCCACTCCTCACACTACTGGTGACCTCACTGCCTCCCGCGCTTACACACACACACACACACACACACACACACACACACACACTGTATACCGGCAGCTGTGGACTTAAGAAGGAACAACGAACCGTGAAGAACAGCACACAACACAACACAACACAGTACACACACACACACACACACACACACACACACACACACACACACACACACACACACACACATACGAGACTCATCATTCCACGCAATAGTCGCAATTTTCAGACTAGTAGGAAGAACACGCCACCTGCCACAACACTCGCCTTCCTTGCCCCAACGCATTACTCCGAACGGCGACCCTTGAGAGAGAGAGAGAGAGAGAGAGAGAGAGAGAGAGAGAGAGAGAGAGAGAGAGAGAGAGAGAGAGAGAGAGAGAGAGAGAGAGAGAGAGAGAGAGAGAGAGAGAGAGAGAGAGAGAGAGAGAGAGAGAGAGAGAGAGAGAGAGAGAGAGAGAGAGAGAGAGAGAGAGAGAGAGAGAGAGAGAGAGAGAGAGAGACGAACCAGGACCTTCACACGTAGGTGCTGAAAGACTCTCAATATTTCACCGAAGTGTGGACGTAACGCGGACACACACGCTCGTTTATCTATTCCTAGACACGGAGAAGAAGCTGTCAAGGCGTTTATTTTCCCAGTACCGGCTGTCTCCTGCTGTGGCGGCTCTCGTGGCGGTCAGCGCGGTTAAAGGGTGCCACTCCAACCCGACGCACACAAACAAGTTGTCAAAAACAGCCGTCAAGACAGTAAACGGCAAGAATTCTCAAGCCAGGAATGTTTCAAGGTATTTGCGGTTACTAGGTTCTGTGTGTGGTTTGTTTGGATTGGTATGTATAGAGGACACGTCACGGCGCTGTTATGGTGAGACGACGGGCCATACTCTTCAGATGGTTGTGGTGATTTTTGTGTGTCTTCATTACTTTGACCTGGTCTTAGTGGATGTTGTACAGGGGGAATTTTCAAGTGTGGCGTCATGGTTGTATAGTGGTTTAGCAAGGACCGTGTATCATCAGTGGGAGTAAACTTTCGTGGGAATCTGAGTAATTATTAGTGTGGGGTTTTGAAATAGGCGTAATGTGAGCTTACAAGTGTTTCAGATTACAAGCCGCCATGATGTTAAACTCGTATGTGCCGAGATTACATTCCTACGCTGCGATCTTTTTATTTTATGTATGTATCTATTTATTACTTGTTTGGTGTTTTTTCTTAATCTTTTTTTTTTCTATTTTCTTTATCGTACGTGAAGGAAACATGTCCACACCTACACCGACATCAGTTCATTTGTAGCAGTAGACTCCCTACATCACACACACACACACACACACACACACACACACACACACACACACACACACACACACACACACACACACACAGGCCGAGAGTAGCTATACACCTGCACCTCTACAATGACAAAGTGAGGCACCGTGCATGACAGTCTGAGAAAATAGACCTGAATTTAGCAGAGAGGCCACTTTGGCACTCACTGTGGTGGTGTCACGGCATAACAACGTTCACAACCTTCATCTGGTTAGCATAAAACTGCCGGTGACGACTTGCCACTCGCATCCTTGGGCCCCGCGGAGCACGCCTTGGCCGGGGCTCCCATGCACGCACTACGCCGCACACACACACACACACACACACACACACACACACACACACACACACACACACACGGGGACGCTCAACCCTTGACAAATTAGTGATGGAAATAGGTATAGGTATGTTTCGTGTTGGGGAATGCCACGTGTAGTCCTGATGGCTTCTTGCAGCTTCACTTATATTCTTACATTCTTGATCACAAATACCTTAACTACAGAGAAGGTGAAACGCCAAGCAACACTGGACGAGAAAAATTGGAAGTTATCAAGTCAATGTTTTCCTTTTACAAAATCAGCGAGGAACAATAACCGGTGAGAGTTTAAGAATTTATTAATGGCTTTTTGTGTTTAATATAGTTCTGTCTCATCGACCTGTAAGACAACTGGTTACTAGCGTCCTTGTGTAGAGAAAAACGTCGTGGTATTGTTTGATGCTAATTTTCCTTCAACACTCACAAGTCCATAATGTCTCGAAATGGGAGTGTGTGTGTGTGTGTGTGTGTGTGTGTGTGTGTGTGTGTGTGTGTGTGTGTGTGTGTGTGTGTGTGTGTGTGTGTGTGTGTCGCATTCCTCACAACATACACACCAATATAGCTCAAGCTTCAACACAAGAGATGCCCTTGCGTTGTTCTCTCCCATCTCTCCCTGCCACCTCAACCACTCCCCTTCAATTCCCCAGCCAGTCCCTTCCACCCATATTGCAAGTTCTCAAACCATCGAGCTCACTCATTATCTCAGACCGTGGCCGCGTGGCTCGTGTCTGGTGGCATGTCTGTGCTTACCCCTCCTTCCCTCCCTGCCGCACCCTCACCACTCTCTCTACCCTCGCCATATCATCCATATATTTCATAATCCATTAGGGCCAGACAGGTATGGGTGTTAGGGAAGCGGGGCGCGAGCTGAAGTGACGGTAAAGGATGGAGAGTTGTACAAATAGATGGTAAGCGACGCCCTCACGTGGCTGTCGCTGTCTCTGTCTGTCTCCACGCCGTCCATACCCCCCTCCAAGCCCTCAACCTCAGACGGTGTAGCCACGTATCGCTACCTGTCATGCTTCGCGCTCATCCCACACATATACATTCATTAATCCAAGCAGGGGAGGTGACGTTGTTCCTAGTCAGCTTAATAGTGGTGTTTCCTGACGTGGCCTTGAGGCGAGAGTGGAGAAGTGTTTATATACTTGTCTACCTGTACTATTAAAAGGCCTGAGCTATACTCCTGTCCTCTCTGTGAATCTATATTTATCCAGTCTTCCTCTTAGGTTAATACACATTCCTCTAGTCCATTCTAGATATCTATGCTTCTATGGGAGCGTGTTGGTGGCGTTCAAACACCTGTCCTGCTGAGTATAAAGGATCCGCCATGGAGTGGTAAGGATGGCATGACCTTCACCTGTTCCCGTTGTGGTGCATCACGTAAATGAAATCTTACACAAAAGTAGCTCGTTTAACCAATAAAGCGATAAAACCTACATTAAAATAAGAAAAAATAAACTGTAACTGTCACAGAGATTACTTCGCCTCACTTTGGCTAATGCACAACAGTGAGGAGAGCACTGCAGGACCTCAGACACACCAAGAGCATGCATCTATTACCACCCCACGACACGATGCGCAGCCACACATCACAACACCTGAGAGTGAGGACTTAATAATTCTCCCTTTACCTGATGAGTACCACTTGAGAAAACAGGTGAGGCAAAAAGCAGCTGAGACCAAGTGCGGCGCTGCATCCAAGACCCACAACACACAAAACTGAGCCACGTGTGCGGGAGGGAAGCGTCACCGTGGTAGCAATTAGGTGACAGGATAAACATACACGCAGACACCCTCCCACCACCCCTCTCTGCCCTGGTTGGCTCATATGTAGCACAGTATTGTTAGAATGAGACACTTTCTGCACCAGGAATATATGTGGTGGGGAAAGAGGACGGGAATGAACAGGAATGGCATCGCAGGCTGGTAAGCAAGTCAATGTCACCGCTGTGTTGCTGTCTGTCTGGCATTTTACTTAAAGCACTGAGGTTTAAATGCTTCCTCAGTTTTGCTGGGGTTTTCTTATGTGGGTGTGGATAGGTGTGTGTTCGTGGTGAGGTAATGACAGCAGATATACTACTGTTTCTAGCCTTTTTTCCTAATCTAAGGCATATTATGAGTGAAGAGGTACAGCAAGGCAACGTGTGTGTGTGTGTGTGTGTGTGTGTGTGTGTGTGTGTGTGTGTGTGTGTGTGTGTGTGTGTGTGTGTGTGTGTGTGTGTGTGTGTGTGTGTGTGTGTGTGTGTGCACGTTGTAAGCTGTCAGGGAAAATTGAAGAAAAATATGACTCTAATCTCTTAGCGAAGCCTTTTTTTTTTTTTTTTTCTTTTCCTCTTTCTTTCTTTTTTACTCTAAGAGGCACCAAGAGGAGGGAAGGGAAGGAAGGAGTAAGGAAAGGAAGCTGTCACGTGCTGAAAATAAATGGTTTCAAAAGTCTCCTAGTACCAAGAAGAGTCTTTATATATATCCACACATAGTTGTGAAAAGGTTGAAGAATGACGGCTTCGAAATCTTAAAGGGAGGGGCGTGAGGGAAGCCACCGCCTGTCTGTCCGTCACGAGAGATTACCTCCAATATAAAGGGGTGAGTCTTGCAAGGGAGGGAAGTGAAACAGGGCGGAGTTATTTGCAGACTTCGTGGGCACAAGAAGAAGCTGTCTAGGTCAACTGGTCTTTTACGGTCTCTATTTCCTGATGTTCTTATGTTCTTACGCCTTTGGTACGGAAAGAAATGGCTAGGGAGAGCTTCTTGGTCAATTTTTCTGTACCTATCCGATCTTTCTGGTGTACGAAAAGAATTTGTCAGCCACGAGTTGGCAAAAAGAAGCAGTGTAGTCAGCACTTGATGGAGGAGGAGGAGGAGGAGGAGGAGGAGGAGGAGGAGGAGGAGGAGGAGGAGGAGGAGGAGGAGGAGGAGGAGGAGGAGCCAGGAACCATTAGCGTGCAGTCACTCATGTGGGTATGAAGGAAAAAAAGGAGGAAAAAAAAAAAACTTATTCTTCACCTCGCTTGCCGCACACCTACTCCAGCCACCCCACACCAGGAGGAGGCGGTGAGGCAGCGACACTAACTAATGGGGCGGCAGGAGGCGGCGGCGTGTCGCGGCTTTTCCACGCGGGCGGCGACAGAGGGTCGACGACAGCACCAACACGCCATGTCGTCAGGCCAATAAAAAAAAAAAAAAAACTATTACACGAGAAAAAAAATGGCGCCTATGAAAACTTTATATTTATTAACATTTTACTTCTTCATTGGTGATTTTTTTTTTACGTAAGGGTAATAGTAAAGAAAGCATAGATATAGAGAGCAAATACCCAATACCTCCTCTGCAGATCCTTAGAGTCCTCTTTCCAAATGGGTTGATGAGTGGTATGTTCAGGCTGGCTGCTTGTACATATTCGATGGAGAGAGAGAGAGAGAGAGAGAGAGAGAGAGAGAGAGAGAGAGAGAGAGAGAGAGAGAGAGAGAGAGAGAGAGAGAGAGAGAGAGAGAGAATAATAAAACAAAGGAAGATCGAGAAAAAAAAGACGAGTGGAGGAGTGGGATGACTGCACAAATAGCTAGCAAGGGGAAGCCACCGAGAGAGAGAGAGAGAGAGAGAGAGAGAGAGAGAGAGAGAGAGAGAGAGAGAGAGAGAGAGAGAGAGAGAGAGAGAGAGAGACTCACTATAGAAACAACATGAGGAGGACGAGGACGAGGAGAGCATTCTTAAACCATGACAGTCACCCAAACAGCAGCGCCACTGACTTAAACACTTCGCTCTCTCAACACGACTATTTTCAAAGGCCACAGGGATTACTAACCGTGTTCTTAAGTGTGTTTCCCCTTGTTAATAACGAAGATACCTTGTTAATTTGTCACTAGAAACGTAAAAAAATACCCTTACAAACCCGTGTCACTAACTGGAGCTCTTTGAAATACGGTTTGGCCCATAAGTGTTTCAGAATCATCTAAAATCCTACCTCTTCTTCCTCCTCCTCTTCGTCTTCCTCGTCGTCGTAGTCGTCGTCTCCTCAGCGTGACGGAAAGAGAACGCAGGGTGAGGTGGGGGGAAAAGGCAGTGGCTGGTTTTAAGGACAATCATGAAAGAGCAGTAGTAGGTCGTGGTGGGCCAGTAAATCACCGCGTGTCAGTTACGCTTGCGCCAGAAAATAACAAGCGACTGTAGCGAATAAACACAAGTGCTCTCTCTCTCTCTCTCTCTCTCTCTCTCTCTGCATCCACACACACCATTACAGAATTAAAACATAAATATAAAAAACACCACTTGGTATTTAAATCAAAACGAGTAACAATTTGTATGTTAAAATATATACATATGCGTTTAGTTTGAATCTCTCTCTCTCTCTCTCTCTCTCTCAAGGCCATCGCCGAGGAGTGGTGAATAAAGTGGGCATTGCTGCTCACACTTATAAATTTATTGTCCCATCCACTCCCGAGTCAAACATTGGAATTGTCTGGTGTTTATACTCGTTACTGGCGCTTGTTATGACTCAGATTGAATGCTCTCTCTCTCTCTCTCTCTCTCTGATAAGATACCAAACCAGCCAGTGTGTGTGTGTGAGAGAGAGAGAGAGAGAGAGAGTGTGTGTGTGTGTGTCGTAAACTATGAAACATTCCTCGTTCCTTGCCAGACAATCCCACGGAGGATACACCATTTCATCTAGCACCTTACATCATCCGGCCCCCCACACACACACACAGCCTCCCTCCATCCATCCATGCCATCACTCCTCACACCACCACCACCACCACTAACACATGCCCTAAATTCATCAGAAGCAACGCACGAGTAAAGAAAGACCTCAGGTGCACGCCATCAGGAGAGTGCATCCCTTCCGCTGGCCGCTCTATACCAGTGTGATGGCTGAGTGGCTGTCTGGTTTACGTCTGTGTGTGTGTGGTATGAGGCCGTATTCTGAAACGCTTAGCTCTCTCACCATCACTGCTTTCCAAAGGTTCCAGTTTAAAGATACGCATGTTTTTTAAGAGTATTTTTATGGCGCTGGTGATTGATTGGTAAGATTTCTAGTTAACTAAAAGGAGAAACTGTCTCTGTGGCCTTGGGAAATTGTCGTAGTGAGGGGGAGGGGAGGCGTTTCTGAATGTAAGAGCATATAATAGTGTCACTTCTACGCTACACTGGCTCTGTTGGGTGTCTGTATGGTTTTCAGTGTTTTCTTAATCATTGTGTGTTTTGATAAGACTTCCGTGTAATCGATGGGAAAACACCCCCATGACACCTCGACTTATTCAACTCTGAGCGACTGGAGACAATTCTGAGTAGAGGCAAGGAAGGGGAGAGAAGGCAATGTCTCCCACTAGATATCTTTATCAGTGTTATTGTTGTTATTATTATCACTACTACTATTGTTGCTGTTGTTCTTGTTGTTGATCTTGTTAAAATGTAGGTAGTAATAATTCCTTACGACAGGCCAAAGCTCAATGGACTTTTATTTTATTCTTGATTCACGTCATAGTTTGAGAAGACCTCGCATCGTAAAGGGAACAAGAATACACCCATTAGAGCTCGATCGATCTATGTGGCTCAGAAGAAAGAAAAGGTCCTTGAGGCAGACCAAAGCGTGTCAAATACAAACCACAGAAGATGAAGGCTGGAGGGATTACAAGTCTTCCTGCTGATCACACGGAGGCCTGACGTCACCGCTTAGAGCCCTCGGCCCCACCGCCTCGAGAATAGTGGTGACGCTCCTGCTGCTCCGCCCCACGTAATCTTACCCCCGCACCCTCCTTTGCCACTACCACCAGCACTACCACGTTCGCCGCGTCATGTTCCCTCATTTTCGGTGCGCACGGTAGTTTCTCTCTCTCTCTCTCTCTCTCTCTCTCTCTCTCTCTCTCTCCAGCAGCATAAGGTGTGCCTGTCTGGCTGTGTAAATCATTGGGTTGCCTCGCACTCTTGTGTTAGACAGGATTTATTTTTTTTCTTTAGCATAACCATTCGCCACTCTTATCCCTTTCCATAATTCAATGTTGAGAGAGAGAGAGAGAGAGAGAGAGAGAGAGAGAGAGAGAGAGAGAGAGAGAGAGAATATTTACAGCAGCAGCTCATCCTAAAGACTCAAATACCCACTCAAGGATTATGAAAGGAAATGATGAGCAACAATATGTCACGTGATCTCTCTCTCTCTCTCTCTCTCTCTCTCTCTCTCTCTCTCTCTCCACAAACACACACATAAACACACACTAGGCAACAATGCATTTCTGTACACTGTCGTTTAGCAAAAAAAAAAAAAAAAAAAAAAAAAAAAAATATATGACTGGGGTTCAAATAGATAGTCAAATGAGAAAATACGACAGCTATACAGTCTCACTGTCACTAAGAAGAAACACAACACAATCTGTAAACAATAATCAGGACACTGATCATGGTTAAGTCACAAGTACTGTTGTTAGATCTGTCTCAAAGCATACAAGTGGGAAGTAGATGCACTACAATGTCCTATAAAGAGCATATGTCCACAAATTGTCTCATTGAAAGTGCATGAAAAGAGAGGTATATTTTTCTTTTTATAGTACGAAAGTTCCTTCCTCTACCAACAAGCCAACATTTCACAGCTCCTCCCTCAAAATTACATAACTCCATTCCCACAAATAAGAGTTCATTTTCTGCCCCACAAACCAATATTGTAAAACTCCCTCCCCAAAAACAAGAGTTCATTTCCCTCCCAGCAAAACATAATTTCATTATATCTGCTTGTGTTAATTACAAGCTTTCACCTCATGTCATTCATAGCTTTCACTTTGAGTCACAAACCAGTTTTCACTGTGTCACTACAAAGTTGAAATATAAAAAGAATTTACTATCATATGTGAGCACATAAACACAAATTCTATTAACAAATAATGACTGAAAATAGAATTACAACTTAAACATTATGCAAGTTCACTTCAGACAAACACCAAGACCTAAGTCATCAATATATAGAGGGACAGGAAAGGAAAGAACAGGAGTCAGTAGTGATGCATGATGGCTAAGAGCACCTTCTAGTAGACCTGTCACCTGGCAGCTGACTCAGTGGCTTTTTCACAATCTCCACTTGAAATTTTTCATCAATGCATATGTGTTCTCCATCACCACAGCTCCCTCCACTGGCGTGTGCCCAGTCAACTGGAACACTGTGACACACCCCTACACGATCCAGGTGAATGCATCTGGCTTACTGCTGGATTAAGGTCATCCTTACTTCCTGTCTTGACATCAAGTAAAGTAATGAATCTTAGAGCAGGAGAGTGCTGGGTAAACAATCAATAGTGACAAAATTCTACTTCAGACATGGTGATCATGGTGGCTTGATTTAAGTGATATGTTCCTTGAGTATTCTGCCTCGGTTTGACACTGACAGCTCCTCTTCAGTCACTTAACCCTTGAAATCAACTTCTCAGGACATAAGCCACTTCACCTTATATGCTTTTGTAAAATATCAACATAAAGAGAACTTGTCATTATGTTCCATAAGTCCCAAATTATCTTCTTCTATCACTGGTATCAAGACTGTACAGTGTAGGAAGTTACTCATTCCACATTCCAGTAGTAAGACTTGGCCAGTGGATTAACGAAAGAAGCACTGGTGGTATTGTTTGGGTCATGCTACAATGACAACAATCACCCTGTGTACTATGTGAACTGCCTATACTGCTGAACCAGCCACCAAGATGAGGTCCTTAAAATATACACGCAATTGGTACTCACATCCCCAGCTCGTCCTTTCAGCCACTCCAGCAGGAAGTTCCTTGTTTCCTCAGGGATCTCCTCTGCTTCTCCTTCATCCTATAAGTATGTTGCAAACAACACAAAATTCTATAAAATACTGCCCATGTAAAATGCACTGTAAAATCACTTGCATTTGGTTTGCTTCATTCTTGCTTAACCACAATACTATTGCAAGTACGCAAGAAATACTACATAACATTACAGTTAAATATCAACACTCATGTTAATTCTTCCTAATCAATCAAATTTAAATATAGAAAAAAAATAAATAAATAAAATCAACAGAACATCAGTGTGCACACTAAACTCTCACCTGCGACATCAGTATGGCTTGTCGCAGCTTTTCTGTTGCCTCTAACACACCCAAGCTGGGAGACATGCTGCGGTCAGGCAGACTGGCCAACTCCAACTGTGTACCTAGAATAATGAGGGAGTGTTTTAATTTTCTGCACATATTGTGTAGCCCATATTGTTGTGATGTAGTACACTGATTAACAGAGCCGTCAAGCTGAATACTGGGACAGACAATCACTTTACAGCTGTTTCCCACACTTAACATCACACAGTGGAGGCACAAAACAATGATGAAGTACATACAAACTCTTCCCAAAATGAACAAGATGTAGCCATGAAAGCAGAAATAAAACTTTGAATACAACTTGCCTTCTTTGTAAATACAAGGTAGCATAATGTAAAGTGTCCTTCCCTGCAGAATGCATTCAAGAAAAAAAATCATAAAACATTACAAGAACACATGAAATAGGATATTCCTAAATCAATAAGCTTCTTAAGTGTTTTTATTTTGTTTTAAAGTGAAATGTATTTATTATCTATAATGCACTTTTTAAAAACTTTCAAATACATTTTAACTATATTCAGTTATGTAAAAAAGAAATCCCAATGATCAGTAAATATACTAAACCTAAAAATTTCTTGCAATAAATGAGTTTCTTTAAAGTTTACATACAATTCAATAAGTGAATATTTAAAGAAGAAGAACACTGATATAAAAATAATATATCAGTTAGAACAGTTAATTTTTTTTATTTAAAGTATCTTAATTATGTTTTTGAGTTAAAACTTTGATCACGTAAGCAGCACACATAATAAACATCACTCACCTTAAAATAAAACAAGCATAATTAAAAACATTTACTTCTTTAACTGACAGTTACATTCTTTTTCTATCAAGATTCCTTTTCTACAAATGCTTATTGAATTGTCTGTAAACTTAGAGAAAATTTTTACCACAAAAATTGTTCAACTTTCTGTACAGGTCCGGGTCCTGTGTTCAAAATCCAGAAAAAAAAAAATTTCCAAATATTTTCTGTCCGATTATTAAAATATGTTTGTTATTTAAAGAAGAACCAATACACGTTTACAATTATAAAGTATTTTTTGAGCTCCTATGAATAAAGAAAAGATCATAAACAGTAAAAAATTTCAACTTTCATTGCTTTTTATATCAATACTCTTTTTCTTCAAATACTACTGTAATTGAACTGTCTGTGAATTTACAGAAAAACCTTTTATTACAATTTCTTTCAAACTGAAAAAGATTCATTTAAGATATTTTTGCCTAATCATTAGAATAATTCTTTATTGAAAGAAGAGTCCCTATGTATTGTTATAAAGTATTTTAAAGTTCGTAGGAATGCAGCATAGCTAATAACAGTTTTCACTATATAATGAAATGAAGATACTTCAAACTCTTTTCAACTGATACATATTCTTTTATCAATATTTCTTTTAAATACTAATTGATTAGTCTGTGAACATAGAGAGAAATCTTTAATTACAATTTTTTTCATTTAGATCTACATTAAAAAAAAATGATAAAAATTTCACTTAAAATACTTTTTTTCTAATTAACATATGTCCTCTATTCAAAGAAGAACCACTTTTCTGTCATTAAGGAGTGACATACACGTGTAAATGTGTCACTTCAAAATGCCTGATTACATTGTTGTCACAAATAAGAACCAACTATCCAAGCCTCTGATAGTCTAGACATCTATGTGATTTTCTACACATGTCTAGCTATTTCCAAGATATATGCTGTGTAATTAACTTACCTGCTATGATGCCATCCATTTGTTGCAGGGCAGCTTCAAGCATTTTAGAAGCTTCCACATTTGGAGGTAGAAGCTGGGCACTCATTGTGCTGGTTTAAATATTATGAGGACCTTGTGGATTTTTCAAAAGCCTGAGTGTTTTTAATTATAGTAAACACCTGAATAAGGATTCTTCACTTTTTTACAAAAGCTGCTTCAGAATGGGTTTGGTTTGTAAAGGATCATACAAACTGCTTGCTCATTTTCTTCCAAATTACACCTTTCAGCTCCTGTAATAAAACAAAAACTTAATTCACGTACACAAAATCATCAGTCAAACTGTTTCCTGCTAAGCAAATCAAACAAATAACATATGACAGTTTCAAGAACAGCTACAAGGAAACAATGAAAGGTGATAGTGACCAGACATATGTCACACACCCCAGCTTGAGCTGCCCAGTGTTAGGGAGGTTGAACTGATTTCCTCCATTGCATTAGTTAGCAGCTTCTTCTCGACTAATACAATGGTAGGCACTGTGTGTGTGTGTGTGTGTGTGTGTGTGTGTGTGTGTGTGTGTGTGTGTGTGTGTGTGTGTGTGTGTGTGTGTGTGTGTGTGTGTGTGTGTGTGTGTGTGTGTGTGTGTGTGTATATATATATATATATATATATATATATATATATATATATATATATATATATATATATATATATATATATATATATATATATATATATATATATATATATATATTCCCCACAATTGAAAGGTCAAAATGTAAGCAATAGCATTTTCAAAGCCACACAAATAACAGCATGCAGCAGCTTGTACACACCAGTACTGTTACACACACCACACTAAGCATTTTGACTATACACTCATGAAAGCTTAAAAGAAATTATGAATGCCACACAGCTGATGTAATGTGCACCATGACCAATGAAGCTCATTCACTGGATGGCACATACACGTTCTGCTGCATCACAGAGCTGTTGCTGCTAAACCCCCTAATTCAAATATGTTCATCTGTGTGCTTGTGTTATGGTGACGCAGATAAGATGAAACTACCCAGTAAGGCAACAAGGCCATGGGTCACACCACATACTTGATATTACTACACTAACTCAACCAAGATATTTATTACAGAATATCAGGTTCAATAAATTAACACCCAAGACCTTAAAAATTAACCTTTTACCTATTAAGTGTAATTATGAAGTCATTACATGTATTGCTTCAGTACTAGTCTCCCAACACACAGAGGAAACTGTGGCTGGCCAACATGACCACTGATAGATCCTGCTGATTTAAATCACACCCACTTGTGAAAATGGCATTCATCAAGAGAGATTGAAGTATAATTACAGCCATCCTTTCTTTTCCTGCCACACATTTCACATCATGTTGATGTCTTTCTGTGCTGTAAGTACCTAACTGCCATAATGAGTGGCAAGTAACATCTACTGTCACATGCCTATAATCAGTGGAGGACATTTTCAACTAAACCTAAAACCACCAAAGCCCCTGGTAGAATTATCAGAATAGACCATAAATGTCATCTTGATTCTCTGCCACAAAATCATCTGCCTAAATGCTCATAACCTTCATGATGTAACTTGTATATAACCTTACATCCTAACAATAACGGGAGAGGATCTGTCCATCCCTTGCTTCCGACACTGGTGATCAAGTGTTAGGCAGACCATCAGTTCAATTTATTACTCATACTAAAAGGGAAGCTAAACACTTAGTCAATGGAGAAGGAACCATAGCTACTTCATATGCTTAGGTCCAGCACATAGGTGGCACTATACACTTATCCCATGTTTAGTAATGGATATTGGATCCACCTTTGTACACTGACAGTGGTTCTATACCTTCAATTACTATTATGAATTTCTGCACTTACATATTGAGATACACAATAACATATCAAGTCTACCAGTAACATAAATCACACTATATGCACCTAAAACTTTTACAATTTTACCAAGGTGTCGTTTGTGGCTGGTCCACAAGACTGTCCCTTTCCACCAAGGAGCAATGGGGCTAAGAATGTGAATAATGTGTAGAGAAGAGTGCAGTGTTTCATTCTAGGCCATCCTGCAATTACCAGCCTAGCATATTGATAGATAGGCAGATAGCTGTTTGTGGCACCATAAGATCATACAATTTGGTGTACATTTTGTCTCCTCTATTTCATTAAATTCATCAGGCAGTGTCTGGAAGAATGCCATACCATATATGTAACTCATAAGTTGGGCATGAGCAAAGCCTAAGTGTTCTGGGGTAAAGAATAAGGATACATCATTACGTATCCACATATTCTCATGCCATTCTAGCGCACACCCAAGGAACTCTCTCTGTCAGACATTGCTTCCTGGCTGTGGTTCACAAGAGAAACTAGACAAATATAGCTATATAAGAGACCTCAACACAATCAACAGTACCATAAAATAAAGGTGTGTGTGTGTGTATTTCCATGACTTCAATAAGAAAACTAAACCAACAACAGCATGTACTGACAGTAAATCTTCATAACAAAGCCTACCAATTTCATGTGAAAAACATTCTTTTTTCAGTCCAAATGAAACAATTATTTACGAAGTGGATATGTGTCATTCACTGATAACTTATCTCCAAGAACTACAGTGTCTGGACTGTGACTAAATAACCTGCTCATCTGGCCTTGTCACCTTCTAATATGATCCAGCAACCACTCCAGACTCGCCGCGGTGAGCTGTGTTATGTTAGCACCTTTGTACCTGAGAGGTGCCTCGCCCCCAGCCAGCGCCTACCTCAGTGGTGCCCCACGGCCTCCTGGCGCCCAGCACCCCACTGCTCTATTTACTAAACACCTTAACCCACGAGTCACTTTACAAACCTTAGTTTTCAGTAAATAACCGAATTTGATAGAACCCCGAGGGACGTAGCCCGCATCAAAGCCCTGCTAAGAGAGCCAACCCAGTGTCCACCGGAAGAGATTTGTAAACAAACATTTCTTAAAAATCACTAAATTATATTTATTTTTAGTCTTCTTATTCTCGTTTATAATACACGATGAATAATTCTATTTTATTAATTTTTGATGGTCAATCTAACGTATTTGTTATTATTACTTATAAAATCCTGAATGTCATTAATAAAGAAATGCGAGCCAACTGTTGCATATTTCCACAAACATCACACACCAAACATACATATATAACCACAAGCATGACCAGTATCAACAAAACATAACAAATAATTCAATAATTTACACCATTATGAAGTTCTTAGTAATAAAGGTGGTATAACTATGGATGGGGGGTGTCGGGGTGGGGGAGCAAGGGCCACCGGCAGAGAGAACGGGCCTTGTATAGACGCTGCCTGGCCATTGTGTGCTGGCCCGCATGAGTAAACAATACGGAGGTTAGGTTACGCAGGGTTGTTAAATGAATTATGTGGTGCTCACCTCCCTAATGAAGTGACGACTTTCTGGTACTGTTTCAGTGAATGTTTGGGGATAGAATTATACATTCAGAAACTTCACATCTCATCTCTTGCTAAAACAGCTTCTATGAAGTTAGGTGTTCTGCGGCGCCGTCTCCACCTTTTTTTTTTTTTTTTTTTTTCGCCCCTCCAACTGCTAACTCTATACAAGGGCCTTATCCGTCTTTGTATGGAGTACTCTTCGCATGTTGGGGGGAAGGGGTTCCACTCATACAACTTTTGGGGTGGAATCAAAAGCTTTTCGTCTCATCAACTCCCCTCGTCTGACTGACTGTCTTTTGCCTCTTTCTCACCGCCGAAATGTTGCACCTCTTTCTATCTTTTATCGCTAGTGTCATGCTAACTGCTCTATTGATCTTGCTAACTGCATGCCTTCCTTGCTCCTGCGGACTCGTTGCACAAGGCTTTCTTCTTCCTCTCGTTCCTATTCTGTCCAACTCTTTAATACAAGAGTTAACCAGTACTCTCAATCATTCATACCTTTTACAGTAAACTCTGGAACTCCCTGCCTGCTTCTATCTTTTCAACTTCCTTCCACGTGACTTCTTTTAAGAGGGAGGTTTCAAGACATTAGTCTCTGGCTTTTAGCTAACTCTTTCAAATCTTAGGAAACTTGCAGTTCCAGTGGGCCTTTTTTTTTTTTTTATTTTGTTGCCCTTGGCGGTTTTCCCTCTTGCGTAATATATATATATATATATATATATATATATATATATATATATATATATATATATATATATATATATATATATATATATATATATATATATATATATATGATTCTTTAAACACTTACGAGACAGCGTCTACTAATGAAAGAACATAAGAAATAACAGGTCTTTGCCTCGACTAGGTAGAGCCGCCTTCCTGTCTCACATCCAACAAAAGGCGCCTGTCTGCTGTAGATAGTGTAAAGGCGGGTTCAAACGTGTCAATATGCGACTGAAATTGCAAGTCGCTAGAAGTATCGACTGACCCCTTCTAGTCGGAACACGTTCACACATAGCAACTGGGAAGTATCACGTGGTTGGCGGGAAGTGAGTGTAAACAAACAACTACTCAACAAGATGTCTTCCTCTGGTGACGATGACGATTACGATCCAATAAAATATCACAAGTATTCAGTCCTCACCTCCAACAACAAACTGCATAGAGGGAAAACAGTCATCGAAGAGTGGCAACTGTCTCATCGAACACCTTTTTGAGTAAGCTTTTTTTGCTGTAGAATTCACTTTTAGGGTCCCAGATGTGCTCTTTTACCCTCATCAACTTCATATCGTCTTCCCTACATCGTCACCACATTTTCAAACCTCCGTGACGTCACGACGTCAACAAAGTCACAAATCGACTGAACAAGACCAACTTGTTGGTATTGTTTTGTGACTTGTTTTCCAGTCGCTAGGCACCGATATTCGGTCGGAAACTCTACCGACTTGCAATTTTAGTCGCAAATTGAAACGTGTGACCCACCTTAGGGATGGTTCCTCGAGAAAATTTCATCGTATTTTAAAAGTTGAAATACTATCGGAAGGTTTGCTACCTTACCTATAATGCAAAGGTTCTTATTGTTTGTGTACGTTTTTTTTTTTTTTTTTTTCTTATTTAAAGTGCATAACCATCTATAAATTGTCACTAAAACCATGAAATCTCCTCTGAAAACAACAATAGATTCCAATGAATCAAGATGTTTGGAAATGCGTCGATCATTTTTTTTATAGTATTATTGGGAAAACGTTAGAAGTTACATTTGGAAAGTCTACTAAAAATAAATAAACAATGTAATTTATTATTAATAAAAACGTATTTCTTGGCGCCATGGCATGCACATACGTATATAATAGGAGCTAACGTAGCGAGGCTGCGACCACCGCGGAGGACTGACTGACCGATTGTTGCTATCACAGCTCATGAAAGAGAAACACCTAAACACACTTTTATTATTATCTCGTATTGTTGCAATCGGTTATGAGTTAGTAAGATAGAAGGATGGTCGTCTTTTTCATTATTTTATAATGTGTGGCTATTTTTTATGTATGGCTGGTTTCAGTGCATTGCGAATAACCAACATGAGAAATGTACAACAGTGAAGCTTGCGTTTTGTCATCTTAGGTATGGAGGTGTAGTTAATGCCAGGACAATGCTCGTGACAACAGTGATAAAGAATAGAAAGGAACGCAGTATTGGTGGAGATAACCAACATGACTTGTGAGGGGAACTCCAATTCCCTCCCCCCCTCTCCAACAACCCTTCAACTCAAGAGGTGTGGGCATTGTGGCCGAGGACAAATATCTCTCAAGCAGATCGTCGTGAAGGTGTATGTAGTAACTGTCAAAGTCAGTTGAAGTTAGTTAAGGCTTTACAGAACATGTTTGAAAATCAATGTAGGTCATGCAACTTTAGTTTCAAGCCCAAGATGTGGGGTGTTCAGCATGGCAAGATACTGGAGCTAAAAGCAATTTAGGGATAAATCAGGTGAAAGGCATTTGTCTGAGAATCACTTACCTCTATGAAAGGAAGGAAATATAGGCTGTACAGCCGTGGAAACGTGCGTCACATGTGCGATTTACAATAGCTAATTGTACTATCACTAGAAGAGCAAGAACAATTCTTCATTGACTAAGAAATAACATCAGGAAAGGAACCATGTAGATGAAGGACAAGGTTATAAGTTATCCAGGACCTAATCTGCGGAAGTAATGATAGTCAATCCTATAGTTTAAAACAACATTATTTAAGATTCACGTCGCATCCATTGAAGACACCTTCTGCCTTCCTATTTTTTTTTCTAGAACATGTCACAGCCGCAGCCTTCAAGGGAGAACACGACCACCGTGTACTCGTTCTTCTTTGTTTCGTTTTTTGCTCTTCTGTTCCTTTCTTGCAATGTGTGTATGTGTGTGTGTGTGTGTGTTTCACTGTTTGATCTGTTGCAGTCTGACGAGACAGCCAGACGTTACCCTACGGAACGAGCTCAGAGCTCATTATTTCCGATCTTTGGATAGGCCTGAGACCAGGCACACACCACACACCGGGACAACAAGGTCACAACTCCTCGATTTACATTCCGTACCTACTCACTGCTAGGTGAACAGGGTCTACACGTGAAAGGAGACACACCCAAATATCTCCACCCGGCCGGAGAATCGAACCCCGGTCCTCTGGCTTGTGAAGCCAGCGCTCTAACCACTGAGCTACCGGCGTGTGTGTGTGTGTGTGTGTGTGTGTGTT
The DNA here is from genome assembly GCF_017591435.1 of Portunus trituberculatus. Lineage (NCBI taxonomy): Eukaryota > Metazoa > Arthropoda > Malacostraca > Decapoda > Portunidae > Portunus > Portunus trituberculatus. The sequence goes on from NC_059296.1 coordinate 351,374, forward strand.
TCACTGTTTGATCTGCTGCAGTCTCTGACGAGACAGCCAAATGTTATCCTACGGAACGAGCTCAGAGCTCATTATTTCCGATCTTCGGATAGGCCTGAGACCAGGCACACACCACACACCGGGACAACAAGGTCACAACTCCTCGATTTACATCCCGTACCTACTCACTGCTAGGTGAACAGGGGCTACACGTGAAAGGAGACACACCCAAATATCTCCACCCGGCCGGGGAATCGAACCCCGGTCCTCTGGCTTGTGAAGTCACCGCTCTAACCACTGAGCTACCGGGCGTGTGTGTGTGTGTGTGGCTATGCTTTTCAAGTCTTTCTTTTTTTCTTTTTAGTAAAAGATGAATATACTGTATTTTTTTTTTTTTTTTTTAAGCTATATTAACGATATAAATACAGCTGACGTGAGTTCCTCGGTGCGCCCCTGACCAGGTAGCCAAGGTCATCACTTACTGCGTTGTGAATAATGTATCGATAGGCTCATCGAATCGAAGCATCAGTATTCTGCGTCCAGATGAAGAGAATTAGGTTGAGGGTGTATGGACTCTCTTAGCTGGGTTGGTATTAGGTAGGATATCAAAGTGAACAGGGGATACCCGAATTCGGTACGATCATACGATAATAAACAAACGCGGTCAAATGTTGTAGGTATGCTACACTAAGAGAATAGGTGGCTGAAGCTGCCAAACTTCAGGAAATTATTCTCTCTCTCTCTCTCTCTCTCTCTCTCTCTCTCTCTCTCTCTCTCTCTCTCTCTCTCTCTCTCTCTCTTTCCTTTACAAAACGATGATATTAAATTGAAATGTTATATACTATATTTCATCTCACCTGTCGCGTGACAAACGCACTGGGATGGCAGTAAAGATGCTTTATAAAAGAAGAACTCACTTAAAGCTAATGGAAGTCGGGTGCAAATGCTCCCCAGACTTAATGAAATACGGCACACACACTCTCCGTAGACTTTTACCTCTAGGAAATAGCGAAAACATTCATAACAAATCCTTCGCTTGCATGCACGTCCAGATCCGCTCTGATTAAAACTTCGTCAATGCGAAGCCACTCTTTTCTTTTACCTCATTATAATAATTTTTACGATGTTTTGAAAGACAGATAAAATAGAAAGACGGGCAAATTAATACTGGCGAATATATGAACTCTGGACCTTTTGAATGCATTTTTCACTTCTTGATGACTGGGAAAGCAGATACTATATTCTATATTCATGATTTTGAAGATGTGGGTAAATTTCCTTCATAAAAAAAAGAAAAAATTATATCAACCATTACTGCTTATTCAAACGAGCAATGTTTGTGTGTTATTCACCACGGTCGTCTGCTGGTCATCCAGCCAGTCTTTTTCCTACGGAGAGAGCTCAGAGCTTGTAGTGACCGATCATCAGATAGGACTGAGACCACACCACACTCCACACACCGGGAAAGCGAGGCCACAACCCCTCGAGTTACATCCCGTACCTATTTACTGCTAAGTGAACAGGGGCTACACATTAGGAGGCTTGCCCATTTGCCTCGCCGCTTTCCGGGACTAGAACCCGGACCCTCTCGATTGTGAGTCAAGCGTGCTGACCACTGCACTAAAGGCGGTGTCACACTAGCACTTTTTCCGTCGATTAATGCGATTTCCGTCGATTTTTCAACGTTCCGCATGAACTTATCGTATGAATTTGTCAGACGATAGGGATCGTTTCCGTCTGCAAATTTTCCGCCTTTGTTTACGTACCAAGACCAAGACCACAAGACTTGCCGCGTCTCCTCAACCTGCTTCTACGTGCATTGGTTCTACCACTAAGCATGAACGCATCCATGCACGCTTTTTGGCTTGTTTAGCTCTTCTAAGTTTCGTAATACACAGTATTACGTTCAGAGCAGCGTATCTTTGCCGCAGCGTGGCCTCCATGTTTGTGTTTACATTGTGTTGGCGGGAAGTGACGACGGAAACTGACGACGAAACACCGTTTGTGTGTGACAGGCCGCAGCCAAAATATTGTCGATTTTCTGAAAAAAGACGGAAAAAGTAGACGGAAAAAGTGACACCGCCTTAAGCGGTGTGTGTACAACAGTATGATTCACCTCGGTCGCCTGCTTCCTGGGACTCGAACCCGGGCCCTCTCTGTTGTGAGCCGAGCTTGCTAACCACTACACTACGCGGTGTGTGATTCACCTCGGTCGTCTGCTGATCACCCAGCCAGTCTTCCTCATTAAGGAGCGAGCTCAGAGCTCATAGACCGATCTTCGGGTAGACCTGAGACCACATAACACACTCCACACACCGGGAAAGCGAGGCCACAACCCCTCGAGTTACATCCCGTACCTATTTACTGCTACGTGAACAGAGGCTACACATTAAGAGACTTCCCATTTGCCTCGCCGCTTACCGGGATTCGAACCCGGCCCTCTTGATTGTGAATAGAGCGTGCTAACCACTACACTGCGCGGTGTAGTGGTGATGCATCTGTGTGTGTGTGTGTGTGTGTGTGTGTGTGTGTGTGTGTGTGTGTGTGTGGTGAGCGCATATACAAATACATCAATAAGTGATGATTTATGCCCAATTACGTGAAGAGAATACAACAGCAACAGCAATAACAATAAACACCCAGGAGTCTCGGTCCACATGTTCACAAAATTCAATATCCAATACCGAATTTCGAGTTGCAACATTACATTTTTCCTTGCCTCTTTTTTTATCACGTGACGCATGCAGCAGAGTATCTGTAAACATAGCGATGATATAAAAGAAAAAAATGTCACTGTAAAAGCCCAGCGTAGTAAGGACGCAATGACCTCCACGATATGTAGGAACCAATAATGTTACACCAGCTCCTTGTACACTGTCCCCTTATCAATGCCGCCCGACCCGCCCCACCAATGGGCAAGGCTTCGACTCTCTTTATCTTGTTTGTGTTCACGTAACCTCTTGCTACCTCTTCAACAAGATAACAAGGAATACTCAACAAGAAACAGTATATCCGACACATTCTGGGAGTAATCAGATTCCTTTAAAGCAAGATTGGTCCCCATTATCACAAAGTCAGTGATTAGATTAGTGTAACTGAGAATTGGGTATGCGTGTTGTGTAACTGCAACAGTATGAATAATAACACTGAAATAATAGTGTAATAAATAATGAGATAATGAAGACAATAATGACAACGATAATAACGGTAATAATTGTAATAATAATGATAATAATAATAATAATAATAATAATAATAATAATAATAATAATAATAAGAAGAAGAAGAAGAAGAAGAAGAAGAAGAAGAAGAAGAAGAAAAAAAATAAGAATAAGGATAACAATAACAAAAATAATAATGATGATGACAATAACAATAAAAAAAATTAATAATAATAATAATAATAATAATAATAATAATAATAATAATAATAATAATAATAATAATAATAATAATGAGAATTATAATGAGAACGATAATAATGGGAATGACGATGATACTAATAATAATTATAACAATAATAATAATAATGATAATAATAATAATAATAATAATAATAATAATAATAATAATAATAATAATAATAATAATAATAATAGCAATACCAATGATAATATTGAACCTCATGACACCCTATTTAAGTAATAATAATGATGATAACTAACATGAACTTCACGATAGCGACACCTTTATTCACTCGCTCACCTATCCATCTGACTTATATCCATTCATTTAATAACGTGAAAGTGCCAATGATTTTCGTGTTGCTGCGTTACTGCACCAAATTGCATTAAAGGGAGGGTACCTTTTCCTTCCCGCCCCACAGAGGTAGGCAGAGATAGGCGCCTCATTTCACCTCGACCAATGAAGAGAGTCGGAGTACTTTAAACAGAAGGGGTAGATGGTTGAGTACTATTCCAAAGATGCAAGTCTCCCTCAGTGGGCCGACCGATTGCTTGGGGCTCCTTGCGTGACTAATGAGCAGGTTCAATTATAACTGCTGTGAAAGAAAGAAAACACACACCATGAACCACTCCTCTGAAACACATCTTTTTCTCTATTCCACTACTTTTAAAAGCTCTAAGGGAGCTTTTACGAGTTTTTAAGGATAGTTTTATTGTTTTAGTGACATATTAAGAAGACTTACACATTATCATAAGAAAATACGCTCTTGAGAACCCGTCTAATATTTTTGTAGTCTTTGAAAATACTAGTCGTTGTGAAAGAACAACGCATTTCTAAATATGGGCTTCAGTCTGGCTTCATTGTCGTTATCACAGGCAGACTTCGTGAAATGACAGAACACCAAGGTCATCCTTGGTACACTGGCACTTAACGCATCAACTGCACGACACAGTAGCGTGTGCACACCATGCGTGCGCAGAAACATAAACATGCTGCGCGCGCAAGTACTAGTGCACACACACACACACACACACACACACACACACACACACACAGATAAACAAAGAATGTGAAGATAAACCTCAAAATAAAATTATTGTTCAGGTCAACATCATGATATGAAAAAAAATAAATAAATAATAAGACATGATTTGAACAAGAAGAGAACAGCAGCAGCAGCAGCAGCAGAAACAACAACAACAACAACAACAACAACAACAACAACAATGTATAGAAAATACGAACGAATGTTAGGTTTAAGAAGATGAAAAAAATTAACATTACTAGTGATAAAGGCAAGAAATAACAGATGGAGAGGGAAGTATCCCCAGAGAGAGAGAGAGAGAGAGAGAGAGAGAGAGAGAGTTACACTATAGCAATAGTTTCCTTCACGCTTCGCCTCAACTTGTATACAGAATGGTGAGCTGAATATTACAACAGAACCAGCGGCATCCTATCCCTGCTATAAAATCATAAAATTGTGGGCGTATACTCCAAATGACTCAGCACGTATTATATTAATATTTCTGTGTGGAACAGCGCCAAATGACTCCACAGGTGTGCTAAGAAACTATCTGCGAAACCCTGACTCCACGAAATGTGTGTGGCGAAATGACTCCACAGTGTGGGCGAAATGACCTGTGGGCGAAATGACTCCACGGTGTGGGCGAAATGACTCCACAGTGTGGGATCAGGAAATCACCCCGACCTTGTGGGCGAAATGACTCACCTATATAAATGGGTGAGTGGATCTGCTCTTCCTAGGCGAAATGACAACTTTGTTTTTCCTTACATCGCTGGGCGAAAGGTGACATATTTTCTGAAGCAAGCACTAAACCTTCATCTTTCTCACTTTCAAATGTCTCTATGCACGAATACTACTCGCTCCAAGGAGTGAACTTCATGTCTACAAACAGAACTGTTGATACCAAAAGGTTCGCAACAAACATGAGGGCATGGGAGACGTAACAGGTGGAGGGATACTCTGATGCAGATTTTTGCTCGAAACATTTTGTAGAATATGACAGGACCTCCCTGTGCGGCTATATATCAAATCAATATCGCCCACAATATTAGTATTATCCCCTGAATAAGCGTTGAATCTTCTCACATTCACGTAGGATCTATATGTTTTTAGCTTTATGTGCAAACCCGTTAAGACCTTCGAACTTTGTGATGAGAGTGCATCCGTACACAGTGCAAATTTTACTTAACGCTCTCAGTACTATGCCGCGTTTTCATATTCAATTTGGTTAATATTTGGTGGTTTTATACAGCACAGAAACTTATGTGGGGATTAGAATATAGACTCTGGCCATTAATCTTTTGTCTTTTAACCTCCTTAGACCGTTCCTAATGCATATAAAATCGTCTAATCACAACCCAAAATTAAGGTAAAAATATATCTCAGTATTGAAGAGGTTAAGAAAGGCACAGACTCACAAAAATAGGGAACTACTTCTCAAATCTGGACTGCGAGGCGTACAAGGAGAGAAGAATAATATGCAAATAACATTAGCGTATTCGCCTGAAGGGTAGGTTTGGTTCAGTTCGTTAATTTCACTGCTAATTCTTTCATTGTGCACGTAGATCATAGTCTAGAAAAAAAAAATCATATACTACCCAGATAAGATGTAAAGTGTCAATTTGTGGAAACAATTAAGCTAAGTATATTTCCATAATTCGCCTAAACGTGTGTTTCTCGTGCAGGGTGCCCTGGGCCTGGGGCTGCTGCTGGCAATACTGGTGGCCTCCGTCAGCGCTGAGCCTCGTTACGCCAGACCAGGAGGTGAGTGAGTGAGGGATAGCCATGCAATTCTAGACCAAAACATTCATATCACTGAGCTGCAAGACATGGGTGGTGTTTGAGTGCGGCAGGGAGGGATAAATGGCTGTTTGAGTGTGGCAAGAAGGGATAAAGGGTGTGTTTGAGTCTGGGGGAGAAGTTCAAGAAGTAATTATTGCAACCACAAATATATGATAGAGATATATCGCAACACGTCGTGTATGAGAGAGAGAGAGAGAGAGAGAGAGAGAGAGAGAGAGAGAGAGAGAGAGAGAGAGAGAGAGTTAAAAATGAGAGGTTACTGAGTTACTGTGTGACGCAGATCACGAGCCTGTGGAGCACGTGCGGGCTTTGCCTGAGCGTCAGGGGCGCCGCGTCTGCTACTATGAGACATGGGCGTTGTACAGGCCAGACGAGGTGCATTACGACATCGAAAGCATCCCCGGAAATCTGTGCACGCATCTCATCTACACCTTCTGCGGTGTGTCCAACGTCACCTGGGAAGTCCTCATGCTGGATCCTGAGGTGAGTTTGCCGTTCTCTCTCTCTCTCTCTCTCTCTCTCTCTCTCTCTCTCTCTCTCTCTCTCTCTCTCTCTCTCTCATTCAGTTTTGCTCAAGCTCTAGAATATAAACCAAACAAAAAAACAAATAACCAAACAAATCAATGGATAAACAGATAATTCAATAAACAAATAATTTAATACATTGATAATTACATACACAAACAAAGTGGTGCACATAAGCACATCGGTGTCTGTGGCGGCCATGACACGGAGTCACTGTGTTCTTTTTTCCGCAGCTGGACATCAACGCTAACGGTTATCGCCGGTTTGTGGCCCTGAAGGAGAAGTTCCCTGACGTGAAGACCACAATTGCCGTGGGTGGGTGGGCCGAGGGAGGCAAGAAGTACTCCCAGATGGTGAGCGTCAAGGAGCGCCGAGACACCTTCATCAGGAGCGTTGTCCGTGAGTGTCGCAGGGACCCTTGTCCAAAACGTTTGGTGCTCTCCAATACTCTCCAATGGAGTACTTTCAAAGGCCACAGAGATGGTTGTTCTGGTTCTCAGGGGTGTTTTCCTCATTTATGATTCAAGATCCTTGTTTAACTACCTTTAGAATCATGGAGACATCCTTGAAAATCCTAATGACTTTCACTATAGCTAGTTGAAAATAGTCGAGATATATCATAAGACAGAAACGATTGGAAAAATGGTCTTCCTCATCTGAACCTTATCTAAACCACTGCACCATCACCACGTGTGTCATCGAGGCTAACAAATCCTTTCAGAGCTGCTCACGGAGTACGGCTTCGACGGCTTCGATCTGGATTGGGAGTATCCCGGAGCGACTGACCGCGGTGGTGCTTTTGCTGACAAAGACAACTTCCTGAAGCTTGTGAGTGTCGCGGCTGATTTATTTGTATGTGATAGAGCTTGCATTATCATAAAATTTATTATTACTTTATTAGCAGCATTAATGTTCCTTGTTAACAGCAATGACAGTCTTTATTATTACGTAACGTATGTTCATACAGCTGATTACAATACGGGATGACGGAAGCTGCCCTTTTCCCATCCCTCTGCACAAAAATATCCTCGCATTTGGTCACCATATTAATTACCTCTCTCTCTCTCTCTCTCTCTCTCTCTCTCTCTCTCTCTCTCTCTCTCTCGTGCAGGTGACAGAACTGCGCGAAGCCTTTGATTCCGTGGGTCTTGGCTGGGAGCTGACCGCTGCTGTGCCCGTCGCTAAATTCAGACTTCAGGAGGGTTACCACGTGCCCCAGCTTTGCAGGTAATGGATGGACCCACCAAACAGTTGACTCAGTGACTTTATCACAGAAGGTATAATTTTATGTGTCAAGATATGTTCCATTTTTATAAAGTTAGCCGAATAATGCGCTTCACTTCAATACTTGTGATCTGTAACTTCTGCGTGTGTGTTTTGCAGTCTACTGGATGCCATTCACCTCATGACCTACGATCTGCGAGGGAACTGGTGTGGCTTCGCTGATGTGCACTCCATGCTGTACAAGCGTCCTGGCCTTGACGAGTGGGCTTACGAGAAGCTGAATGATGTAAGGCCGTACTTCTCCTCCTCCTCCTCTACTCATATCTTTCCTCTCTCGTTCCCTACTTCTTTCCGCATACGATATGTGTCTGTTGAGTATTTAGATCATAAACTCCTGGTACTAGGAATGTCCTTCGGCACTACTTGAATAACACTAAAATCTTAGTTCTTAAGAATCAGTGGAGAGGCACACATGATGTATATCACTCACCTGGACACAAACCCATGTAGGTTACATTAAAGAAATCTGTACCCTTCAGAATGACGGTGTGCTGCTGTGGGAAGAGTTCGGATGCCCTCGCGACAAGCTGGTTCTGGGGACACCTTTCTACGGCCGCACCTACACACTGGGTAGCCCTGATAACACCGATCTACACGCTCCCATCAAGAAGTGGGAGGGCGGTGGAAAGCCAGGCCCCTACACCAACGCCACCGGCACCATGGCTTATTTCGAGGTGAATGTGACCACTTAACATATTCATTTTATGGTATACTGTATTTGTTTACACTCTTATAATGAAACGGTATTTCTCTTCAACTATTTCTCTCTTCTTTATGCAAATATCTTATGCCATTGTGATAAAGTCTTTTTGATCAAATTATCTAGCTTTCAGAGGTAGATTATACGAGACTATCATAGTTGTTAGTGGTATTCAGTGAGCTCAAGTATGTCGTACATCTCCAGATCTGCAAGATGATGCTGGATGACAATGGCTGGGTTGACCGCTACGACGACGTGGGCCTTGTTCCCTTCACACACAAGGGTAAGCTTCTACTCTCTGGCCTAAACTACATTTGGTGTTGTTTCTATCTTCTGTTTATCCTTCATTAGCCGCAGACGATCAGCTCCGTGGACTTGCTGGGAAGATCGCACAGCTTGCGCACCATAAGTTGATAGGACCGCTGTTCGCTCTAAGAAAATGACAAGACATCACAACTCTCATAGTAATGTAGTAATAGTATGAATGGTTTCAGAGAATGCGTATCTCTTCTACTACAAGTATAAGAATATAAACCATGATAGACAGGATCCGTAGATTTAAGTGAAATATGGCAGACGTCCTTCAAGATCACATTGAAATCCATTGATAACTTTCTCAAATATTCTGCAGATATGATAATAGTAATGATAAATAATAATAATAATAATAATAATAATAATAATAATAATAATAATAATGATAATAATAATAATAATAATAATAATAATAATAATAATGATAATAATAATAGTAATAATAATAATAATAATAATAATAATAATAATAATAATAATAATAATAATAATAATAATAATAATAATAATAATAATAATAATAATAATAATAATAATAATGATAATAATAATAATAATAATAATAATTATAATCCAGAAACATCACAGAGGATTAGTACAATTGCGTAATTAACTAATCAACACACTTGCATGTTAGACTGGTTCTTCTGCGCTATCAATAAGAGCATGCGTGTGTGCTTACAGAGGACCAGTGGGTTGGCTACGAGGACCCCGACAGCCTCAAGATCAAGATGGACTACGTGAAGGACATGAAGCTGCTGGGCGCCATGACCTGGGCCATTGACCAGGATGACTACCTTGGCTGGTGCAACAGAGGCAAGAACCCCATGATGACGTAAGTACATCACTGCTGCGGCTGGACAAGCTCACGCGGGAACTCATCTTATAGATAGACAATGCAGCACCATAACAGGTAGATTTCATGCAGGGTTCCTAAGCAGGCAGTATCATGCTGCTCATGACACCACAGCCTGCCTGACACTTGCGACACATTCTCTTATTGAATTAATCTATTAACTAATCTATTTATTTAATTTTTTCATGCGGGTGATATCATTCAGCGTATTGAAGGACAATAATATTTAAAATGTTTTTTTGCAGGATGTATAAACAGTACACTGTATTGATTTGTCTTTGTGCATTACAGTACCATGTACGAGGGACTGAAGGACTACATTGTGCCCCCAGCCCCCACCACCACCAGCACTACCATGGTGAGCACCACACTGCTGTGAGCCACACACTACTATGCGAACACACTTTCCACAGTTGTCGCAATCACTATTTTATTAGTTATCTAATTTTCAATGTTGCTTACCGTTACTTTTTTTTTTTTTTTTTTTTTTTTTTTTTTTACATAAATCGATCAGAGTATATACATCAGTTGGGATTATACTTCCAACGCCGTTTTGGAGTCATGAATACAGTTGTAGCTTTCTATGATGAAGACTTCGTTCTAAAAGACTATGCACAGCTACACCATGCATATAACCTCTGAGACTGGCAAGAGAATGTTATCCTAAGTGAGCGTAACAATTTCATCATTACAGAAAACGTGGTGGACGACGCCAACCACCAAGTCCACCACCACCACCACGCGGGATCCCAATCTTCCGACCACCACTCTGGGACCCATTGACTGTAATGTCGCCTCCTACTGGCCCCATGAGGACTGTGACAAGGTGAGCCTTAGTCAAGCCTGTACTGTTACTAGCTACCATCCTCCTCCTAACAATAGTTTTGACGCAAGCTTTTGATAACTAGCTACATATATTAATCACTACTTTTTAATTGCTTGATTGTTTCTCATTCCATTTATAAATGAAAATATCAAGCAGTGTTTCTTACTTTACTTTGCTCTTCTCAAGTATTTGTATATGTTTTCTTTTCTTCATTTTTATCCATTTATCAAGGTGATGGAGACACAAAATATATATTCATTTATTTATGTTTTTTTTTTCTTTTTGCCACACACAGTACTACTGGTGCTATGATGGCGTTCCACACCTTGAGCACTGCCCAGCAGGCACCTACTGGAGCCAGAGTGCCCAAATGTGTGACTGGGCCGCAAATGTTGACACTTCCAACTGCAACGTGCCTGCCAACGCTCCCAAACCCAAACACCACAGCGGCCCTCCTCCCCAGACCAAGCACATTCCTCCTAAGAAAGCCGCCGCTAAGCAAGTCCACCAACAGGCTAATGAGATCCCTCTTCCAAAACCCAAGAAAGAAGTCCCTACAGCAAAGGGAGCCAAAATCCCTCCTCTGATGAAGGCACTGCACAACATCCCCTAGATGCCGCGGCCGCCACATGCTTCCTCGCCGTCAGAGCTGGCATGTGGCCACCAGGACCGAATCTAATAACTCATTTCTGAATTAGTCATTTCGATTATACGCACTCATTATGTCTAATATGTAGCTATAGTTGTATACAAATATTTGGAATCAGTGAAGTGGAACCCGGTTGATGTATGTACAAGTTTATTATTTTTTTTCAATAATCATGTATTTTGAGAAGTCCTATTATTATCTATAGTAGCTATAAATTCAGCCTTTCAGTGTACGTGCTCAGTACCCCATACTCTTACTGAATCAAAATTATTAATTTCATCTAAATATTTACATTATAACCTTACTTCACTTGTCGACTTAAATGTCAGTGTAAATACTTTGCTTCAAACCTTTCTCTCAACGCGGTGTCTATCCACTATTATAAGCACAATGGTGATAAAACCTATTCTTCGACAAGAACGTAAGTGATCGTGTACACCACTCCGCACCGAGACACCTACTACAAGAACGTAAGTGATCACGTACACCACTCCGCACCGAGACACCTACTACAAGAACGTAAGTTATCACGTACACCACTCCGCACCGAGATACCTACTACAAGAACGTAAGTGATCACGTACACCACTCCGCACCGAGACACCTACTACAAGAACGTAAGTGATCACGTACACCACTCCGCACCGAGACACCTACTACAAGAACGTAAGTGATCACGTACACCACTCCGCACCGAGACACCTACTACAAGAACGTAAGTGATCACGTACACCACTCCGCACGAAGACACCTACTGCAAGAACCTAAGTGATAATTTTCGTAATACATTCGAAGGGAAAACAGACATCTCTTGGACTCTTTACACCGAGAACATTATGAACATTCGTGGCCTTGAAGGAAAATCCGAGATACCTACCAGAGCAGATTAGTGTAAGTACGTATGTCATAGAAGGAAGTATATACTACATGGCATCTTTTTTTTATATGTAAGCAGATCTTAAACAAAAACAAGAGAACAGAGCTGGGAGCGTTACTGGATATCGGGTATTCCGGTACCGCGCCTCCTGACCTCGAAACGCAGGTAGTCAGTACCTGTACTTCCGCACCTAAATTTTTTTTCCTACGGTAGGATACTGCACCTCCGCACCTCCGGTACCGTACCCAAACTATTAACGCGCCTGAAAAATCTTGTCCGCACCTCAAAAAATATAACAAAATACAAGGCAATAATACATCAGAGCTCCATATACATACATACATACATACATATATATATATATATATATATATATATATATATATATATATATATATATATATATATATATATATATATATATATATATAATTTGCCATATTTCTTAGTTGCATTTGGCATTTTCTAGTTACAAGAACCTGGTAACTCTGCTGCTGCTGCTGCTGCTGCTCTCTCTCTCTCTCTCTCTCTCTCTCTCTCTCTCTCTCTCTCTCATAAAAATCAAAAATAAGAAAATAAATACACCACCACCACCACCATCCCCATAGACCCAAATGGAGGAGGGAGAGAATAGTGAGGGTTGTGGGGGTGAGGGGAAGAATGGACAACCGACACCACAGCAGTATCAGCGGCCCTCACTGTTAACATATGGAAGGAAAATTTTGCCAATCTTTTAGAGTTGAAGACAATCCAGAGAGAGAGAGAGAGAGAGAGAGAGAGAGAGAGAGAGAGAGAGAGAGAGAGAGAGAGAGAGAGAGAGAGAGAGAGAGAGAGAGAGAGAGAGAGAGAGAGAGAGAGAGAGAGAGAGAGAGAGAGAGAGAGAGAGAGAGAGAGAGAGAGAGAGAGAGAGAGAGAGAAAGGAGCCGCTGTGGTACAGTGGAACCATGCGTGCTTTGGGATCCGACGGGTCTCCAAGCGCACGGGTTCGAATCCTGTCCACGGTCCGAGTGTAGGTTGGGCTTCCTCACTCGGGGCAACGGTTTCCTAGCGGGTGGGCTTTGAGATAGGAGGTACCCAAAAAGTATCCGCTTTAGCCCATAAATTCCCGTGAAAAGCCCACATGGTATAAATAAAAAATAATAAATAAATAAAAAAAAGGAGCTTGCTTAGATCTGAATGACAAGTGGCGGGAAAACATGCCTGGTAACACAGACCGCCAAAAACGGCCGAAAATAATGCGGACTGTTAGTCGTCTTTATTCATTTACTTTTTTTTTTTTTTTTTATATTCTTGAAAATTTCAGGTGCGGAGGTACGGGCTCAGAATTTCGCCTTTCCCCACATGTCTCAGGTGCGGAGGTACGGACTTAAAATTTCGCCTTTCCATACCTGTTACTTCCGCAATTTTGATAATTTTCCCGCACTTCGAACCTCTGCACCTCGTTTGGTGGTCCGCAGGTACGGAGGAGCGGAGGTGCGGACCGAGATACGGAAGTGCCCAGTTCTGCAAGAGAAACAATATGAAGAACAAGAGTGAAAGATAGTATCCATGGATGATTCTTTAAGGTTTGTATCTGCTATCTCGTAGATATACGCACTCGTATTGTTAATCCGTCTCCTACCCCAACAAACACCTCACACGTTTAGCCTATTTATGCAGAGTGGAAGCCGGCCAAGGGCAAAAAAAAAAAAAAAAAAAAAAAAAAAAAAACATTGGATTGGCAGTTCTCTTTAAGATTATAAGAGTTATCCATAAGTCAGGGACAAATGTCTCGAATCGCCCTTTAAAAAGAAGTCAAGTCGTATAGGAAGATGGAAATACAGAAGCAAGCGGGGAATTCCAGAGTTTACAAGGAAAAAGTATGAATGATAGAGTACTGGTTAACTCTTGTATTAGAGAGTTGGACAGAATAGGGATGAGAGGAAGAAGAAAGCCTCTTCCAGCGAGGCCGCAGGAGGAGGGGAGGCATGCAGTTAGCAAGATCAATAGAGCAGTTAGCATGAAAATAGCGAAAAAAGTTAGTAAGAGATACAATATTTCGGTGGTGAGAAAGACGATGAAGACAGTTATTCAGAGGAGGGTAGTTGATGAGACGAAAAGCTTTTGATTCCACCTTTTCTGAAAAAGCTGTGTGAGTGGAACCCCCCCCCAAACATGCGAGGAGTACTCCATACAAGGACGGATAAGGCCCTTGTATGGAGTTAGCAGTTGGAGGGGCGAGAAAAACTGGAGAGACGACTCAGAACACCTAACATGTTTCAGCAATAGATGAGATGTGAAGTTTCCAGTTTAGATTAGATAGACCGAGGATATTCAGTGTGGAAGACAGGGACAGTTGAGTGTCATTGAAGAAGGGATAGTTGTCTGGAAAGTTGTGTAGAGTTGATAGATGAGGAACTGAGTTTTTGAGGCATTGAACACTAGTAAGTTTTATCTGCCCCAATCAGAAATCTTAGAAAGATCAGAAGTCAGGCATTTTGCGTGATCTGTTGACTTCCTGAAGGGTTGGTCGTCTCTACATGAAAAGACGTGGAAAAGTTTAAGGTGGTATCATCAGCGTAGGATTGGATAGGGCAAGAAGTTTGGTTAAGATCATTAATGAATAACAGAAAGAGAGTGAGTAACAGGACAGATCCCTGAGGAACACCACTGTTAATAGATTTAGGAGAAAAACAGTGGCCATCTACCACGGCTGCAATAGAACGGTCGGAAAGGAAACTTAAAATAAAGTTGCAGAGAGGATAGAAACCATAGGAGGGCAGTTTGGAAATCAAAGCTTTGTGCCAGACTCTATCAAAAGCTGTTATGTCTAACGCAACAGCAAAATTTTCATCAAAATCTCTAAAAGAGGATGACCAAGACTCACTAAGGAAAGTCAGAAGATCACAGTAGAGCAGCCTTGACGGAAGCCATACTGGCGATCAGAGAGAAGATTGTGAAGTGACAGATGTTTGAGAATCTTCCTATTGAAAATAGATTAAAAACTTTAGACAAGCAAGAAATTAAAGGTATAGGGCGGTAGTTTGAAGGATTAGAAGGGCCAGGCTGAATGTAGGCAAACTTCAAGCATGAAGGAAAGGCAGAAGTCGATACACATAGTTGAAAGAGTCTGGCCAGGCAAGGTGCAAGCACGGACGCACAAATTTTTAGAACAATATGAGTGACCCCATCAGATCCATAAGCCTTCCGAGGGTTTAGGCCAGCAAGGACATGGAAAACATCATTGAAGGCATAAAACAGTCAGAGGGAGGAGGAGAGGGAGGGACAAGCACAAAATCATCTACGGTAGAGTTATCAGCAAAGGTTTGAGAGAAGAGTACACCTTTAGAGATAGATGTGATGGCAGCTGTGCCATCAAGATGAAATAAAGGAGGGAGAGATAAAGAAGTAAAATTACTGGAGATGTTTTTAGCCAGATGCCAGAAGTCTCGAGGGGAGTTGGAGTTTGAAAGATTTTGACATTTTCTATTTATGAAGGAGTGTTTGGCAAGTTGAAGAACAGACTTGGCATAATTCTGGGCAGAAATATAAAGTGCATGAGATTCAGGAGATGGAAGGCTCAAGTACCTTTTGTGGGCAACCTCTCTATCATGTATAGCACGAGAACAGGCTGTGTTAAACCAAGGTTTAGAAGGTTTAGGTTGAGAAAAGAATGAGGAATGTACGCCTCCATGCCAGACACTATCACCTCTGTTATGCGTTCAGCACACAGAGATGGGTCTCTGACACGGAAGCAGTAATCATTCCAGGGAAAATCAGCATAATACCTCCTCAGGTCCCCCAACTGGCAGAGGCAAAACGCCAGAGGCACCTCCGCTTTGGGGATCCTGAGGAGGATTGGAGAAATAGGACAAGATACAGAAATGAGATTGTGATCGGAGGAGCCCAATGGAGAAGATAGGGTAACAGCATAAGCAGAAGGATTAGAGGTAAGGAAAAAATCAAGAATGTTGGGCGTATCTCCAAGACGGTCAGGAATACGAGTAGGGTGTTGCACCAGTTGCTCTAGGTCATGGAGGATTGCCAAGTTGAAGGCTATTTCACCAGGATGGTCAGTGAAGGGAGAAGAAAGCCAGAGTTGGTGGTAAACAATGAAATCTCCAAGGATCTCTGCGAAAGGTTAAAGGGATAGAATGTGTTCTGCTTTGGAAGTTAAATAGTCAGAGGAGTTAGGGGACAGATACACAGTGCAGATAAATTTTGTTTGAGAATGACTATTGAATCAAAGTCAGATGGTGGAAAACTCGAAAGATTCAAGAGTGTGGGCATGAGCAAGTTAAGTCATTGTGCACATAAACATCCAGCACATAAAGATCGTCTTGAAACGGAAATGAGGATAGAGAAAGTAGGGGAGAACAGAAAAGGAGCTACTGTCAGTTGCCTCAGACAGCTGTGTTTTGGTGAGGAAAAGATGAGGTTAATTAAAGGAGAGGTAGTGTTCTACAGATTGAAAATTAGATCTAATACCACAAATGTTGCTGAAGTTAATGAAGAAAAAGCACGTGCTAAGAAAGTATTTAGTTTCAGACGTAAAGCATCCGTGGTGCATAGATAGGCTGGTCAGTGTTTGCCACTGCCCTGGCCTTCCCACCACTTGCACCTATATAGCAGCGTTAAGGCTGGTTCACATGTGCCAATTTGCGACTGAGCTCTTCTAGTCAGAAAACGTCACACATTGCGACTGGAAAGTATCGACTAGTTGGCACCTTGGCTGGAAGTAAATGTAATCAAAACAGCTACCCGCCAAGATATTTTCCTCCAGTGACGATGCTGAGAGCGCGGTGGTTGTTTGATCTTTTGGCGTACTGGAAGAGTCAACAGAAAAGAAAATGGCTGCGGATACGCCCCTGGCTAAGTAGAGGTGAAAAAACGGAGTGTGTACCACACACTCATTTTAAGAAGACTATGCATAATTGCGATCAAATTAAATCATGACAAGTTTTCACTCTCACCTCCAACAACACCCTGCATTGAAGGAAACAGTTCTTGGAGAGTGGCACTGCTATTTCGTCGAACGACATTTTGTGTAGGCTATGCTTTTTTTTTTACTGTGGTCCCAGATGTGTTCTTTTTCCCTCACTAATACATCTCTACACCTGGAGACCACATATTTAAAGTTTATTCCGTGCCATCACAACGTAAATGAAGTCGTAAATCGAGTGAACAAGACCAACATGTTGGTCTTGTTTTTGCCACTGGTTTCTCCAATCACTATGCACCGATATTGAGTCAGAAACTCTACTGACTTACAATTTCAGTCGCAAATTGGCACGTGTTAACCCACCTTTAGTGCTCATGATGAATTTCTTTATATTACAAGGCAGAGTAATGTATTTACTTATCGAGTTTTACTTCCTTGTTAATCAATGTTAACATTAGAAAATGGTACCTGTACAAGTCGAGCGCACACCAACTCGAGCGGCATGCCAACTCATGCAACCAATCTTTTTCCCAAAAAAATATATCCAGTTTGACGGTCCCTGATTGATGGTAAAATAGTTTATTCCATTTCCGTCGCAAATTAATACGTTTCAAATTATGTATATTTACATGTGTACAGAGCCTGGTCCAGTCCCAAAGAGCTTCTCACTTCTCACCCAAATCCACCAAACCTGAAAAAAATAGTATTATCTAATTTGCATGTATGATTTACCGTCTAAATTTTCGTGGCACGCTATGCCACAACTATTACGAGTCTTTAAAGGTCACTTGTATGGTAGGCGACCTCGACACATGGACATAAGACAGAAAATAAGAAGTGTAACTCGGGTGTTCCTAGGCATTTTCAATGGGTGGCTGGTAAGGTACGTAATGTTTAGGGTGTAAGGGAGGTAAGGGCAGCAACGAGCCAATAATGCATCAGCCTCACTTTTGTGACATCATGCCGCCTTCCATTCCTCAACCTCCTTGGGATAAAACCATTTAACATGCAGAGTTCGGTTTTCCTGTAATCTTCATATTTGATTTTTTTCACCCCATCCCTTTTTTTTTTTTTTTTTCATTCCATTCCGGTTTTCACTATTCTAGAGGATGAATAGAGTTTTATTTGATGTACTGCTTTACAGTAGTACAGCTTTATTTAATGTTCTACATTAGTGCATTCGAAAGCATGATGCAATAATTATTCACGAAAGTATCAGCTTCGATCATGTTGTCTGGGAATTTTCTCCTCGAATGTTACCAGTCTACGGAAAATTCCCTAAATTGTAGTTGTTTTGATGCTCGACTTGTCTGCAGTGCGCTCGACTTGTCCATAAACCTTATATTATATATATATATATATATATATATATATATATATATATATATATATATATATATATATATATATATATATATATATATATATATATATATATATATATATATATAACACGCACACACACGTCTACGAGTAAAAGGGATGAAAGCGTTTACATTTTAGCCAACTCTTGTATTAGCAATGGCGAATCCTGGGAAGGGGCTGACGGGGCTAAAGCGCCCCCCAACCTTCTTTTCCACCACAAAAAAAAAAAATAAATAAATAAATAAAATAAAAAAAAAAAAATAAAAAAAATAACATTACACTAAAATAAACCTGCATATATAGCTTAGAAATGTCATAAAAAATTTAATAAAATAGATAAATAAAATAAAATAAAATAAATAAATAAATAAATCGGGGCCTACAGAGCACCCTCGAATCCCCCCACTGCCTGACATGGTATGCTACCAATCTCAAGGGGTACAGGAATTCATGTTACCCCCCCTTACCCGCCTCAAAAAAAAAAAAATAATAAAAATAAATAAATAAATAAATAAAATAAATAAATTAAAAAAATAAATCCTGGATCCACCAGTGTTATCAGTGAATAATATAAATGGTATGCGTGAAATTGCCTTGTACACCAATGTCACTGGAGTTATGCAGTTAGCTAGTTTTCAAGAGTAAGAGTTTTCAATCACGTTACAAGATAGCACAAGGAACACACGTGACTCAAGTCTGGTATCCACATTAGACAAAAAGCTTTTGACTCACCCTCTTATTTGAAAGGCTGTACAAGTTACACCTTTATAACAAAGCAGCAGATTTCACATGCATGATAAAGGGCCCTGTACTGTACATGTGAATGAAGAGGTGGATACTAAATTGATAGGGAAACACAAACACCATAACTTTTTAGCTGTTTTCGCAAGAAAACTTGTTGCCACTTAACGACCTGTAGATTACAGATGCTCAATGGAGAGGATGAAAATAGCTTTCATTAAAGAAAATGGTATATTTGTCAGTAAGATTGCCAAATTGAACGATGAAGGAAATTAATTTTGAAACAATGAAAACGGCTTGTCATTCCACCTACTTAACGTTTCACGCACCTGTGAAAAAATATTATCACAAAGTTGCCTTAATCTTCACATAACTGCTCCCTGCTTAGCCTCAAGCTTGCACTGTAAGTACAGATGATTGATGCCTTACACTTAATAAACTTGGCAGTGATGTTTCCACTTTCTAACACAAAAGGTTTCTTCAATGCTGGACACTTGAAGTATTGACCTGTGACTAATGAATGGTTGCCTCCAGCTTGAAGGCATACCTTTCCTATGTAGGTCCCTCTTCATCAACTAGTTTATCAACAGCATTGAATTTGTTGTCTGATCATCAAACCAGGTTGTAATACACTTGGCAGTGAGCAGGTCCAGCTAGATGGGAATCACTAGCACCAGACATACAATGAGTATTAGGAGTTCTAGATAGGTAAAGGTAAACAACCAGTAAAAAATGTTTGAAAAAGAGTAAAATAGAAAGCATTTATCATCAGCTTCAATACAGCACAAGAGTCAAGCTAATAAAGAAGTCAAATCAAGCCACATGGAAGAGGAGTGATGTCTTAGTATGAATGATTATGGTGAATCTACTTTATGCATAATGACTAACAGAGAAAATAATGTAAAAATGTGTGAAAGATGGGAGAGGAGAAAGATAAGATTGAGGTTATAAAAGAATTAAATCACAAAGAACTGTGAATAGATACTTATCGGAGAAACTCATAGGAAAAGGTGTTAAATGCAAATAAAAAGCATGCTTAACCTTCGCCAATAAAATTATCCCAAAACCTTAAAATACCATTGACAAAAGACTGGCCAGGTAACCTTCACAATCCTCAATGTGGCACATAAAGAAAGTTCAATAAGGGGAAAGTGCTCAGGGAAGGCTACTATTTCATTCAAACATATAAAGAACATGCCTCTTGTTTCTATTTCTCCATGCTCTAAAAGATTAGAAAGGTCACTTGCAAAAATCAGTCAATGCATTTACATTTACACTAAGAAATTTTGTATGGGCAGCTGGCAAAAGGACAAACATGGTTGTTGGTTAGTGGATACTAAATAATCCAGTCACAACAGTATGATTTGCACTGATGACACATGACTTTGGTCTAAATTACTCTTTGCCATGAATCATTCAGTCCTACAGATTTGAAATCAACTATGCTCTACAGTGCAGTATATCACCATTATTTCAAACAAAACTAGTGCTTATATAAATTTTCTGAATAACTTTAGAAGCATAACTCATGGATATATGGCCATTACTGAAAGTGAATAGCCACATCTCATATCTCGATCTTGAGTAATTTCTAGAAGAAATAAATGACAAATGCTTGTTCAATGTAAAAATATTATCAAGTCAATGAAATACACTCAACTTCCTATAAAAGTGCTAGAATGAATTCACAAGGGCTGAATGTGTGCCACATTTCAAGAGCAAGGAAAGCTGGTTGCAGTAGTGACACCAACATATTTCCATGCATTTCTGAAAACAATAAATCAAACTAACATGACTACATTTCTCATTAACAGTTAACTACTAATGATTTTAAACAATAAAGTTCATAGAATGTTCAAAACTGTCTAAGATGAATAAATGAATGTTCAAAACTGTGTCTAAGACTTTTAAACTGTTTATTAAAGGTTTACAATTTGAAAGTGGAAATATAAAGTTGAACCCTGATTGCTGCTTTGTTTGCTACGTTGATCCCCTGAATGGAGCACACACACTGCAACACATATATACTTAAAAATAATTCTTTCCAACCAGTATGTGAACACAGTTTAATGCTGTTACCACTTGCAGCTTTGTTAAAAGTTATTCTTTTCATTTATAATCAGTCTGAGTGCTGGTACCATTCTTTCAACACAATTCCTATGAAATTCAGAACCACCATTATTTGCTACATACTTAAGATTTTCTCTGAACATAAAATGGCTGAGAGGTGGTCCTATCTTTTATTTTCCGCTATGCACACCTTGAATATTACCACATTGTTCCATTCAAATATTTCTATATAGATTCTCCTTCACTTGTTTCATCAATTATCAGTATGAATTAAGATTACCTATTTTTCTGCATGTAAGTCTACTTATTTCTCTTAAAGGTTCTACCATCATTGGTCATGGAATAAAGAAACTTTTCTTACAGACGAAGACCAAAAGTAGTGAGAATACGAATTTCAAACGTACACAGACGTGCTATTATTAATTTTACAGATAATGTATTTTCAATGCAAAAATTATATGAAGCACATGTAACACCTTTTTTTTTTTCTGGTAAAATTAGGACGCATGATTTCTGAACCTCTAAACTTAATGTGTAATGCACATTGTTAATCTACTTTAACACCTTTAATTAAAAAGCATATAAACCATTCTCAAGCCCTGAAGAGAACTTCTTCATCCATGTCAAAATCTTGTACTGTACACTAAGTTATCCAGTGTGAACAGGTTTACAAGAGAATGGTTCAAGCCTGTGGCTAGAAAAGTTCCACAGCAAATTTCTTCCTGAAAACCACCCTGTATCACCTGAAACACATAAACCCTTGTTCTGCCTCTATATTTTCAACTATTTTTGAAACATTGCAGTCATTGCTTGTCTGCACTTTCACTTAAGAGATGTTCCTAATGACTTATCATAATTTTATGTATAAAGGTTGTGCGTTCAGGAGCAGGTTATGTTTCTCATTAGTTCTTTTATATTTTCATTTTATCAAATATTTTCCAATGATTTACAATGAGGCTGTAAAACTTTTCATTATTACCACATTTTCAAATAAAGCCAACAATACGTATGAGTTCACTGAAACCGACTTGGTTAACATACATTTCCATGTACTGTACTACTCACTACATTATTTTCCAAAACTTGTACAACAAAGATAAACCTTCAGCTTCCTATTACTTAAATTCTCTCTGGCATGTTAATCAGGTCCTCTTCTCTTTCTCAGCCTCATTTAGCTAAGAAAGTGATCCCACTTGTTATGTTTTCTAGTAGTGGCCATCGACTGGGCTCCGACGTCCTCCATAAGATGAACTAGACAAAGAAGAGATAAAGCTTTGTCAACAATTATCTACCGCCACACTTTTCCTGAAATAAAAAATAGATTTCCAACCACATTAATAAGTTTAAGTATCACAACCAGTTCTTCATGAAGAACCACTTTCCCATTTTCTTTTGTTATTTCCCCACGATTTTGCAAAAGAAACCATCGAATACTTTTCAATCTTTCATGACATTTCAGATACTACCACAAGTGCTATTTCATGCCTACATTTAAGTTTCTCAGGTTATAACCACTGTAACACTTGTTTTCAAGTCAACCACTTTTTCCAGTCACAAAATACTTGCCCAACTGATAATAATTTCAAGACTTCAGAACGATGCCTTACATCATTCTACCTGGAGTATTCCTTGTGTGAGAAGGCCCGCTCAGGGCTATAGTCGCGTGAATCACGAGAACGTGAGGTTCGGAGGACCTCCCTGGATGGGGGAGGGGGAGAGGAGGCAGAGTAGTAGCGAGACGAGCTGCCATACCCACCACCAATTGGCGACCGAGACCTGTAACCACGCTAGCTATGTAACCGATACATGATAATTCTCGTGGGTTTTGCGCTCACTTCACTATTTACTGTTTCCTTCTCAAATCAAAAGAAACAAGAAATAAAATATCATCAGGCAACCCAAGAAGCTAACACAAGCAGGCAAGGATTTCCTTTGAGACATTTTTGCTGAAGCTGGCACACAATATTAGCAAATGAAATTCACCAAATCACTGTTTTCTTTTCTAAAGCATTTTCAGCAGCTGGCAATCTAGGCTATAAATGCTTTCAATCCTTTCTAGGCAATTCTTTCTATATTTATTACTTATCAAATTCAACTGTATGAACACTCAAAGAGTTCCAGATCCACTATAGTATACCAATATTTCTTGCAAAATTCTTGAAAGGAAAACTTTTCTGTCCATGCACTTTTCGAACATTTCTCTGAATTTTCATTTTCTACTAGTTTACATCTATCATTTATGTGTTCCATTACGAGCCATCTTTCAACTTGCAAAAATTATACTTAATTCTGGTGCCTGATCTTGAGCTCTATTACCATTCCCAATTTTCACGAGGCACAACATTATCATTTTCTATTCTATCTCCATTATTCTCAGTGAAGTACAAATACTGTATGATTTTCTACATTTTCCCTTAGTAACATTTACTTGGAACGCTGTCTTTTCATTGGCTTGACAAAGGCATATACTGTATAGCAAATCATTCATTGTTTCAGAAAAATGTTCGAAGCATAAAATCATAGTATTTTCAGCTTGACGTTTCCACATCGCATTATCACCTTTTCTTAGTGAAGAACATCTGCATTGTAAAATGTTCTTTGCATGGAAATGTAATTGTCTTCCTCAAGACGAGAAGCTTTCACAATCCATTAGCGTCTTAACTTTTCTCTTCATATCTTCCAAGGTATTTCGATAAAGGAACTCCAGAGTATATTTCCTTGATAATTAAATTTTCATTTCAATCTCTTCAATGAAAAAAAGAAAAAAGAAAAAAAAAAAAAAAGTAATAATGATAAAATAAAATAGCACGTATATCCAGTGCACGAAATGTAGAATTTTTGTTTTTCCAGTTCAGTATTCAGTACATGCATATTTTAATATCTATACATACATACATACATATATACATACATACATATATATATATATATATATATATATATATATATATATATATATATATATATATATATATATATATAATCATTGCTACAAATGTAAAAATAGAAACATCAAAAATTTTTTAATCCTATATTCTATACTATTTAGATAGCATTACTTTGCTAATCATCCTTATTTTACTGTAAACTGCCATATAAGCCAACACCAATTTCTCATATCGTCTGCCTCTCAATTTATCATATTGCAAAATAAATTCAGTAATACCTGCACAATTTCATCAAACCATTTATATGGAAACTGTAACTTTATATTACTGAAAGCATTATGATTTCTTAGTTGTCAAGCTTTCCAACACTTTTCTGAGCACCAGTTACTATTTCCATATTCCTTACTTCCTTCCTTGTCAACTTGTTGGGTTGCTTTAATAAGCATGCAAACTAAAGGAGGCACAAGAAACATAACAAACAAGAAATCTTTTAAAGAAAAGACACTTCAGAATGCACAGGTGCCGGATTCGATACAAAGAACATCACCGGACACAGATTATTGAATCCATCACTGCAACTTTCTCTTTTCTGAAAGGTAATTTTTATCTTAAGCCAGCCTTCTGGTTTCTCAAGGATCTCTTTCCCTGTAACTGAGGAGTATTTAAAAAATATGACTGCAAACAATGGAGTTGAATCTGAAAAAGAAATTCTTATCATAAATGTGGCAGGAAGTTTTCTATTGCTATGCTATTTGTTAAGATCCAGGAACTGACATATGATCAGTTTCCACTCTGGCTTTCAAACATTACTTTCACCAGTCATGTGGTAGGCAGTAAGAATCTTAAACTGAAGTTAGTCACTCAACCTTTTTTTATCTTACTTTTTTTCTTATATAATGAATAAACTTTATCAGTAACTGGCCAAGCAAACTTAAATTCAGCACATGCCAATATCAGTGGCACTTTGTTATGAATCAAGGATCATTAGGAAGTGACTTTGTCTTTTGGCCAACATCAAGTGACAGCTCCTGGAGTGGCGAGAGCAGGGTACCTGGTGCGCTGGTAGCCCGGAGAGGCAGAACGATATCGATCAGGTGAATGGCTGACTGGTGAACGGCTGCGCTGGTACTCCTCCCTGCGAGACCCGCTGTAGTTCACATACTTGTCATACTTGTCATCTGAATAGTGGGGCTTGTACTTGTCACCAGAGGGGTAGCGAGAGTAGCCGTTCTCAGCTGGCTTGTCATACGACTTTTCATACTTGTCATAAGAGTAGTTGTCGTAGTTGCTGGAGCCTCCGCTGTAGCCTCCACGTGAAAACCCTCTGGAGTAGCCACTACCACGGGAATAGCCTCCTCCACGGGAATAGCTGCCTCCACGGGAGAAGCCGCCTCCACCTCTGGAGTATCCTCCTCCACGTGAATAGCCACCTCGACCTCCATATCCACCCCTGTCAGAACCCCTGTAACCCCCTCGAGAAAATCCACCCCTATAACTTCCACCTCCCCTAGGATAGTAGCCTTGACTGCTACTGTAATTGCTTGAGTAAAATCCCCCTGCCCCACGACCTCTGGTATATGCCCGACCACGCCCACGGCCTCGGCCACGGGGAATTCCTCCTTTCGTCACTCGGGCAGACACTTGAGATCCCATAAAGTTAGCCCCATCCATCTGGTTGGCTGCATATTCTGCATCTCGGGCATCAAAATATTCCACAAATCCTGAACCCGGAGGATCGTAGATAAGGTACACCTTTGCAATCTTGCCATATCGGGAAAACGCCTTATCCACCTGGTCTTTGCGTATGTCTTTTGGAAGATTTTCCAAAAACACTCTAGTGTTTTTGGTTTTACTGAAAGAGACAAACAAAAGCAAAATTAATTCAGCATTCAGAAAGCTTACTCATTAAAATTAAGCATTATAAAAATTTTCTCTAAGCCTATAAGGCTTATGTATAGGTAATAAATAGTCCAATATTACCACAAAGTTTGTGAAAACAAATAAATAAATAAGTTAGTCAATTAAAAATAATAATTCTATATCTGTTTGGAAATGGTGTTTCTGAGTCTTATGACCACCTCCCATGAATGTGAATATGCAATAGTAATGCGCTTAACATTTCATTGCTAAGTTCTTCTGGTCTCACTGAGCTGCTGGGACTCCTAGTTATCAATCACATCCATGCAGCAGTCAACTCACTACAGTATTGAAGTATACAAGCATGCACACAGGGCTGTTTCTTCTTTTATTATCTCCACATGATTCACAAACTGCAAACATCTTTATATTTCAATTTTCTTGATACTTAAACATTTATATTTATCACAATGAATACAGCAAGCAATAGACCATCTTTCTAGTAAACAACAGGTACAGGTTTCATCTTTGGTGAATGACCACAGCTTATCACAAACAAGGTTATGTTGTTTTCAAGAAAAGAAAGTAATTTACCCTATCAATTGTTTAAAAGCATGCCCTGGTCAGAACTGTGGTATAATTTTGTTGTCATCATAATATAAAAAAAAATAAATAAATAAATAAAGTGTCAGGTGTCAGCAACATTATATCTATGAGACTCTTATATCTGCAAAATATTTTGGGATTGCTGCAAAACAATCTACTAAACAAAACTCCACAAATAAGTAAAATGAATTAGCAGTTATATCACTGACACTGGATGCTCTGTGTCAAATAGCAGTTGCTGGAACTACTAAGCCCTTCAGTTCCATGATGCGTTTTCATATTCATTTTGGTTACTATTTGGTGATTTTATAAAGCTTCAGAAACTTACGTGAGGATTGTAATAGTAAAGACTCTGGCCATCAATCTTCTGACCTCCATAGACCCTTTCTTATGTAATTAAAATGGTCTAATCATGCGCAAAACTGAAGGTAGAGATGCATTCCAGTACTGAAGAGGTTAAATATTTAAAACATAATTCTTGATTATTGTATTATGACCTGGAGAACAAATGCAAATCATCTTCTAAGACAAGGCAATCCTTGTGGACCCATGTCAAAGGTGTTGCCTTTGTTACTCATCCCCATCCAGTACGATGCCTATCATGGCTAAATATCTATCTTTCCTTCAAACTTTTCAGTACTTCTGTGGAATGCCTAAAGGAGGCATTAGCAAAAAAAAAATAAATAAATAAAATAAATAAATAAATAAATAAATAAATAAATAAATAAATAAATAAATAATAATAATAATAATAATAACAAAAATAATTTTATGCTAGTTCCAAAGATATGTCAGATAGAATGATAAGAAGTTGATAGATAGAACAATTGATTTTTAGAGGTGTTGAACCTTATTAAGTTTATTCTATCAAAATCTGAAATTTTAGAGAGATGAGAAGTCAGGCATACTGTGGCTTTCTTGCATAAACTGTTTACTTCCTGAAGAGTTGGATGTCTATGAAAAGATGCAGAAGAGTACAGGGTGTTATCTTTAGCATAGAAGCTGATAGAATAAGAAGTTTGGTTTAAAAATTTGTTAATGAATAACAGAAAGAGTTGGTGGCACAACAAAACACTGATAAACACCACTGTTAAAAGAATAAAGAGGAAAATGGTGACTGTCTACCATAGCAGCAAGATTAGTATTTGAAAAAGCTTGAATAAAATTAGAGAGAAGGATAGTTTAAATCTAAGCTTGATGCCAGACTCTACCAAGAGCTTTTGATATGTCTAAGGCAACAGAGATAGTTTTCCCCAAAATCCTTAAAAGAGAAAGACAATGACTCAGTAAGGAAAGCCTGAAGATCCCCAGTAAAGCAGTATCAATGGAACCCATAATGATCATACATGGTACAAGTTTGTGAAATAACAGATATGTAAGAATCTTCATAATTAAAAACAAAAGTTTGAGGCATGAAATTAAAGCACAAGGATGATAGTTTGAAGGATTATAATGGTCACCATTTTAGAACAGGCTGAATGAATGTAAACTTTCAGCTAGAAGGAAAGGTAGATGTTGATAGACAAGAGTTGAAAAGGTTTGCATAACTGAGATGCAAGCACAGAGGCATAACTTCTGAGAAAAATAGGAGGATCCCGTAAGACCCATAACCCTTCCAAAGGTTGAGGCCAGTGAGGCCATGGAAAGCATCACTGCAAAGGATTTTAATGGGGAAACATGGAGAAAAAAGTAAAGTTCTAGAGATTTTTTGGCTAAGAGCCAAAATTTTGTTTAATACAGTGGATCTTAACCTGTGGTATGTGAAGGCCTTCCAGGTGGTAAATGAGCACTTTCAGGATCATATGCAATTTTCAGTTAAATTAAAATTAATTAATTTCTCAGAAAAATTATTATTCTTTTTTTTTTATTTATACCATGTGGGCTTTTCACGGGAATTTATGGGCTAAAGGGGATACTTTTTAATGCACCTCCTCAAAGCCTACCCGCTAAGAAACCGTTGCCCTGAGTGAGGAAGCCCAACCTGCACTCAGACCGTGGACAGGATTCGAACCCGTGCGCTTGGAGACCCCTCGGATCCCAAAGCACGCATGGTTCCACTGTACCATGGCGGTCTTATACATGATAGCCTGGCACTGATCAGCTGATGGAGGAGAAATAGATGCATCTCTTGCATTAGATTGAGTTTTGTTAATGTAAAGTACTTGCGAGTAAATTATTTGCCGGAATAAAGTTTTTCTGGAACCAGGTGGTACGAATTAACTGTACGGGGCCTCCAACTGGTACTTGCTCAAGAAAAGTTTAGGAGCCACTGGTTTACTAGCTGTTCCTATATTATGTAGGATATTACAGTTACTTCACTGTGTTATCTACCAACCAAACGTACAAAAGTTAAACTGTCCTACCACAGCCTTAATTAAACAAATGGAAATGATTGTTGAACGCAAAACAAATTTTTTACTCAACACTAGTAAAAAGACAGTTACATACTCTAACAAATATAAATATTGATTAAATAAATAAATCCAGCATATTAATCCAAACCATGTCCATATCAATTTTTACAGCATATAAATAAGGAGTTTTCTTCCTACAGTCTATTCAATTTACTTTTGCTTCATAAATGTGAGAAGTCAATACTTTCTCACACTGTAATAATCCAATAGCTTTTACAAAAGAGCACTGCATAGCATATAGTCAACATCTACTTATTTTATATTCCTAATACAGCACTGCGGCTTCTGTTTGAACTACAAAATTAGATGTCACCAACACGCCACAAGGCAGAGTAAACACACAAATGAGATCCACATGTTAAATTAAATAATATTAAGGAAGCAAAAACCGAAGATAGATACACTCAGTAATACTGACAATGACAAGGAAAGCATAAATAGTCCAATGTGTGTATAAACTAGAACATCCCATGCTACACTGAATGACTAAGGCAAGGCGCCACACACTATCACACTCGTCTCACTAGCATTCCTTCACACCACAATCTTTAAAACTCCGTGAGGGAAAAATTAACCATACTCGTGTTATACTTCTAAAAACTACAACTGTTCCATTCATTTCAGACAAAATCTACCAAACTCTATAACATGTTAATTTCTAAATAAACATAATATAACTTTCACTAATCCTTTACATCAAGCATTAACATTGTGAAAAGGCCAATGCAAACCCACCACATTGCAGAGCTAGAAACACAAGAAATGCAATAGCACCTCAAAATGAAGTACAACCATACAAGTACAATCAAGGCCAAAAATTATGTAACCAGCCATCCTCACTTCCTCTGATTCATTTCCCAGTGCAGACTCCTTTGAAATGCTAAAAATCTTACAAAACGCAACAATTGGTAGAGTCTTAGCCGATCACAGGATTTAAGACTGAGAGGGGAAACTTGAGCATCATGGAAGTGAGAGCAGCTTCTTAATTAACCTCCAAATGAGTACCGACATGCCAGGTGTAGGAAATCAGCAATTACGTTAAAGGAAAGCCAAGAATTAATAAAAAAATACCGACTTTTGAAGCTCCATTGCTCCATTAATCATTTCAGGCTAAAGTCAACCATGTCATTCCAGCGTCAAAGTGAAATGCAGTCAGGTCACCCTATACAACCCATCTCCACCGTCACCCTACAAAGCCAAATTGAAAAGCTCCCCACCACAAGAAAAGCCTACTCCAGCACACCTCACCCACCCACACAACATTAATCTGGACATTTACACACTATCACAGCCACACATCACCCTGGACATCCATTCAGCATCACCACACAGCCTCACCCTACCCACCCACACAGCATCCCCATGACCACACAGCATCACACAAACCACACACCACAGACCCCTACCCAGCACACCCGCATTGCATCACAGCATCACCCTACCCACATACCCTCACAGCACCCCACCGGTCACTCTAATAACACAGCATCACCCATTAAGACCCAGCCAGCGTCACCCCCTAAAAAGCCGTCCCAAGTCCCGCCGTCCGCCACTTGCAATTTTCCCTCTGTGGTTCCAAGCCAAGCCAGCACGCGGTTGGGTTAAGCCTCCTATGCACTCCCTGGGTTAAGCCGCTCGTGTCCTGGGTCAGTATAAGTACAGTAGGGTGGTGTTGTTCTTACTCTTCACTCAGATTGCCCTCCATGCTGAACGGTGCAAATGGCGTCGCTTTCCACCGCTCGATGAAAACAGGCAAATTAAGGCCGCCCCTCTTCCACCTACAAAATCCTTCCTCAGTATTATCCCTCTTTAGTATCTATGGACATCTCTGCCATAAAATTAGTCTTTATGTATGTGTATGTAGCTCTAAGATGCCTTGGTGTTATTTAATTTTGTGTTTTTGTGGTCGTGTTGGAGGTTATTTGACTGGAGGGAAAGACCGCGGGATTTGAATGTGGCGTCTGTTCTGTCTCCATAAGCCGGGTTGCTAGATGTGGTATTAATTTGCTCCATTCCTATCCTCCTATCCCCTAATTTAGTCATTATTGTTACCAGAAATTTAAATATATGTAGCTCTATCCCACTGCAAGGAGCAAAAACTATCAGCAACTGCCTATGAGTAATATTTCGCACGGGTCAGTTACTGTGGTAATTGGTTCTTCTTAATAGAGCTGTTATTAGGATCGTCATTATCATCACTTAGATTCTCAGTTCTAATGCCTTACCGCAATGAAATTGGTCGAGTTCTGTTCAGAGTCAGGCTCTACAAAAGGAATTAACCATGGCATTATACTCGCACAACAGGAAATGGAAAGACAGACTGATAGATTCACAGATAGATAGATATACAAATTGGTAAATAATAGCTTGAAAAATATGTCAATAAGATAGATGAAAAAATAGATAGTTTGGTATCTAGGTAGGCCAGTAGATAGAAAGATAAGTGATTAGATAAATAGAAAGACAGACAAACATAGCTAAACAAATAAGTATAGGCATATAGGTAGATGAAATAATATAATATATTCATCAGTGAGATTAAAAACCAATCAAGATTATAACATAATTGAATCTATACATAGACAGGTAGATTATATGAAAATGCTGACATCAAATTTTTATAAATGCAGTTCATTCATCTTCCTAGAAAAGACTTGAGGATGGCTTAATAAATCACGTGTTAATCATGCCCTTAGATTATAAACTTTCTTTTGAATGAACGCTTATTTTGTGCAATATAGAAGATTTATTAGTTATAGCAACCTGAAACTTCTGAGTCACCTAGCAATAAATCACAACTCTTTTACAAATATTCTATTCTTAAGGATTTTTTATAAGTTCTTAAAATTTTCACTGTAGAAAAGCACTCTGGCAATGGATTTAAGAAATGAAAGGAATAACTGAGGTCACATGACTTATAATAATTTTGATGTTTGTCATCTTTTATATCTTAGGCATATTAATGAAAGCTAATTATATGTACAGCAGGAATGGATTGCATAAGAAAAATAATTGAATTTCATTGGGTAGGTATTGTCTATGATTCCAGTGTAGCTTTCCCAGAACAATTTCTCTTTTACCTATTCCTAACCACAATCTCTATGCATTCAGAGTATACTTCTCTATTTGCTCTGCCTTTTCTGAAAATCAATATGTTGCCATTTGCTCTTTCCTCTCTGTGCACTACTGCTTTACCTTGCTCCACACTATCCTTGTGACTAACATTTTTCCTCACACTTTTCATCCATCTTTGTGATTTTCACTCAGTGTTCAAGCTTTCACAAGTCCAAGCATCTTTATCAATAGTTTGTCATGCTCAAACTCATGTAAATTTTACTGCTCTATCTGATCAGCAAATTCTTCCACATAGTTAATTGAAGGGTCAAGGGTAATTTTTCACTTGATTCATATATGCCACATATGTCTCAATCCCAATCATATACCTCATCTTACAATCTTACAATCTGTGCATCAGCTGCATGCAATACAATTGATATTTTTATACAATATTCTCTGCTTTATTTCCAAGGTGCTTAGATCTGAACACTATCAACTTACCCTCACATCTTACTTGCCTCACTGAGCAGTTTCCACAGTAATAGTGCTATACAAATTCACTCTAAATTTCCTCCTTTCAAACATCTTACTTTCTCATTTGAATCGGCTAAGTTACATTTGTAAAGGGAAGCTCAGATTTCTTTCAGCATTTACTTCTTACACCAACATCTTTTGTATGCATTCAGCAACCAAAGTGACATCATAGATCCTTGTCTCTGCCTTACTCACTTATTAAAAAATAACTGCTCACACTGCCTCAGACTGAAGAAAAGTGAATAAATAAATTCACAAAAGAATAAGTGTCCACATTTCTGTTATAATATCTTGTTTGGAAGACTTCTATAGCCATATGCAAACCACTGTATACAAAGGACCACAGGTCATTAATACAAAGTTAAGTCAGCATTTTGTGGATTAATGATATGCAGGGGAAGACTGTCCATCTTTATCTCCAGAAAGGAATGTCATCTTGACACTATCATTCAACAGATGTCAGTTCAGCTCTGTACATATGTATATGTTAATGTCCTCATCATTCGGTAGAAATTAAACAAATGAAACAATGTTTTCTTTATTATCAAGTGTTTAGAAGCAGAATTGTGAGTTGGCAGCAGCTTGCTTTCTTGCGTTGATCAAATAGCAACTGTTACATCATGCCAAGGTAAGTGCTGGAAGGAGAGGAACATAAATTACTTCTAGAAATTGTACATACCATCATTTACATATAGAAGTGTATACTTATATTCAAATTTACTTCATAGATAATACTAAGACAATTGCAGTGCACTCAAAACATACAGAATTTTGAATTTTACTTACAAAAGTGAGTGGTCTACATCATGAAAATTATCAGTTAAAAAGTTCTTGATGTAAAATATGCATCACTAACAATTCTATATGACATGTTACAATTTAATGGGATAACGGTCTCACCTGAATTTAAGAAGTTTCGTCATGTGTAGGATTCTATCTACTTGAGTTGAGACAGTCCAGCTCTCATGATCTCATCCACAATGAGGAGGTTACGGGCAATAACAGAGCTGTTGGTAGAAAATATATCATGCTTCTTTTTTTTTCTTGTAAAATAGATTAGAGGGTTTACAAAACATAAAATGATTTAAAAATGACAGGTCATGTCAAGATGATAAAACAATAAAGTAATCTAAATAAAAACTTTCCACAGTAAAACAAAGTATTTTAACAGATAAACTTACCATGCATCCAACATGTGTCTCTTAACACAATAGTTATCAAATATGCCAGCATCAACTGGATTAAGTGCTTCACCAGTAGCAATATCTAATCCCACATGAGTGCCAGCACTAGCCTTGAATTCTTCCCTCAGCTTCACCAGGCAGTCCATGGGGTCATATCCACTATTACAAGCTGGAAGGAAGATCAAGAGTTGACATCACAAAGCTGACTAATGTTTCACGCACAAATACATCTATACTGTCATCATTAGAAGAACAGGTTCCATTAGACATGTCAAGAAAGGTTTATAGCACATCAGCCTATTTGCAAGACCAAGGAGGAACTCACTAAATCAACATTATTTAGAAGATATTCATATTACAGATATTTTAACAATCCATGTGCAACTGTGAGGCACTTTGTAAAAAGTTCCCTGCATCTGCTGTGGTAAAAGGATCGGAGTAAGTGTGGGAAAGGGAATAATTACATTACCAAGGGACAAGGAAAGAACAATGTATGCAGTAAAAATTTGATGAAGTATTATGTGTTCAGATGTGCTTTGCCCAAGCTCTTGAGGCATAGTATGGTGGTCCATGAGATGATCACTTCCTACCCAGGGCTAGTGGGGATAAGAATGTGTGGTGTATGTGGGTGGGCGGTGGAAAAAGTGGCATAACTTTATCTGCTGCATATCTGCACATATCCTAACTCTAGAAGCTTACCAAGAGTTTTAGGGATGACAAGAAGGGCATCTGCAAATGCCCGCACACCATATCGTGCACGGCCCTTCACTTCATTTTCATACTTCATCAGTGCATCATAAGCAGCAACCTGCAAGGGAAAGAAAGAAAACAATATGAAAACCCAAATTTCATTCAAGTTTAACAAAGATCAACAATGCTGACACAAGAACTACCAAGAAAAAACATTCAGTGCCACCATCTGACAGCATGCACAAGAGTTAGACTATCAGTCTTTCTGAAAGACTTACCTCAAAGGCACCTGCTCCAGGAACAAGGGAACCATCATCCAATGCATTCTTGATTGCCCTTAAACCATCCCTAATGGCATCTTTGGTCTGGGTGAGGGTGTGTTTGTATGGACCTTTGATCAGGATGGTTACACTGTGAGGGTTTTTCAAATCTTCTACAAAGGTATACTTTGTTTCTCCCTGAAATAGATAATAACCATCACCGTCAGCCTCTGTGATCTTAATGTAGGATAAAGGGTTTCACAACAAACTATTAATCCAGTACAACAAAACTCTTTTAAACTCTTTAAAAGCTGACAATTTTCTTCTATACTGCCATAATTTTGATATTTCATTGTATTCTACTCTCACTCAAGTTTCTGCGGTATGTAATCAGTTTCTCTCTTTTCCTCAACTCTCTTGTCAAGGCTTCCCTATATTATTTGCTATGGCTCTTAACCACAAAGATGAAGCCTTCAGTAGAAACTTACTCACCAGAACATGTTCATACACACTGCCAGCATAACCAAGGCAGTCTGGAGCAAGATCATCGAAGCTGTTCATGGCCATCCCACCACAGGCCAGGGCAAGCCTCTCCATGTTGCGGCGCTTGGCCCTCCTTAGGCCCATGATGCCTTCCTTAGCCAACATATCCAGGGACATAGGATCAATACCCTTCTGGTTGATCACCACAAACATATCTTTGTTACCAGTGCAGACCTTCTTCTTTAGCTCAATAACTTTCTTCACTCTGAAAATTCAGTGTCTTTATTATTACAGGAACATAATTCATAGAGGAATAAAAAACAAAAGTATTTTCTTCTTGGTCATCATCACATCATTCAAAGATGACAGAAGTACCTAAACTAAGATGCTTTTTGTAAAATGCTCCCCTTGTGGTATTGTTAATAAAACTGGTTAAGAATATTTGCCAAACATAACAAAACTACATACTTACCGCTCTTCAATGAACTCCCTCTCTGCAGTAATCAACTTATCTCTTTCTTCTGCTGACTTATAGAAGAAACCTGAAGTCACCTCTGTCTTCTCATATTCCATGGACACATTACAAGTGAGGATGTGAGCATTGGTGGCACGCTTGGGCATGTCAGGATGTCGCCCACCATGATCTAGCACCAGACCTTTGACCAGCTGGGTGTCCAGTTCCGTTTTGTGCTGTATTAAACAATTAACCATATTTTACCCAAGATTATGTGCATACAAACATTAATTTTCAACCCTTTCTTTCTCAGTAAATTTGTTAAAAAAGCAAATTTTCCAACTGTTAAAAAAAGAAAAAATTAACCAATCTTTCCCTTATAAAATCATTTTCATTACTCAAGACACCAATTGTAGTATCCTTAAAAGTATTCTTCCTACTTAAACCTGACAGCATTTCTTGAAAGTACATCACTATTTTGTGGTAACAGATTTTCTGAATCAAATACTAACGTAAACTTCACATACAATTATTATGTACTTATGCAAGCCGCTTAAAAAGATTGGCATTAACTGTCAAAAAATTACACATCTTAAGTCATTCACTTTCAGTACTGTTCCATCTTTTTATCTTGCATAACTCTCATGTTGTACTAAAATAAAGTAGTAGGAGCAATACAAACCTGCATATCCATGATCTCCACCATGTGCAAGTCCAATGATTTGCCTTCCTCTTTGATGGCCAGGACTGCATCAACACACACTTCAGTCAGCTTGTCAGCCAGGTCAGAGTGAACCTTGGTGCGGAGGGCAGTGCTTGCAACTTGGCAGAGACGCTCACGGGTGATCTCTTCAGTAATTTTCACCTTATCAAGCACTTCTTGAGCCTTCACCTGTTGCAAGATTATAACCACTCCCACAGTAATATAAAAATGGCTGAACAATCACTAATAAATTGCAACTTGAGAGAAATTAAACAGCAAAACATCATTACACATGGCATACAAACATTAGTTGACTTATGTTCATTGAGGTAAATAATGTTTTGAATACCTTCAAGACACAGGTGTTTTGAGTATGATTGTAAATACATGATGTTCCTAACAAAATTACATATGTTGTTTGAGGTAGTTGCCCAGATCATGGGTTTCTGTAGCAACTTGTACTGAAGCAACTCTCACCTTGGCCAAATCAAACCCTTCAGCAATTAACCTTGGGTGTAAGCCTTCTTGAATTTGGATTTCTGCTTGCTTCAGCATCTCACCAATGAGGAGAACTGTTGAGGTAGTGCCATCGCCAATGACGTCATCCTGGGCAGTGCAGGCCTTGGCAATCATGCTGGCTGTAGGGTGCTGAATTTGCTGCAGAATGAGAATGAGAAATATAGCAAAGCTGTATCAAGTATTAGTTTTAGCCCTTCCCAGAAGTACCACATATGCCAAAGTATAAGACTTTTTTTTTTTTTTTTTTCAAGGCTCCTAAATCAAGGGGTCATCTTATATACCAAACATAAAACATAACCCTTTCACCCCATAGTGAACACGAGCCACAGTACCTTGGAATTCATACTGCAGCCCCACACATGCATGATATATATATATATATATATATATATATATATATATATATATATATATATATATATATATATATATTACCTAATTGTTGGATTAACATATAAAAGGTGGCTGTATTTCGAAACTGGCAACAGCAGTAGTGAGGGAATGGTCTCATTACGGCTCCCCAGGCCCCTTCAGCCAACTTGTGTGTAGCAGCTCCCTCCATCATTGAGGGGGTCGTCTTATACACCAATAATACCTCAAAACCCAAATTTTTCCCTCAGAAATTGGGGGTCGTCTTATAGTCCGGCATATACGGTAATATAATGTGAAGCTGTCACTGTTACAGACAGTTTCAAAGACTGACCCAAAATAATGATTTGCAAGACAAATGGGTGGCAGGTAACTGAAATTAAATAGAAAAAAAAAAAAAAAAACATCAGAAATAGGTTCCATTGCCAGAGTAAGTGAACACCATCTGAATAAAATTTACCCGTTACAAATTCCTATATAGTTGGCAACATTGCTGAACTCATCAGTGACAGTAACCTACACATTCCACTTCAACAACAAAGCACCTTACACCACCCCCTCTGTCCCACCCTGCCTGGCATGACTCACCATTTCGTGAAGCAGAATGTTTCCATCTTTGGTGATCTTGATATCCCCGGCGCCGGACACCAGCCTGGGAGAAAGAAGCGTGAGTTCAATATAGCAGCCGCCGCTTACTACCTACACACAGGCACCAAAACCCCGCCACAAAACTTCACACCTGGTGATTGGTGTCAACAATCCTGCTGTGACTTGTCTTTTAGCACTTACTGAATAGTCAGTCTTCTTACGGCCTAAACCTGACAAAATAGCTTAACTCTGTAGTCTGTGCAAAGACATCACGGTAAGACTTATGACACACACGAGTAAGAACAAGAACTGTCATCTCTATATATGGTCAACCCACACCTACCTCTATACCACAGATAACCTTTCAGAAGATACTAATGCTTATTCAATTCAGCTGAATACAACAAATGTACGCACTAAAACAACTTACTTCAGCTATAAATAAGTAAAGCATGACTAATCCCCAATAATCAACACGCCCAGGGAAACACGTGTATTTTGGACTCACATTTTCATGGTGCCCTTTGGTCCTAGGTTGGTTCTGAGGACATCCTGGATTCCCCTCGCACCTGAAATGTTGATAGAGAGGGCCTGGGCAGCCCTAGCCACCTCAGCTTTAGGGTTTAAGGTCTTAATTGCAGCCATCCTCACGACACGTCTTGTCTTGACTGCACTGAGCTCGCCGGGTTCCAATACTTTCCTGAGGTTTCCTCTGTCTTCTACTGTCTCTGGTCATGTAACAATAATAATCCTATTAATTATACACTCAGTGTCCTAAAATCATATAGTTATTTGAATTAAGCAACTACAAACTCTAATATTTCTATTTTGTCTCGATTTGTATATATTTTTTGGCTAAATATTTTTCACTTTTCAATTTTTTTTTATCTACAGTGACTTAACTCTTTGATTAGCCAGCCTGTGCCCTAGAAATACATGACTGGTTAAATGAAACTGTTGGTGTCCTAATATCAGAGTTTTAATTGGGATTTTATATTTACTGAACGTTTTTCACTCATCAATGTTTTTTTTTATAGTAATTTATCCCTCTTATCATCTATATAGTGCCCTAAAACTATGTAATTGCACGAATAAAAAATCATTATTTTTCTTTCATCATGGCAGGATTTTATTATGGTTTTTAGCTATTTTCTGAAGACTTTTCACAGTTCAACTCTGCTTCTGGAAGACTCTCGGAGCGCCACCCACACCAAAATATTGCCTGTTTTTTAGCACTATTTTGCTAAGAGGGTGACTTTTCAGATTGTTATTACTGCAAGACATTTATATTCAATTAGTATGTTATTATCTATTTTTTTCACATAAACTGACAATATCCCATACTGCTTCTTCTCTTTTGTATTTATCATAATCATTATCATCATCAGAGAGAGAGAGAGAGAGAGAGAGAGAGAGAGAGAGTACATCTACCTCAAGGAGAGAAGCGAGAGGGGAAAAAATAATAAATAAAGTTCAAGAGACACTAAAATCAAAAGGTAAGAGATAAAGAAAGCTATCTCTTACCCTTTGAGTTTAGCTTCGATCTCTTAAACTTTGATTTTCCTCACGCTTCTCTGCTCGATGTACAGTAGATGTAGCCATGCAGCCTTAGATTTCAATGAACATTTTGGGGAAAAAATAAATAGAGGTAATAGGATGGATGGGTTAATAAAGACATTTGTTAGCATGGATGAGGAAATATTCAAATCTTTGTATGTGGCATTGATTCGATCACACCTGGAATATGCCAATCAGGTGTGGTGTCCTTACTTGAAGAAAGATGTGGAGGCCTTTGAAAGGGTTCAGAGCAGGGCAACAAAATTGGTACCAGACTTGAAGGATCTCTCCTATGAAGAAATGCTGAAGAAACATAGAACTACCAACATTGACATATATTATTATAGGAGATCAAGAGGAGATCGATATGGTGGACGCCTTTAGAATCATCAATAGAGTGTATGACAAAGATCCAGACTATATGAAGACTTGTTTAAAATGCAGGAAGGATTGCAAACTCGTGGTCATGGAAAGAAAAATATTTAAGCCAAGTAAGATTAGACATCAGCAAGTTCCTTCTATAATAGGGTGGTGAATAACTGGAACAGCCTCCCAGACAGTGTGATAAATGCTAAATCAGTTCGAGAGTTTGAAAGAAAATTAGACGATGTATGGAAAAATGAAGAGCAAAAGTTTAATTACATTGAAAAAATAGGGAGCCTCGATAAATCACAAGTTTGACCACACGACTACAAGATCTAGAAAATGTACGTAATGACAGCCATATGGACTCACAGGCCTGAATAGGCCTCTTCCTGGAGTCGTCTGTGAATTTCTGTGTGAGTTATCTCTCTCTCTCTCTCTCTCTCTCTCTCTTGGTATCAAGATTCCATCATTATTGTTAGGACATTTGCCATATTAAAGAACATGCGGGGTATATTGATAATTTATTATAATCTTATTTTAAGTGTGTGTGTGTGTGTGTGTGTGTGTTGGAAACCTACCGGTGTCTATAGTTTCTACACATGGCGTGGGGAATGTGGTCGCCAGCCAGGACTGAGGTGGCGGCCACTGCTTGGCGGGGCAGATGAAGCTGGGTCCTGTCCAGTCTTCCCTGAGGACGTGGGTACTGTCTGACGTCTAGCTGACGCTGGCCGAGAACCTGCAGGTCTGCGAGCTGGTACTCGTGAAACTGATTGACCTGGGAGGGCAGGTGTCGAACCTGTAGCGGCGAGGCCAGAGGCGATTGTGGCGGGAGGGAGATGAGCTAGAAGAGCAGCTGGGTCGTCTGGTGTGAGTCCAAGGGCTGCCAGTCGTGGGGGCAGAGGCAGATCAGGAGGCAGGGTGGGTGGCGTTACTTTCTGTAACTCGAGGCAGCAAAAGGCAGCCCCTGCCGGATGAGGCTACGCATACGCTCACGTTCTTGTCGCTCATCAGAAGACATAATCGATGAGTCTTTAATCAAGTCACCATCTTTATTAAGATCGGCGACACCACCTTCTTCCCGATCACTTACGTCGACGTCAGCGTCCCCCATCAGTTGGTGTTGGGGTCCCTCTGAAGGGTGTGACTTGTCAGGAGAGGGGACGAGGGAGGCTACGTAGTCTCTGCAGGCCACCAGGAGCTCACCACTAACCAGCAAGGTGAGAGGCCTTAAGGCCAAGCCTCCTTGTCCTCCCGGAAAGGACAAGATCACGGTCTGCACGCAGCGGGCACCCTCCACACCATAAACACGCACAATCTGCGGGAGAAAATTCGTATTCTTCTCGATCATTCTAATCCTAAATTGCTTTTTATACATACAGAAAGAAACCTTTGCATTACGATGTCTAGAATGTGATACGTGACATCAAATATTATTGCAACTACTGATATACTGTTCTCAAGCATGAAGAGAGTCATTGGTAAGAATACTGACAGCGTCAGTATCACAGGTGATGATGACACGGCGGATTGGGCATATTAGGATTGCTGCTGAAGGAGCTGGTGAGGGCGGCAGCACCGCCAGGGCCGCCTCTGGTACATAAGGATTCCATACTCGCAATCGACCGTCACT
Source organism: Portunus trituberculatus (assembly GCF_017591435.1). Taxonomy (NCBI): domain Eukaryota; kingdom Metazoa; phylum Arthropoda; class Malacostraca; order Decapoda; family Portunidae; genus Portunus; species Portunus trituberculatus. The sequence goes on from NC_059296.1 coordinate 392,873, forward strand.
GCTGCCGGTCACCAAGATGTGGAGCGTCCACTCGACCGCGAATACTCGAACCCCCTGAGCGGAATCAACAGGTCAGCAATATCGCTGTATGCATGTGTGTAAGGATGAAGCTCAAGGATCACATTCTGACATCTAGTGAAAATTCTTAAATTCTCGAGTTGAACTTGGTGTGATTAAGTGCAGAACGTGCAGTGTTTTTAATGGTCTAATTCAATACCTTGGGCATACTGAAGGTGTAGGTCTTGGTAGCATGGTCGGGTCCCCACACCACCAGACTGGCCCGAGGGTCTCCACTGCATGACACGAGAGTGGAAGTAACTGGATTGTAGTCTACACCTCTCACACTAGATTTGTGCATGCTTGTCGCACTTACTACCTGCACCTGCCCACACACCTCCACTGCACGCCCGTTGATCATTTGAGCACGGCAGCAAACTTCCTGGAAATAGAATAAAATGAATTAGCTAAGTTATGTCAATAATAACGAGATCAACGAAAAAAAAAAAAAAATGTCATTGATCTCAAGTGAGATAAATACTTTCTGCTTGTTGTCAACATCACATGAATGATGCAGCAGCAGAAGGCTGTGCAGATTGGCATGCACAACAACAGGAGAGTGTGTTCATATGCAAACCTGCCAGGTGAGCGCCGTGAGGCCCTCGCTGCGGGGACGTGTGAGCAAACCTGCCGCGGCGTGAGGGAAGCGAAGCAGGTGGACGGCACCGCGATCGTCCCCAACCACCAGCCACCGCCTGTCCTCCACACACCTACGAGTACATAGATCCAACCACCAACACTGCAGTGTATTTATTATTATCAGTCACTTCTACAACCTCCCACTTTTGTCCCGTGGAAATGTATCAGAAACGTACAGTACGTTGCACTCATACCATATCAGTAAATACATTACATTTTACATCTAAAAATTTAATGATAAGGCAAGTTTCATATTCGAGATAGTTCATTCTTTTACCAATTTGTCATGCCGGTATTGTATATATTGAGTTTCACTCAAAATTTCTATGGTGAAGTGAAGGAACAGCGGGGAGGAATGGTTGTTGTCCTGTTGACCTACTGATGCCGGTCACGCCCACCCACTCACCCGGCAGCCACGCAGGAGGGGAGCGCTGGAAGGTTGGTAATCCTGAGCAGCTCCTGAGGGGTAGTTGAGGTGTCCACCAGGTGCAGCGTGGACGAGGACGCCGCCACCACAGCGATGTTGTCCTCCAGAAGAGCTACACCAACCACCCACGTGCCCAAGCCTGTCTGCAAACGTGTCACCTATTATCCTCTCCTCTACATCCAGCACTTGGCTTTTATTCCTACCTTCCGTTATTCTCTTGATAATCTTGTTACTTTATGTATTGATTTCTGTATTTTGGGGTTAATCTATAACTGCAACCAGCAACTATTGTACGGTCGACGAATTGCGTAATTGCATAACAATGTATTGATTTATTGGTGAATAGAAGCAACTCTGGAAATTAAACGCATCCTCCTGCACCTTATGCGAGGTCTGCAGCTGAGTTCTTGTGTGCTGTTCCTCATCCGGGTCACCGTCCAGTAGGAGGCGGGCATGTTGCTGCTGACGCCAGCGGCTGTAATGGAGACAAGCAAAGAGAGGGGACATCAACAGGGGTACCTGCAGCCCACTCTCCGTTTGAAGTTAGCTCGAATAAAATTGAAAAGCATTTAGTTAAACACGGTCTAGTCACCTGCCCAGTATGTCGATCTTTGACAAATATACAGGTCATCAATCACAGCCACAGCAAGACCTGTTCAGCACTTGCATGCATCAGCCTAAGAGCAACTAAACAAATATCTAATTGTCATCAGAGTGATAGAATGCTTCCCAATCTTCCCTCAGGTCACATTCACCTTCTCATGATTAGATTTGCTGCATTAAAGATCATCACAGTCTGCCACGTACTGGTGCATGAGGAAAGAATTAACTATAATGTAAGGAACGAAATGAAACAACGAAGCACATATTGTAAGAACAAAGATCATGATGAAATGGACGAACTACTGATGAGAGACACATTAGAGCTAGCTAGAGAGCTTCACCTGGGCAGCAGCTTGGTGAGTGAACCCCTTGTTCCCACCAGCAGCAACCGACGACGCTCACACACCAATGTCCCCGCCACACCTTCACGCTGCGGCAGATTTCACACACTGTCACTTTCATCTCACAGATAGATAAAAAGACATATAGATAGCTAAACAGACACATATATAGACACCAGTACATTAACGCCTACAAGCCCACAAGAGGAGATACGTGTGACCGTTACCTTATTGTGCAGCAACAAGCGGTACCGGGGCGTGGGCTGGAAGGGGGGGCTGGGTGCTATGTCCCGGGTCTCGCTGCCCACGCCTGCCGCCAGATATGACACCAAACCAGCCCAGCTCAGTCCAGGTGCGCCGCTCCTCAATCTAGAAAATTTTTAATTAATCCATAAAGAATGACAGACGGCATACTAACAAAGATAATAGGAAAATTGATCAAAATATCAACTGCTTCTACTACTACTACTACTACTACTACTACTATATAACTGCTATTATTATTATTATTATTATCATCATTATTATTATTATTATTATTATTATTATTATTATTATTATTATCATTATTATTACTATTACCACCACTGTTATCAACATCACCATCATCAACAGAGGAGCTCACCCGATACTGCTGCCACTGCTGGTAGTGCTAATATTGCTGCTGCTACTGCTAATGTTTGGCGTGTGGACGGTCATCCCGCAGGTGGCAAGGGTCGGGCTATAGGCGGCCACCACATTGTCGAAGATGGTACCGCAAACACCCTCATACTGGTCATTCCCTGAAGATCCAACATATCCAGCTATTATTTTATCTTTTACAATGATTTTTACAATGATGTTCGTAATTCAGTATGACACAGGAACGGAAAATGGAGTGTGGCCGTGGTTCTCACCTAAGAGAGAGGAGACCACCTCCACAAACTGCTGTCGTGTGAGGAGGTGGCTGTGGGTAGGGTCATCACTCCCTCCAACCAGCCACCCTCTGAAAAATGGGGTAGTACCTACAGACGCAAGTCTCCAAAACAAGGTTGGGTGATGTGTTAAGCAGTCTGGAATCTCTATCAAATATTTCCTTTTATGATTCTTTATTGTTATTTTAAGACGTATAATCTATACCAAAGCCTGAGATAAGAATGAAATATGTAAAAAATGTTAAGAATTTGTTACGTTGTTACATGAATGCATTTTTCTTTTTTGTGTGTAAGAGTGAGCGTGATTTTTATATATACACGAGACCTTGCAGTAATTTACGTACTCCGCCTGCAGGAAGTGGTTTCGGAGAGCGAGGAGGTTGTCCGGGGTGAGGCTGGCCCAGAGCCCTGCCTCGGTGAAGACTTCGCCTCCCCTGCAACACATGGCATACTCTTCAATAAGGCACGGAAAAAGGTGGTGCCACAACTCTGAAATATCTTATAGCCGCATCTTATCAAACAAATACTATACTACTGTTCCTCTTACTGTTGTTGCTGCTGATACTACTACTACTACTACTACTACTACTACTACTACTACTACTACTACTATTGCCACATCTTCATGAACCCTACCACTACCATCTCTTTCATGCCTTACCTGCCTGCCTGGTCATCAGACACGCTGGTACTGGCGCGGCTCAGGTGTATCCTCGGCGCTGGACCCGTCATGCTCTCCTTCCCTCCTTTGAGGTGATACATGTTAATCACAAGGGGATCGAGCTCCTTTAATTAAGTATTTATATTCACTGGGAAAAGACATTTGTATTACTACTAATCTTTCGAATAGCTGAAAGGACTATATAAGGATAATTAATCCAGTACAGCATGTCTTTGCCTGTCTGCCACCCACTTGTGCAATTACGTCAATGTGGTAATCAGTAATGAGTTTCCTCTTCCTTTACTCCAGACATGCGATGAATATGGACTGCATCGCCTCCCCGACTTGTGACTTACAGTAGTATTTCAGTAGGTGAGCTGGATGTGGCGTCCTGTCGGTTGTTATGGCAACACACACACACACACACACACACACACACACACGGCCCGGTAGCTCAGTGGTTAGAGCGCTGGCTTCACAAGCCAGAGGACCGGGGTTCGATTCCCCGGCCGGGTGGAGATATTTGGGTGTGTCTCCTTTCACGTGTAGCCCCTGTTCACCTAGCAGTGAGTAGGTACGGGATGTAAATCGAGGAGTTGTGACATTGTTGTCCCGGTGTGTGGTGTGTGCCTGGTCTCAGGCCTATCCGAAGATCGGAAATAATGAGCTCTGAGCTCGTTCCGTAGGGTAACGTCTGGCTGTCTCGTCAGAGACTGCAGCAGATCAAACAGTGAAACACACCATGAGGATGATCTATGAGGATGATCTCACGGGAAACTTTCGTACCATTTACTGTACACCTAGCTATCTCTTTCGATCATCGGCCATAATATTCTGGATGTCTTAAAGCAACAAAGAAGTCACACGCAAGCAAGATAACGATAATTCGAGATCTTTCAACAAGCTTAATCCAATTGGTGATCCCCTGTGACTAAGATAAAGGAATCGTTTCATTAATCGCTATTCCGTAAGGTGCTGCGTTGTCTGAAAGATTTTGAAAGAATGTATGATTGATTCACTACTTCAATTCACGAACTGGCAATTGAAAGTTATAATTAATTCGTTGTCAATGCTCTCTCTCTCTCTCTCTCTCTCTCTCTCTCTCTGATACGTTCATTCATCGCATTTAGGCAAAACCACGCTATAACTTGTAAGTTAGAATATTCAAAAACAAATTAAGAAGGAAAATGAAGTTGAAATACATTATACTACAGTTGAGTCAGGTTAAAGGGATGAAAATGGCTCAGGATATTGTGATGTGAGGATTATGTGATCAGTAGTGACGGTAATGATGAGGCGGAGGATAAGATAAAGATAGTTAAAGCCCGTTAGCGAGGCCGGTATATAAAGCAGGCATTACCGAGTCGCCATGCCCAGAAAGTGAGGTGCCTAACTCAGCAATGGAGTTCCGCGTGAACCTCTGTATTCATGTCATTGCCGTTGTTGTGGCAGGTAAGGGTTCAGTTTAAGTGTATGTATGTATGTATGTATGTATGCTTCCAGCTCCAACCTGCAGAGTGCTGCCATTTCACGATACCATTCTTTTATGTTACTAGGCATGCGTTTTTTTTTTTTTTTTTTTAATGCATTTACTCTTTGTTAATGACACTGTGACACTTCTTACCTAATTGTTCAAATTATCTTACTACAAAACTAGAGCTACAAGCCTACAACCAGTAAAAAGACTTGGATTATACTATTAACTATTAGCCATATGCCACTACAGTCAATGTGTAGGATCAGTTAGAGGATTGCTCGAGGCAGTTCGATTATGTTAAGCTTAAAAAGAAAATGTAAGGAAAGGTAATGAAGTGCTTAGGCTCAATAAAGAAAAGATGAACAGCATGTTAGCAGAAGAATGCTACAGTACTGTATGGAAGTCAATGAAAGAAGAAGTAAACAGGAGAAAAGATGAAAGGACTGTCTGTACATGAGAAGATTTGAGAAAGGGTTGAGTGGAGAGAAGACAAAAAGATTAGTGAGCAATAACTATTTCATATGAACGTGGGAGAGGCTGTTGAAGAAGTACAAGAGAGAAAAAAGGCTCTGATGTACGATTACAATACGCTCACCACATGATTATTCCTTTTACCTTTGTCGAATATAGAGGTGTGGCGGCCCGCCCTGGCAGCACACCTAATAGAACACACCCTTCGCTCGGCGTCAGAGTCAACCACATCATCGGTGGAGGTGAACGTGGTGGGGGGAGAGGAGGTGCAGCATGGGGAGGTGCCCTACCTGGTAAGTCTGCAGGATGTGCGATGGACACCGACCCAGCCACGCCTTCTTTGCGGCGGCTCCATCTATGACGCCACCTCCATTATTACAGCTGCACACTGCGTCCAGCCCTTCGCCAGGAACTATTTCGGGGTAAATTTCTTCTTCTTCTTCTTCTTCTTATTATTATTATTATTATTATTATTATTATTATTATTATTATTATTATTATCGTTATTGTTGTTATTGTTGGCACTCATCTACAGCACTGCAACATAAATATATTTGCCTGCCACGTGGGTGATTCTACTGGTGAATGCCTTGTGATCACCCAGGGGCCTAAATGGAAGTATGGCGAGAAAGACGTCCTTTATACAAAAAAATGTGTTCTGCTTTTCTAAATTTTGTTTTTGTTACTTGTGTATTACCATGGAATTATTAATATGTATAATATCTTTATCACAATATATACTCAGTATAACAGGTTACTCTTACCCTTACCCTCAGGGTATGGACCATATGACGGTGTGGGCTCTGACAACACTTTACCATTGAATCACTGATCCTTGCAGGTGGAGGTGGTTGCCGGTGAACACCGTCGCAGCGTCCATGATGGCAGTGAGCAAGTAATGCAGGTGAAAGATATCCTCTTGCATCCAGAATATGATGCAATAACATTTAAGAATGATCTTGCCATCATCATATTAACAGAGCAACTGCATTTCAACAAGTATGTGCAACCCATCCAGTTGCCTCCTGAGGGAGTGTCACTGCCTGGAGAGTGCATGGTAGCTGGCTGGGGGCCTAAGGAAGAAGCTGGTGAGGAGGCAGACATTCCTTACAAAATAACATTACCAATATGGTCTCATGATGACTGCAGCAAAACTTTAGAAGAAGTGTTTGATGTTACTGAACAGATGGTGTGTGCAGGGTATGAGGATGGTGGTGCAGGTGCCTGTGAGAGTGACTCTGGAAGTCCCCTCACCTGCTATGCTGCCTCTGACTCATACCTGGCTGGGCTAGTATCCTGGCAGTTTGGATGTGCCAGGCCCTTGCGTCCCACTGTCTACACCAATTTAATTTGGTTTGAAAATTGGTTAAAGGAACCAAGAATGAATTCCACACAGAGTCAGACCTCATGAGTAGGTCTCTCTCCATGTCCCTCCTGAAAGTAACCAGTGCTTCAAACACCATAAAAGAAAAATATATATGTAAGATATTCCTATTGTTTAAACACTAATATGTGGCACATGTGGCACTGCCTTATTTGAGTAATGAGAATTTAAAAGAAAATGCTCTTTTTGCTTGTAAGATGTACTACAAACTTGAGCTGTAGCAAGCCCAAGCTCTTAGTTACAAAAGGGCAATGAAATAATGATAAATTTTGACAGTTCCTAGAAGTGCAAATCTTCAGGTAGAAACAGGTGATCTTGACTTCTATGATGAACTCTCTCCTTTACTATCCACCAAGATTGATAGAGTAACTGTAATGAAAGACCCAAAAAATAATCTTGTGACCTGATCATCTTATGCCTAAGATAAGAAAAGTAATGAGGAGTGGAGGTGGTGAAAGGGTTTTAGAAAGTTTGACCAATTTAGATAAGTACAGTACATAAAGTTTCTAATATTCCATAAGTTTTCCTGTATTTCTTCTCATGCAGTTTAGCACACTCACATATTGCAGTAAGTCTATGGACATGCATGTGATGTCACAATGGAACAGTACAAAAGTGAGCAAGTAATGTCCATTTGGTTAGAAGCAATGAGGGGTTCAGTTCACACTTGTGTAGTACATTAACTTTTGTTTACTGATTTTTTCTGTACCTTAACTATAATGATTCACATGTACTGTATCAATTCTTTTAGTGTTTTGCTTAATTTAACATTATGCCTATGAATGTAACCAGCTTAACCAGCACATACATACAAATGACAGATTTAGGTGTAGGAATGGAACATCCTTTTCATATTCAAAGAAGCTTGCTGTTAGACTCCATCATTTATTTTTACACTGGCATCAAGATCACATAAAAAATACATAAAAAAGTGTCCAAACAGTTTTATTCAATGTTTTTATTCATACTTTAATCTTAATCAAATTGAAATCTACTCAACAAAGTTCTAATGCATCATATTTTACTTTCACTTGTCACTGCTATTTCACTTTGTGGGAGATATCAGCCTGGTGTATAGACAGATTGAAATATATGAACAATATAATATGTATCAAAAGCAAACAAAATAAAGAGAAATATACAAGCTTAAAAATGTGCATAGAGAGGTTAGCTCACTGTAAGTTTGTGGAGGAGTTTGCCTCATGCTTGCATCTAAAGATCAACTAACTCTTCAACCTCCACTAAGCCTTGGATGTCAATAGACTAGAGACAGCATAACTTTTATATTTGCAGGGTTACTTAACAGAAAACACAAAAAATTCTTGCTGCTCCACTTAAAACCATCCTTGTACTTTGAATAATCTCTATAAAAAAAAAAAAAAAAAAATAAATAAATAAAATACAAAGCTTTATGACCTGACAAGTTAAGTAATAGACAAACTCATCCTCATTCCCCTCAGTCACTACAGCAGGCAAGAGGATCACAAAAGAATAACTTAAATTTTTTTAATAAAATTGTTTTTACCTGTTTCACTTCCAGGTTAAGATTTGGTGACTAATGTTATTTATTCATATTAGAAATAAACCATATTTTCATCCCCCTATAACAATAATAATAATAATAATAATAATAATAATAATAATAATAATAATAATAATAAAAAAAAAATAACAATACTTTAGCAAGATCATAATTTTGTGATCCAAAAAGACAATTGCCTTCATAACAAAGGTGTAAGCACCTGAAGGTATGTCTACAAGCACAAGTAATTAAATTGTTTTTGAAACATTGTTATAAGTGGCAGGCAAGTCTCTGTGGTTACCCTGCAAAAAATTCAATACCACAAAAAATAAGGCCACCAATAATGAGTTTATGTTGGAAATACATAACAACTTTGGCAGGAATGTAATAGTACTGAGCAGGGATGCTCCATTTTTCTTCTTTCTCAAGTCAATTCACTCCATATAAAGGATATTCTGTTGCAGATCACCTGACATCCTTTTTTATTCAGAAGATAACTTGATTCATATTGCCTTCCTGATAAAATGGATCTTACTGAAAAAAAAAAAAAAAAAAAAAAAAAAAAAATCTGAGCCACTTTTAAATATCCTTAGAATTGCAGGATCAACATTATTTGCTATTACTACATAAACCACCTTGCAACAATGCATATGAGGTAAATATGGATATAGAAATTAACCTGAGTTATTTTTATATAACCTTATCCTGTAAATGGCTAGTTCTGTGAAAATTCCTACAAACATGTGGAGACAAAATAAGGAGATACATTGACCATGCATGAGGTTCAAGTGAAATGATGGTCCAACATATGAGAAAGGAAGACCAGCACTCATCACCATTCAAATACACCAGGTGTTCACAGGGCTTCAAAATAAATGGACCAGTACCATGTACCATTATCTTCACAGGTTATGTGTGATATTGTTTTACTAAGGATGTAAGCATTATATGTATGTACATGCAGTTGTCCTTATAAGGACATGGAAGGGGTGAAGTGATAAATGGCACAATTATGACTAAATGCATGAATCCTTATTCAGTTTTAAAGACACATCCTACAAGCATGAGTGTTGCCATGCATGTGCACATACATAAACACCCTACACTTGTGAAAGTCCATACATGTATGTGCGTGCCCACGCCCACGCCCCCCCACACACACACACACACAAACACACACATGGGGAAAGTCTTATGATAATGATCATGATATTCAAAAAAAAAAAAAAAAAAAAAAAAAAAAAAAAAATAATGATAATAATAATAATAATAAAGGAATATGACCAAATAAATAAGCAGTAATACGTGAAGTTCCTGGAATATACATTATACATTATTCAGAAAGGAAAGCAATTCAAGCTTAAATACAAAGGATGTGGCTGAAATGAAGTTAAAGAGAAATATATCTATATTCAACATAACAAGATGCAAGAAAATGTTCAAAATTAATATATATAATACACCTTAAGTTTTGTGGCATCTGCAGCGAAGACCTTATTGCTTCACATTTTATGCCAATAAGAAAACAAATTCTCATTCTTATCTCCAACCCAAAATAATACAAATATATAAATGCAATCCACAGCAAAATGAGTGGAGAGAGAGAGAGAGAGAGAGAGAGAGAGAGAGAGAGAGAGAGAGAGAGAGAGAGAGAGAGAGAGAGAGAGAGAGAGAGAGAGAGAAATTATATACCATTAACCATACAATTTCACACCTCAGTATATAAGACACTTTGAGATAGTTATAACTTTCAAAATACCTTAACTATTGAACAATAAATGTGTATTGTTACACATCAAAATGTCCTCAAAAAGTCAAGGAACTCCTATAAACTTTATCTCCTATAAACAGCATTCATTACAATAGTTTTTTCACTTTACGGTTCAGATGAGATATGGTCTTGTCCAACTGGTTAAGGTTTTAAGGCCTGTCTGATAAACAACATCTGAATCAACGGAAGCATAGACATAGAGGCAGTCATCACGGTGGTCCAGTTGGGCATTGATGCGTTTATCAAGGATCATCTGGGATATTCTTCTCTCCACCTCTTCTCGTGGTAAACCAATTTTTTCTGCTACGTACCCAATCTAGAAAAGAAGGAAAATAATTATAAATAAATAAAAAAACAAATAATAAATAAATTAATTAAATAAAAAAATAGAATCTAGTGTGTGAGCATGTGTGTTTTCATGTGTCTTTTTTTTATCATGGTCATGCAGATTGCAGTTTGGCTTTAAATTGCTCATTTACTTAACTAAATTAAGACTCGACAAACCTGTATACACTCATAAGGAAGAACTATATTGAGCAGGTTTTTTTCCATCATTGTGGTGTAGAGTTCATCCAGGATCCCAGCTACCACCAAGTCTCCAGCCAGGTGCTCCTGATGCACTTCACGCAACTTCCTGGTGGTACAGAAAAGAAAATCAATGTTAATTTTTTTCACGACTGAAGGAATACATAATGTTAAACAGAATGCCCCAAAACAATGTAAAAATTTTTGTAAACATTCTAGACTAGACTGGAATAAATAAAAACAAATAAATAAATAAAATTAATAAATGAACATACAATAACAATAATGAAATTTCTTTATGATAATTTCTGAAGGCAATGAACTGATTTATTCTTACCTGAATTCCATCAGTGAGGATCTGCGAGCAGCACCAGCAATGGCTAGCATGGCCTCTACCCCCTCATCTATGTCTTGGACGTGACTTTGACTGTGCACAGCCTTTTCTCCTTCCTCAGATCTGAGAAAGTTCGTATTGCACATTACAACATTTATAAAGCAAGCTTCAAGACAATAGACAGAGATGTTATAGTTCTGTCTACTAAGTTTCACAGAATACAGCACAATGGATTATATATTGAAGATGACACGTTATACATATATGTTCAAAAAGAACATACATTTAAAAGTAATAAAATAGGAGGAGCAGATGAAAACTTTATATGTATGTTGTGAGAGAGAGAGAGAGAGAGAGAGAGAGAGAGAGAGAGAGAGAGAGAGAGAGAGAGAGAGAGAGAGAGAGAGAGAGAGAGAGAGAGAGAGAGAGAGAGAGAGAGAGAGAGAGAGAGAGAGAGAGAGAGAGAGAGAGAGAGAGAGAGAGAGAGACTGGATGTCTTCATTGTCACCATCATCATCGGCAGCATTAAAAGAAAAGCTGTCTAACAGGTAACCTAACTTCCTCTCCAAAGAGCAGCAGGTAGCAAGGGATCAAGCCAACCAGTTATTGATAAGGTTTTTCAGATTCTCTTCTTATAGTTGGTGACCTCAAAACCAAGGAAGTAATGAACTACTGTACAAATAGTACTACATGGAGATTGAGCTGAGATACTTCCTCTGGGAATGATGCCTTGAGCTGTTAACTTTTTTACCTCAATATCTACTTTGCTCAGATTAAGCAAGTTTGGAGCCTTGCACCTCAAATGAACGTAATTATTCATATTCCCAATACTCATCGAGCTTTAATATCCTAAACAAACCTTTAACCCTTACACAAATATGTGTAATTTGAAAGATAAAGGTAAGAGTTATGGCCACATACTCTTTTCCTATTACTTTAAACTATGTTTGAGGTGAACTTAATGGACACAATATGCTGTGCCTCAGTAAGTCACTCTCTGTAATATATGTTTAAATTCTGCAATCACTTATATTAAGTGACAGAAACAAATCATCTCAGTATGTCATAGGTTCAATGTTAAGTTTTCCTCATTCACATTTAAGTGATGACTGGCATTCATCACAGAGATCTGAAGTAACATTCAGTTCAGTCATCAAGTCACAATGTGTAAGCATTATTACATGAGGATAGATAATTATAATAATAATTATGGAAATCTATAAAATACCTCAACGTCCATTTAGTATCATCAGTGACTGAGGTTTTCAATAACAAATAGCAATCAATGATTAGTTTACTATGAAGACTTAGTTGGTTATATTTGTATGCTTTTAGCAGATGAATAAGGCCCTCAATAACTGACCCATCCTAAACAGAACCAGTGAATGGCTCCATCAATGAAACAGAGATGAGATGTATAAAGCTGCCTTCAACCAGAGCCTGGCTTGTTCATGGAGGTGACCACAAACAACTTGGAGGACACCAAAAGTCCTAAGAGAGATGAAAATGTTGGCATAGTTTATGTAAGACAACCTGTGTTTGGAACCCTTTGACATAAGAAAATATGGGATCTCGACAAAATAATTTGGCACTGGTATACACTTTAGTGTTATAGACACCTAATGCTGTGTAAATAATATGAACAAGACCAGAAGGGACAATAATTTGACACTGTTCCCAATATGGATAAGTGATCAGTTCACTGATAATATAAAGATAAAAATTATATTGTAAAATCTGTTACTGCCTTGACACTTCTGATATGATACAAACATTATTGCTTTATTTAGGTGTTTAACAGATGAAACACATGTCACCGCTGATGGACTGGATGCATCTTGAATATTGAGTGAGAACAACTATGGTTGCTACCATTTAATTTTCTGTTTCCATCACAGAAAAGAAACTCAAGCAAGCTTTACAGTTACTGATTCTTAAGCCACATCATCATAATGCTGCATTATATAATAGATAAAGCTTTTGTGTAACATACAGCATTGTAAACCACTGCCGTTCACAGTTGATTTATGCTTAAACATCACTAAGTGATAAAAACACGGTTATATTCCAGGATCCTCCTGCTACCCTACATTTGCATTAAGACACACTTTCATATCTACAAGTGCCTACGGGAATCTCTGTATGTGGCATGTATGAAGAATATAATGATGTCTGCTGGTGAAACTGGACTGGTCACAACCTATTGGACTGGTCACAACCTATAGAAGATGATGAGGATGATGATTACATGTGTGCATAGTATATCATAAAATAGAGCAACTGCTATAGTGGAAAGGAAATCACAGGTGGCAAACTGAGAGAGAGGATTTGTCAGAGATGCTACACTTCAACTAACAATACAAAACGCAATGTTGAATGTAGACAAGCCAGCAACATATTCAGATCCAGACCAAACAGAGATTAGGACAGGATAATTTAAAATAGAAATAATGAACATAAGACAAGATTATCTGCTCACCTATTCATCATAATCTTTGACAAAAGCATGTACTTAAGTGCTCTTGCTCTCTGCTTGCGAGAAACAAAGCCAGTTGCTGCCTCTTTGAAATATGAGAAAGCTGTTTCCATGTCCTTGCCTTCTGCTACTTGCATTATTCCTGAAAAACAAAAAACAAACAAAAAAAAAAATACAAACAACTGTTTTACTGAAATTATGTAAACTCCTGGAGTGTAGTACAGTGGTCCATGAGAGTAACTCTTTCCACCAGAGGTGAATGACGTGTGTACGAGTGTATGGTGCTTTGCCAGGGCCACCTCAAGCAAGATTGACAGCTTGGTATACAGTAGACAGATACATGACAAAATTACCTAGATTTATATATCAATCTTTATGGGTTTACATTATTTAATGTGTGTACGAGAGAGAGAGAGAGAGAGAGAGAGAGAGAGAGAGAGAGAGAGAGAGAGAGAGAGAGAGAGAGAGAGAGAGAGAGAGAGAGAGAGAGAGAGAGAGAGAGAGAGAGAGAGAGAGAGAGAGAGAGAGAGAGAGAGAGAGAGAGAGAGAGAGAGAGAGAGAGAGAGAGAGAGAGAGGAGGGGGGGATAAATCAAGAGAATAGCACCCAAATAAAAGTTTTGTTGAGGTGGCCTGCAATAAAAAGATCACCAGCACACAAGTATGGAAGTTTTGAGAAAGGATTTTCTTTTGTAGTGACCTTATCAAGACATGACTGTATTCTGATCTTGCTTATCATCAAAACTAATGGGAATTGATAAAATGTCAAATGACCTACAGTATTGCACCTGGTACTTTGTTTTATTCTGAAATTCTGATACTGTATGTTGAATAAAAGCAAAGATGTATTCTACCTGACTGTAAGTCAAGTTCTCCTTGCATGTCAGGTGGAGTGTATATCTTGAGGGCCTCAGTCTTGGCAGTAGTGATGTTGGCTCGAGCTTTAGAAATATTGCCCATTGCATGGTACACCTGACTAAGACACAAGCATGCCTGAAAAATCAGAATAAAAAATTGGGATGAATGTAACCCGATACATATGAGATATAAATAAATAGTAAGTTCAAAGCAACATTTAATCTAATTTCTCAATTCATCACAAATTTAGTTTTACTCTAACACTAAAAAAAAGTCAGAGTAAAACTAAATTTGTGATGAGTTGAGAAATTAGGCATAGGGATAAATTTAAAACCTTGCATTATTTCTTGTTGATATCTGATATTGTCCCATTTAGGGACTAACAAATTCATTAAGTCTCTCCTGATTTTTTTTGTGCCAAATGAGCAATTACAATAAGAAATTAGGAATATAAACTATAGTAAATTTAAACAAGGAAAGAATTTACTTTTACCTTCACAGTTTTTTCCTTGTCCTGAAGTTTCTTTGTTTCACTGTAGAGGGCATTTGCTACTCCCTCTGCCTTCTTATATTGACACGTATTGTAATACAAAGACATAAGAGTTAATTCCAACTCATGACGTAGGTTCACACTTTTCCTGTCTCTTGCCCATTGCACAGCTTTCTGAGGAAGTGAAGAAATATTCATTACAGATACTAATCCTCTGATAACTACATGAAGGGATCCCATGAGAGAGAGAGAGAGAGAGAGAGAGAGAGAGAGAGAGAGAGAGAGAGAGAGAGAGAGAGAGAGAGAGAGAGAGAGAGAGAGAGAGAGAGAGAGAGAGAGAGAGAGAGAGAGAGAGAGAAACATATTTCTATGTAAACATTTGTAACATCTACAATAAATGTATGTAATGTGTGTACAAGGAATTCCAGATGATATGAGCAGTAAAATTCAATTTGAATTGTTCATATAAAAAATTCTTGCATAATGAAACATTTAAACATCAAGAGAAAAAGGGTTCAGTTCTGTGATCCTTGTAAAAATTAAGTTTTCAAGCTAAAACAAATGATATGAGCTGCATCAAACATGTCTATAATACAGAACTGTTAAAAAGGCAACATCAAAGAAAAAACAATATAAGAAAACATGACACTTCCTATAAATCATATATATGATGTACCTACATTACACTCACCAATGCATAGCTATTATGCCAATAAGGGTACCTTCCACTCTACCTCTAAGTTTAGAGATGATTCAATAAGTATTAGGAGAATATTAATATAAAAACTAAATATCAGTTAAAAATCCAAAATCTTAAGTACAGGTAACTCTCGATTTACGCGTGTTTGATTTACACATTTTTGTTATAATGTGACCAAAAAAACATTATAATTAATCTAATTTGCATGATCGGTTTGCTTATATGCAATTTGGCCCAACCGCATTTTCAAACTCAGCACCAGACGCAATTTCAAACTGTGCTCCAGAGAGTTCCGCAGCTGGCTGATAGGTGGGAGCTCTGGGGCAAGATCCAAGAAGCAGGTTGTTGTCTATGTTGGTACAGACAACCTCCATAGCAACCTCCTGCTCATATACCAAACTTCCGTAAAATAGCATCCACAAAGATTTGTTGTTGTTGGCGGGTGGAGGTTGGTAGCCCGCCTTAAAGTGCTCATTGGTTGCCAGGAGCTGGATCCAAGAAACTTTAATGTCAAAGCAACCTCCTGTCACGAAATGGCATCCATGAACGCTTGGAGGGATGGTAACGAGGTTGCTATGAGGTTGCTCTCAGGTTGCTGGTAACACCACCTCTCCAGGTGTTGTTACTGTCTTATAAATGCATTTATGTTCACAAAACAAAATTTCTATTACCTTTTTTTACGAACCTTGCCCCCAAGAAAGGATTGTTTTGTAATGCATAAAGTAAAATCTTACATGGAATACCCAAAAAATAAAGCAGAGATGAGATCGCCCACAGACGAGGCAGAGACTGCGGCGACTCGGCCGCTTCTCCTTGTGACCCTTTTAGCTTGCGTGTTGTCTTTCACCACGATATTTATGTTTCCATTCCTCTATTGCCTGCTATAATGGATATCATATCTTAGTACATTCATATATTCTCATGCCATGAGGATAACCTTGACTCCGTGGCACTGAGTGATAGTGAATTACTAATGAAATACCACGGTATTTCATTAGTAATTCTGCATGTGGGATTATTTTTGATAAAGTGGAAAAGCTCAGAGGAAGATGGTGACTGACTGTGGTGTCAGTGGTGAAGGCAGTGATGCAGTGAGTGTTTTGTTTACGTATTCTTTGTTTTGTTGTTTCCTCTTATTATTTTTTGCTTTCTAATTATTTCTTGCTTTTCCCTTTACATTAAATACACTTCTATTATTTATAATGGTAAATAATAAAAACATGTTAATTTAGCCAAATAAATAGAGTATTTTGTATAAATTTTTTTGGACCACATCCTGCATCCCCCCTATTGTCTATTGTTTCTTATGAGAATTACATGTTTGTTTTATGCGAATTTTGATATATGTGATGCCTCTTGGAACGTATCTATTGCGTAAATCAAGAGTTACCTGTATCTTAATTTCATTTAAATTAAAAAAGGTTTATATTTACTATCTATACTGCATTCTTAAGAACCCTGAATGATTTTACTACTGTATATAAGAGTTCTTCTTAAAGGAAAGAACAACTGAAGTAATCAGTGAAATATTCTAAATGATCTTTTTTTCAATTTTTAATGCAGATTCAGACCTGCATGAAGAACAGAAAAGTTTCTGATAAAAGATTTTATTCCAAGTTAACAAACAATTCAATAAGTACAGTGGTGCCTCATAATAATGGACACTACAGGGGTGAGGGGTTGTTGTCTGTTACTGACAACAGTTTGCCTGCAAGACCCTTAAATACCCTCTCTCCCTTCTTCGGTAGTTTATTCTCTTTTAATAACACAAATTATTTTGGTAATTTGATCCATCTTATTCTACACTCAATGCTGAAATAAAAGAGTTCATTATTATTTATAAAGTGCACAATAATAAAAAAAAAAGGTTTTACCAAGAATAGATGAATTAAAGGCATAGCTTTCCATTTGGTGTAATGATCGATTCCCATGTGGTCCAGTGGCATCCTTAGGCCTGATTCACACCTAACGCTCACGCTCACACTCACGCGCAAGCCGCAGTCAAGCTCTAGCTCAGCTCATTTTACTTGTGTGTTCACACATGCCGCTCAAGCTCTCGCTGACCTCAGTCTGCTTTGTAGCGTCGGTGAGCATCAATCCATACGTCCCGCGCATAGGAAGAGCTGACCACGACTGGTTCACACCATGCACTCACGCTCTCGCTCTTGCTGTCGCTCACGGTTGAGCACGCTCAAAATATCTTTTGCTTCGATCGTGAGCTTGATCGTCATGATGAGTAGAGCTGAGCGTAGATGATTGAGCGGACGGTTTGAATACTCTGCCTGTTTATCATTATAGAATATTTGAGTGCGATCACTTGCGTGCGCGTGAGTGTGAGCGTGAGCGTTAGGTGTGAATCAGGCCTTAACAAGCATTTAATGACTGCTTGAAGGACCTTGCTGAGGTGACAAAGGAGGTGAGGAGGACAAGGGATTGTCAGGGACAGAGTAGACTACCTCTACACTATTGCCACCCGTCCATAGATCACGAGCTTGCCTTCGTTCTTTAACGTTGCTCCACCTCCTCACCCTCCGTCTCTTTCTTTCTCTCCCTCTGTTTTCTATATATAACTTTAGTTCAATATCACAGATGAGGTAAAAATTAAGGTGTGTTCTCTATGGAAAAGTGTTCCCCATCCTAAACATGGCATCTTAGCAGGGAAGTGTGACCCTCCCGAGTGCTGATAACTTGCAGGCTCGCACCTTATGCAGTCTTGCTATAGAGTATTGCCCTGCTGCAAACTCGCCCTATGACCACTCTCACAGCCAATCTAAAGCAGTAAGAGAGAGAGAGAGAGAGAGAGAGAGAGAGAGAGAGAGAGAGAGAGAGAGAGAGAGAGAGAGAGAGAGAGAGAGAGAGAGAGAGAGAGAGAGAGAGAGAGAGAGAGAGAGAGAGAGAGAGAGAGAGAGAGCTAACCTTAAACAAACAAAAAAGGTTATTAATACCTAGGCAACAGACTGAACCAGCTAATGTCATTTAGATGTTATGTGTTTGTTTCCCTCCACTCAAGTATGTATGGCTATGAACAACAAATGAAGAAGACAATACAAATGTTTGAGAGGCAACTCTGAAGGACTGATAATCTGATACAAATACACAGTTCAGCAGGAGAGATCTGGAGGAAGAAGATCCAAAGAATCATGGTGCAATAAGCAAAAAAAATTTTGCAGAGAAAAACATGATTGGTCTATGGATTATAGTCCATACAATACTGGATCTGATTTTTGCAACAGCCAGTTGCATAAGAAGGAAGAAACGAATGCTCAAGGAGGACAGACTGGCTATAGAGTAGATACAAGCATTTTGTAAAAGAAAAATGATAAAGCATATCAGACAGACAAATAAATAGCTGAAGTGCAAATGTTTTCATTTTTATAGAAGCACTTTGAAAAATGCCTGAGTATAACAAGGATGCAAAATATGTGCACCAAAAATTATAAGAATCCCAAACAGGGAAAGTACTGGCAAATACGTACCAAACTTCTCGGAGAGATTGGAAAAAGAAAAGGAATGATTTAATAGTATGTGTGAAAACACATGAAGGAAGGGATCAAAGATTGAAAAGTATAGTGAAGGAGCTTGGGAAGATTGCAAAAGATAAGAAATAATACATAAAGATAAAGAAATCTATCAAAAATACTATAAAAATATAGAACAAGATTCAAATTTCCAAAAATTCAGCAATAACAGAAGTGGGTGTAAAAGACAGCATACTGTTATGAAGAAGGAATACATGAAAGAAAATATATGCAAGATAATAAACAAGACTAAAGTCTTCTAACAGAACAACGAACATTGCGATGTTTCCTGCACACTAAAGACCACTACTGATGAAAAAACCATGTTGATGGTGAAGTGTTGAAACGGCTGATGTAGACGAGAAAAGATGATGGGATCAAGGACTGAATTCTCAAATATTTTGTCATCTTGTCTTAACAATCTTTCATAAGTTAAGCTATGGAAGGTTGTGAAGAATATTTTCATGATAATAATAGAATGTCACCAACATTTTCACTATAACAACAGGATGATGAAAAAAAAGCAACTCAGATTTTTGCATAACTTCAGTTTGCCTTCTCCTAATTGGTCTGACTTATGCAGGGGTTACTGTACCTTGATTGTAAATGCATATGCTGTCTTACCATTTTCATCTCTGTTACTAAGAAGATATATGATGAAAAATCATGGCCAATATACAATGTACAATACATTTTACTTATATTATAATATAA
Organism: Portunus trituberculatus; assembly: GCF_017591435.1. Classification (NCBI taxonomy): domain Eukaryota; kingdom Metazoa; phylum Arthropoda; class Malacostraca; order Decapoda; family Portunidae; genus Portunus; species Portunus trituberculatus. Next base: position 412,753 of record NC_059296.1, read on the forward strand.
GATGACTCAATGGCCAAGACCTCTTCTGTATTCCATTTCCTACAATGAGAAACGTATGACTTGGTGATCTCCTTTTGAAAAAGATCTCTGGCTAATAGCACACTGTGCATCAATATAATGACAACTCTGAAACAGCAAAGCATGAGCAGGCACAACAACTAAGTTCTCAAGCAATATAGGCTGAAGCAATGCAGTGCCACCACTACATAGTGACCACTTGAACTAACTGCTTGATTGTCCTGTGAAGAAAGTATTTGTTACACAGGACAAGAAAGAAAAGACTTCTATCAACCATGATGCATGAACAATAAATTGTTCAAAGATAATGGGAAATTATGCTATTATGTTATGTCAAGGAAAGATGACACTCATTTTTTTTTTCCTAATGTGCATCATGTGTAATTAAGAAGGACTCTACGATCTATCCAAGTACAAAGTGATATTTGCTGTTAGAAGTACTTGAGCAGTGATGAGTGGCACTATAATTAAAGTCACAACCATTGTTCAAACCCTGTCATAGCCCTGTCCTGTGAAATAAACAAGGCACCCAATACCCAACTAATAAGGGTAGATTTTCAAACTACAGTGATGCCTTGCAATAACAGACCTTGCAGTAATGGACTGGTTAGACACTAACCAGTTTTTTGGGGACCATCATGGCAGTCACCCCTGCCCCACACAAATCCATAGTTCTTGAGTTGCTATGTGGATGAATACACATTTAACATGAAAAACAAGCCAAAAAAGGCATGTTAAATACCATTGTAACTCGTTTTGTTTGTCTACGATTTACAAAACCTGTAATAAGGAGGAGAGTGGCAACTGCTTGCCTGTGAGGGTCACCAGAGTGACACTCATGGTGATTTGGGGTGCCAAGCTCGTTGGATCTGCGGCCTGTCAAGGTGAAATGCTAGTTATGCATTTCTGTTTGAATGTTGTTGGGCAAGTAAGGATAATGACATTGCCACACACACACACACACACACACACACACACACACACACACAATCGAGAGGGCCGGGTTTGAGTCCCAGGAAGCGGAGAGGCAAATGGTCAAGCCTCTTAATGTGTGGCCCCTGTTCACCTAGCAGCAAATAGGTATGGGATGTAACTCGAGGGGTTGTGGCCTCGCTTTCCTGGTGTGTGTTGTGTGTGATGTGGTCTCAGTCCTACCTGAAGATCGGTCTATGAGCTCTGAGCTCGCTCTGTAATGAGGAAGACTGGCTAGATGACCAGTAGGTAACTGAGGTGAATTAGAGAGAGAGAGAGAGAGAGAGAGAGAGAGAGAGAGAGAGAGAGAGAGAGAGAGAGAGAGAGAGAGAGAGAGAGAGAGAGAGAGAGAGAGAGAGAGAGAGAGAGAGAGAGAGAGAGAGAGAGAGAGAGAGAGAGAGAGAGAGAGAGAGAGAGCTGAGACTGACTAAAGTGCAGATGACATACAAGTACAAACTAAAACTCTCCTATCAACCACTTGATTTTTAAAGTGGTCTACAATTTAATTTCTTTCTTCTTTTGACAGGATAATTTAGTATGAAGTAGGCAAGCTTTTCTTCTTCTAGATGACAATGAGCTGATCTCTCTGTTTGTCTCACTCCAAGAAGTACTTGTTCATGTTGCAGATTACTGGTTTAGATTGGCTGTGAGAGTGGTCATATGGCAAGTTTGCAGTAGGGTAATACTCTATAGCAAGACTGCATAAATTGTGAGCCTGCAAGGTATTGGTATTTGACAGGGTAGCACTTCCCTGCTAAGATGCCATGTTTAGGATGCTGAAAACTTTTCCATAGAGAACACACCTTGATTTTTACCTTAATGGTGATGTGGAATAAAAGTTAGAAGGATTATATAGAAAACAGAAGAGAAAGAAAGACAGAGACAGAGGGTAAGGAGGTGGAGTGGTATTAGAGAAAGAAGGCAAGCCCATGATCTATGGAGGGGTGGCAATAGTGTGGAGGTAGTATATTCTGATTCTAACGATCCCTTGCCCTCCTTCCCTCCTTTGTCACCTCAGCAAGGTCCTTCAGGCAGTCATTAAATGCTTGTTAAGGATGCCAGTGAACCATATGGGAATCGATCATTACACCAAATGGGAAGCTATGCATTTAATTCATCTATTCTTGGTAAGACAAATTTTTTATTACTGTACACTTCTTAAATAATAATGAACTCTTTTATTTCAACATTGAGTGTTGAATAAGACACATTAAATTAATAAATTAATTTTGTGCATTATCAAAAGAGAATAAACTACCGAAAAAGGAAAAGGGGATGTTTAAGGGTCTCGCAAACAAACTGCTCTAAGTAACAAATAATTTGCATTAACGGACAACCTCACGCCCATGAAGTGTCTGTTATTACGAGGCCCCACTGTAACTACCTATACTTTTTAATAACAATTTCATCAAATCTGATGCATCTTGATGCCAAACTGTAGGATTACTGTACAAGTTTGTGTAAGTTGAGTCTGTGTACACACTCCATCCCTGATAAAAACAATATAAGCCTTATCGATTACTGTAAATGTAATTCCATACCTCACACAGGCTGTGCTTGCTTTCCTTAGAGGTATCAAGGCAGCAGTAATGGTTCAGCAATTGTCTTAGGAACTTGTTGAAGCGAGGGGCATTCATGCTTCGAACTGAAGTTGATCTATTTAAAAGTTTCTCCACCAGGTCTTCAATCATTGTGCTTTCTGACAACTCTGTAATAACAGTAGCCACATCAGTTATGGATAGATGATTCAATATCAGACAATCATTACAATAGTACTATTATATATATGGTACTCTCTACTTACAAGCACTAGACCAATCTGTCATATTACATACAAACTCAAATTTACATTTCTTTCCAGTTGTGCACATAACTAGAATTAAATTTAGTTTCTTGTGAAACCTGCAAGCATTTTCTATATCCAGGTAAATTTATATTTCCTCCTATAAGATAGAATTGCAAGTATCTTTTTAGTTTACACATCTGAATAATTGTAAATAGTGACTTGACAAGCATGTAAAAATACAATCTGATGATGTTCACAGACAAAGGTGCAACTGGAGGTCTTTAGTTATTTTCCAGGGAAGTACTGCAATGACAAGATATTATTGGTGAATAAAGCAAGAGAAAATAAAATGGAATAATTAGTGAAAAGAATGGAATGAGATCAACAACACTTGAGCCTTACTTGATCCCTTGGTTGAAATCGATGAACAGATTTCCTGTAATTGTTCAGCTGTCAAATTATAGATTTCCAGATGTCTCTTGGTCACACTATCCACATGATCTGTGTTCACTTCGGCTTCCATGTCAGTAATGGGCAAGGGATCTGAACTCTTACATTTTTTTTCTACCTCTTGATTTGTTTCCTCTGATTTCACACTGCCATTTTCACACTTTACTCTATCACTGCCATCATCAGGTACACTTGCACACAGTTTTGCTTTTTTGGAAGTGAGTGTGTGTTCTGCAGTCTCATGGTTTGATGAATCACTAATACTACGTGTCCTCTTTGCACTGTTAACATGACTAGAACTAATGACAGTTTTGCAAGTGTGTGCAGGCGAACAATGCTTCTCGGGTAGTGGGCTTGAACTACCTGTCCTTGGATCAGTGTCACCAGCTGGTAAGTTCTGACTCTCACCTTGGTTGGTTACATCAAGAGTAGTCTTACTATCTTTACAAGTCTCTGTCTCCAGTAATTTGTTAAGGTCTTTAGAGTTCACCTTCACACCTGGGTCCGCTCCATCACAGGTAGCATTAGCTGACATCAATACATGTGCATCGTCATCTGTTTCTGTGCTGGCATCATTTCCATTCTCAACCTTGAAATTTTCCAACTTCTTTGTACTGTCTACACTGTTTTTGACATCCTCTTCCTCTCCATCTGCCAAACTTTCTTCTGCTTCATCCACTCCTCCATCCAAAACTTTGTGTGGTGAGTGTGTCTTGCATATCCTTCTTCTTGGTCTCACATGATCTTCACTTTTGCCATTGGTGGTTAATGGTGAAATTTCAGCCTGGGATCTCCCTCTTCTCTTCTTGGTGCTGGGGGAGTACTGAGGGGATGGTCCATTGGCCTCCTTGGAAGACTCCACTTCTCCTTTATCTGATTTATCCAACACCTTCCTTTTACTTCCCCGGCCCCTCTGAGGAGTTGAGGGTGTGATTGATGATGTGTCTGAAGTTGCACTGACAGATGAACTGTTGCTTTCTCTGCGAGTCCGCCTCCGACATGGTGAAGTGGCACCACGTTCTGCTGAAGCACAGTTGATGGCAGCACTACTCACATTGCTGGCACTGGACTCAGTGCTACTGCCCCTGAGACTTCTCCGGTCACCCCTGGGGGATGTTCTGGAAGGAATAGGAGAGCTGGTTTCTCTCTTCCCTCGAGGACTGACTCTGGAAGGTGTTTCTGGACTGGGACCTGCCTGTCGAGACCTTTTAGGGGTTGTTTCACTTTCATCCTGAGATGGGCTGGCCTGTGCCAAGGTCCTCCTCTGGGAGCGACGAACAGTTGGCGGGGAGGCAACAGGTGGGCTGGAATTGTCCTTACTTCTCCCTCTTTTCTTGGTAAGATTTGCACTATCTTCCCCATCAGCTGAAAGATGAATAACAAAATAGTAATGGCGGATAAGAGGGCTATGGGCTATGGGTGGCACTAAATGAAATAAGGAAATAACTCTCTCTGTTTACTAATAAGCTATTGTCTGGCTGTTATGACATCATCATGAGGCAGTTTAAAGACAAAACAAGAGTTTGGAAAGTTGTAAATGCAAGATCCATCTATCCTTCATTAAAAAAAAAAAAAAAAAAAAAAAAAAAGATATGGTAGATGTTTCTAATCCAGCCGCATTAGATTCAAGCACGAAACTCACATGCCATGTGAAAGGGTTGGTGATCTTGCCATAAACATAGAGAGATTGCAGGGCGTGCTTGTGGTATGGCTGTAATACCAATTGAGTGTGGCAAAATTTTAGATTTTCTAAGTCACTGTCATTTGTTAATATGGCTACTCAATGGAGGGAGGTGAAATGAATGGTGCCAATGTTAGGAGAGAGAGAGAGAGAGAGAGAGAGAGAGAGAGAGAGAGAGAGAGAGAGAGAGAGAGAGAGAGAGAGAGAGAGAAACTTACTATGTGGGATATTTAGCAATAGCAATATCTAAAATGCGATACACAAACATAAAGAAAAGGTTCCACGTGTTTATCAATGAAGCCGTAAAAGTGTATGTACACACCTCCAAGGGCATGAAAATCTCTTCACATAACTGGTAAGGTGTTACATAAGGTTAGGTCATTAATATCCTATTAATGGGGAGCAGTCTCCCCAGCTAGGATAGGTTATGTTAGAAAAAAAAAAAAAAAACTAATTGAATTTATTGTAGACTTTTCAACACTCTTATTTAACTGAATTTTCGTTTCCCTCCCAAACCGGTGACTCCCCATATGCCCCCAAGCTTGTTTAGGGGAGGAGGCAGGAAATGCGAATTTATTATAAGTAACTATGAAAGAAAAAATAAATAAACAATAAAAATACATAAACGATAAATGAAAAAAAAAAATTGTTGGCAAATCCTTAATTATCATATATATTGAAAGCATGCCGAGATACATCTGGGAATGAAATGGTTCCGGCGTGAGGTGAGCTGGATGCTGCTAACAGAAATGTTGATAAGACGTGAGCTGAGCGAGGCCGGTCTAACAACTCGCCCAAGTACTGCAAACTATTCACATACATCATATAAGAGTACCAGGAAGAAGCCAGTTACTCTGCAACCAACCTTCACTTACTAGAATGCTCAATAATACACTACTAGACCCAAACTAAGAGAATAACAAACAACAGTCGCTCTCATGCCCACCTCCTGACTGTATAGATAATTATGACCCACAAACCTTCCTCTCAATGACCTAACTCATTTGTGCCCACACTCACCAACGCCAGGAAATGTCATTGACCTCGCTAGACATAGAGGGGTGCCATAAAAGATAGACTTACTGGAATTCTTCTTATTCTTTTTGCGGGGCGTCATGATTTTTGCTTCCTCTTCTTCTTGTGTCCTCATGCAAGTCACCCGAGAGTCACGCCGGCAAGTCCTCCATCTCGGCCAGCCTTTAATGTGTTTTAAAAGCCATATACTTGTACTGTGCCTCTAGAAAAATTAATCGAGTCCCATGTTGTCAGAATACATCAATATATTTTCCATGAAATGCGTAGGTGAAATGTAGCTGGAGTTTGATTAGACTTGTTTCGGTACTTTTGCTGTTTTTTTTCACAAATTTTGATCTCTACATTGTGTTTTTGTTTTATTCTTTTTAGAATAAATGAATAAAAAAGTTACTAGAATGTAATAAAGGATCTTTCAGATAATATATAATTAATACGTGTAGTTATTTTGATGAGGCATTTCAAAAAGTAAGCTACAAGATTACTGCTGGGTCAAACATAATTATAAATATGAAAATAATCAAATAAATAAACATATAAATGTCTGTAGCTCTCATGTTTTGTTATTGTTTTACGTAGTTATACATTAAGTAAATCGACAATTTCAAAGCTATTCAACCCATAAACATGAATCAGTACCTACTTAGCATTACTTTTTGAAATGCCTCATGATTATCCATATTTCATATTTTCAAATTCCAAATAAAAAAAATATAGGGCAAAATTTTATAGATGTTAATCATGTTTAACTGACGTAGCACAGTAGCATCAGAGACTGGCAAACTCAAGATTTTTGAGTAGAATGCAGCGCAGTGAGCACTGGCCACTGGGCACCTTGCAGAGAAACCAGTGAATGACACGACAGTGACTGTGCCTCAGCTGTCATCGCACACATGATGATGCTATAACAAGGCTTCCATGTCAAAGCTCACTGTGCTTGGATTACATGACATACGCCCCTCCCTTGGTAAGTGTTATTTTAACTGGGCAATACCGAAAAGATACACTGTAACTGCGGCTGTGTTTTCAACAGATGCAAACCTCTTCCAGAAACTACTGTATCTGACTTTATTCCGTGCAGTTTGGTAGGTATGTACGTCAGCAGGAAAATGAATAGCCTGTGCAATGGCTCTCTCTGTTCTCTAACATGTGTCCCTTGTTGGGGATCCTTTGCAAAGCTTCCAGAGGCGCCGTTTGGTACAGTCGTGCTGTTCCTCACTCCAGAAACCCTATCCCAATGCTGCAATGGGGTCCTTTGTAACTCTTGGTGCACAGGCCCTCAAACACTTGCTGGAGGCGTGCCACAACTGTGCTAGAGGTATGTGGAGTGGTCAAATTCTTGGTAAATCTTACGATTTTATTGCTGTTTCAATAAGTAACTATAACACTTAGCTCCCTATTTAAAAAAAAAAAAAAAAAATATATATATATATATATATATATATATTTATATATAAATATATTATCAATTTGTACTGTTATATTAATATTTTTCTCCAGCTTTTGATGATTTATTTATCTGATCTTTTAGATCTTTTTAGCACATTTTAAAAAGATTGTACATGTACAGACATTTGTTAAAAGTTTTAAAAATTAAAGCAGATTTAAAAAAAAAAGAAGATTGCAGAAAGTATATGTAATGTGAAACCTTTTTTTGTAAACTTTCAGGTAATCCAGCCAAAGTTTGTGTAAACAATATATCAGAAAGGCTTGAGAAGGAAACGGTTCATTCCTTCTCTTTCCTTTGCTGTGAGACAATTATTAGCATTGATGGGGTTATCTGGCACTCTGAGGATGAAACTTTGGATGGCATTACCAGCAGAGTTCAGCGGCACCACCAGCCAGTGTATATGAGACAAGATCCAGCTGTGATTAATAAAGAATTCAGTGACTTTGTAGACATCAGTGTGAAATGTGAAGATGGTGTCAAAAGTATTACTGATGAAGATGATGCTTCCTGCAAGAATGTGTTAGAAAAGGATCCTCTGTTGTTGGATGAGTCAACTGCACTGCACACAAACACGGATGGATGTGGGATTGAAGGACAAGCTCTGGATTGTGATACAAAGTCTGTCAACAAAGGTTTGAGAAAGAAATTTGTAGGAATATTAGAAAAACAAGATTTACTGGGCATGAATATATCAAGTGAACAAAACAGGTTTCCAGAGTCAAGTAAAGGAAAAAAATACCCAGAAATCTTTGCATGTGAATTCTGTGGAAAAACATTTAAAGGAAAGGAGAGAGCGTATCAGTTTTATTACCACAGGAACCGTGAACATACACATGAAATGTCATTCAAGTGTGATGTGTGTTCAAAGGAGTTCTGGGGTGACAGAGAACTACTGGCACACAGAACTCAGCACAAAGATCAGGGTCATGTTTGTCATATTTGTGGACAAAAATTTAATGCCAGTAAGAACCTCAAAGTTCACCTTTTAATTCACGTTCCCATTCGAGAACATGTGTGCCGTTACTGTGATAAACCCTTCAGAAGAAAAGATCACTTAATAGTTCATGAGAGAATCCATACTGGAATTCGGCCGTATCAGTGCCAGTGGTGCGATTCAGGATATCCCCAAAAACACCAGTTGAAATTGCATATACGGAAGTGTCCTATTTTAAGACAAACTGATGCAAAAGTTTATGGAACTTAGTGGATTAATTTTTTGTATGTCAAATGATTTATCAACATCCAGAACTTATTACTTCACTTCCATCTCAGGTACTATTGTTTAGGATTGCCCAGGTCATGACTCTAAGCCAGTGGTTCCCAACTTCTGGTATGCAAAGGTCTTCCATATGGTACCTGAGTACTTTCAGGATCATATGTAATATATAGTAAATTGAATTAATTAATTTCTCAGAAAAAAATGCTGTTTCCTTAAACAAGATTATCTGGTATTGATCAGCTGAAGAAGAAACAGATGCATCCCTCACATTAAATTGAGTTGTGTTCTTTTTGTTAGCTTATTCTACTTGTGAATAAATTGACATTTGCTGGAATTGACTTTTTCTGGAATGAGGTGGTACATGAGGACTATACTGGACCTCCAAGTGGTACTTACTCAAGAAAAGTTTGGGAACCACTACTCTAAGCTGAGTTACATGAATGTGACATAGTCACTTAAGTCAAAATTATGTCTTGAAAAGGAAGTTCTTGTACATATACACTCAACCCTTTGCTATCACGCCTGATTGGTGCATCTATCACTGTGTGATAGCCAAAATTGCGATAACTGAAGTGAAGAACCTGTGGTAATAATTCAAATTGACAGTAGGACCTCCAAGCTGTCCCTCTTTGCTTAGTTTTATGCCATATAATAGTATAACAATGAAGAAATGGTACAGTATAAAAAAACTTGATCAAGAATCATAATAATATATTTTAGAGCTTTTGTTTAGCGTATTTAATGTTATAAAGTACACATGGGTGTATAAGACTCACACCCATTTCAACAGGTCAAATATAGGTAAAAAAGTTTTTTAGTATGTTTTAGCGTATCTAGCAGCACATTACACAACATTAATCTTTCCTAGCGCTCTTCAGTTGGTCTTACTGTTGCCCAGATACTTAAGATTTTTTCTTTTAAGTGGTGGCCTTAAAGCCCTTGCTACTGCTCTATTGCCATGCTCCTTGGCATAATCTACCACTTGTAGCTTGTAGGAGATTGTATACTTTGACCTTTTCCTTTCTGCTGCCATAATGGTGTGGGGTGTTAATGTGTTTTGTTATGATCATGAACTTGCTGGTACTCCTCACCACTAGATGATATTTCTAAAGATGTGTCACAGCCTCACAGGTTAGATTGTTTTAATTTTAAAGTGGTAATATTAGTAATGGTAATAATACCAGCAATAAAATAATGATGCATGCAGTTAAGGTAGGTAAAAGTACTGGAAAAAGATGTGTCCTATGTACTGTCAAATACAGTACCTCATTGTGTATGATTAGGAGCTAAGGTGGATGGGTAGATTGGGGAAATATGCAAAGAACTATTTCTCAATAGAGGTATATAGAGAAACTCAACTACCACGCGACTTCATAACAAAGGAATGTTTGAATGAGGGGCGCATGATAGTAATTTCTTGTGCAATATAAACACACGTGCAGCTTTTTTTAAGTATGTGCAATAGCAATGAAACGTGATAACAAAAGGTGCAATAGCAGAAGTTTAAGTGTATTTACTTTGTCTCTAATGTTGTCACTGTCTCATCCTGTTGAATAACAGAATAAATAGCATCAAGAATCTTCACCATTGCCCCATGATATTATCACATGAACCAGGATTCCATCTAAAACACCTTTGAAATTGTATATAAGATCTATTTTCTTGTTTCATGCACAAATAAATTACTACATAGCTTCATTCAGCATGTGCAAACAAAGAATCTCAACTTGTTGCTAATTATATCACATTGTGATTCAAGACATCATTGAAAATGTCACTCTATATATATATATATATATATATATATATATATATATATATATATATATATATATATATATATATATATATATAATCAGTGAAAAGTCTAATAGGAGTGTTTAGGTTTTTCCACTACTACACATTTTTAAGAATCAACAGCTTCTTTATTATGGCATTCAGTCATAGTTTATTTCAGTTGTGTGGATCCTTTAATTTTCCAATACGTATTTAACTCTTAAAAGAACAATTCACATATGTAAATAACTTGTCTTTCCATAGAAAATAATAACAAGGAGATCTGTGGGAAGAATGTACTTGTTAAGTTTTCAAACATTTACTCATAAACGTAACAAAATTTACAAAGTTGGATTAAAGTGCAAATTATATTTTATACAGGTTTAATGTTCTTTAAATTAGAAAGTGCACCCTTGTCTAATGAAACTGATGTGATAGTCTGAGAACAAATGGACTGAAGGATACATGAAAAAATATACCACAGTAACATTTCACAAAGATTTCTATAGTATGTATACTAGTCTACACCATCCATCACAACAGAGTTAACAGATCTACACAATACAACACAAAGTGTGACCCGAAGGTAAGGCAGTCTATTCCAAGGTTTTGATGACTGATGAGTACCTGGAAGTAATTCTGTTTTTGATCTGTACAAAACTTCTGGGTCATTCAATTGTATGCAAGCTAGTTTTTTTTTTCTTTTTATATATACTCTTGGATTCAAAGTTCATTTAATTTCTGGTCATCCTGGAATTTATAGAGTAAAATACTTCAGTATCTCAATTTTTAGACTTAAGCTGGAAAAAAATCTCAGTCATTGATGCAATGGCTGACCAAACATTAACATTTGATTGTTTTCTATTTACTATTTGACATTTAATAAACTGAAGTATTTTAATTTTGTACCAGATAAATATACATCATTAATAATCACGTTTCATTCCACACAACTATCATGGGAAGATTAAAAGCTAGTTTTTAAAAAAAGCAACACTCAACCAACCAATTTTGGCTACATAGTAATCCTAGTATAATTTTCTAAAGGCATGGTTAGTTGAGCATAAGTCTTTGTGGAAAAAACAACTAATATGCAGGTAAAATTTGCACTATACACAAGTGGGCTTGTATGATTCAGGCATAAATAAATAATGAAAAGTAATAAAATACAGCATAGCTACATAATTATTTGAATTAAACAGTATGGGGTTCGAAGCACCAAGCCAGCAACTGACTATGTGGCACTAGGGCTGTTACGGGTGGAAATACATTTGATAAAAAATTTGAAGCCTGGATAAAGGATCATGGGATCTGATGTGGAGGTGTAAGAGCCATCAAGAAAGTTGTCTACATATGGGGAGTTGCGAGAGATTTGGAGTGAATGGGAGGGTTGAAATAGTCTCAAGAGTTGCAGGACAATCAAGAAATAGCAATGAGATTGATTAATACCAGCAACAGGGTAGGGAGGGAAAGCTGACAATCATGTGAGTCTAAGATAGGTGCATGTGTCCTGAATAAAGCTGCTCCTCACCTACAGTTAGACTGAATTGTACTATAATAACATTGAAGGTCTGATGGAGTGGAGCTTATCACTGATTTCCACATTCCAAGTGACTGCCACCTTAATGGAATAGACAAAGGAGAATGGGGAAGCACTGAGACAGAAATACACTGGGAAGCTGAAGCAAATAGATGAGGCATAGTAAGTGCAAAGTCTCATTTCTATTGATGCTTAGACTGCAGAGAACTCAGGGAATATTCTCCACATTGAGAAAAAGTAGCCTTTTCTGAAGATGAGTGAAAAGACAACATGAATCTAATGGTAGGAAGTCACAATATCATGTTCAAGTCTAGGATTGAATATATAATAGTTTTGATGTTAGGTTACATGAAATGAAGGAGGTTCCTTTAACAAAAGATGAGGAACAGCACAGCAAAACTTATATGATGCAGAAACTTTAGACCATTTATGCAGGGTGAGAGAGAGAGAGAGAGAGAGAGAGAGAGAGAGAGAGAGAGAGAGAGAGAGAGAGAGAGAGAGAGAGAGAGAGAGAGAGATTCAGGGCAAAAGAGAAGACGGGCAAACTGAGAGTTGAAACAGTACAGTGGGTAAAAATGAGTTGAGATGAGGGGGAAAAAAGTGGAAATGTTTAGGGGAGAAGTATTTTTGAGAACAAGGCAATAGGAGAGCAGTAGGGATTTCAGCTTGAAAAAGAGGAGGAAAGCACAGGCAGCCTGTGTGACAAACAAAATCAAGTCTGATAGGTGGAGGCAGGGAGGAAAGAAAGGAATGAACACCTAACTCAAACTTGAAACTGTTATTATTACCATTACTTTAGCTAATTTGGAAAGAAGCCATTAGACAATATATCACTGGCAATAGTAATCCATAAAACTAGTTAATCCTGGTATTCAACATTTTCTTTGTATACAAAGAAACTTGTAAAATGCACCTAACAATAAATAACCACAGACACACAAGTAAGATTCCTTTCTAGACATGACATCACATACTAGAGAAATGTGCTGTAAAACTATGACAAAGTAGTCTGATCAAACAAGGGACTATCATAGCTACTAGTCAGCAAGGAGCCAAACTCTATTTATAGTGTTGCTTAACCAATTATTTTGAAAGCATTTAACAAAATAATGACAAGATTTAAAACCAAGGTACCATTTTTTTCTGTTTTCTATTCTTACCCTGACCTAGTTACTTGATGATAGATTTCTGACATTAAAACAATTGTTTCAAGTAAGTTGTAATATTTCATCTTGTCACTCTGGTCTACATAGGCAGCAATCTTTGATCTTAATCTCACATCCAAAACTATCAGAACATTTCCATATAATGGTCTTCACTATTTAAAGCCTCAAAAATCTGTAGACTTTAGAACAAAAACATTCATTCATTCAATGCAAATGACCTATTACTGAGATTAACATTTGAAACATTCCCCAAATTTACTTAATTCTAAATATATCCTCACAAACACCATTCCTATTGTTTCTCCATAATAATGCTTCCAATCAGATGCACAGATATTTATGCAATGTCTAGCATACATCTCCAGTAGCTTTTATTAGATAATTCATAAATACTTACTACAAAGATACAAATATGATGGTTTTGAAACATCATAAAGGAAAACAAAAGATGGCATAGCTTAAAAAAAAAAAAAAAAAAAAGCTAAGGAATAACAGGAAAATTAGGAATATAAAGTATGAAAACAACTGGGAAAGACTGATATGGTAAAAGTACATCTTGCATTCTGTAAAGGTATGATGGTAAGCTTTACAAAAATGGTATACTCAACAATTTTGACTGCAAGTATTGTACTTATATAAATAATCTAAATGATTGCATTCGTGACGTAAAACATATATTTGGTATCAGCACTTCTACATCTTACTACAAAACAAAGGTTGCCTATCTTTCAGTCATGATTACACTTCAAAATTTAGACATATTTCATAATAACATTTGAGGCCATTAATAGCTATATAGTGTATGTTCCCTTCACTGGTGTCAATGTAACTATGAGGTAGGCAAAGAAGATACACATACCATGAACTCAACACCAGAAACAATAATCTCAATGAAAACATATACTTGGAGATTTAATGTGTGCTATCCACATCTGCAATTGTCTTTGTAGTATGCCAGCAAGGTAAGCATTAGGAAGAGGAGCAGAGGGCTCAGTTCACTTCATGGGCCTGGGTTTCCTGAGGCTTCATGACCTCTGGCAGCTCAGGAGGAGAGGACAGAGGAGTAATGTCAAGACTCTCAAATTCTCCATTTTCTTGCCTGTGACAAAAGAGAAAAATAAAAAACTGCAATATCTCACCAAATAAGCATTAATTTCATAATCGTGAGGGAAAGCTATTGGATGCTGCAAATGACATTATGAAAACTGCATAGAAACTGCCTTAGAGGGATTAATTTCCAGCAGAAAATAGTGTTGAAGCAATCTATTCAACATATTTTGCCTTATCACCACACGATTATTTATATATTTGACTAGGCTACACAAGTGGAATCTAAAGTAACAGATTATACTAAAGAAACTAATTGAGCAATCAACTCTATATCAAAGCATAAAGGTAAGATGCTGAGGTTAAGAAAAAAAAAATGTAAACCTATATCAATGAAGCCAAATTAGGTGAAAAATTGCAAATAATATAAAGGAAGAAGTGTCTGAAGTAAATGATGATGTAGAATGCTGGTACTGGTCTGTGTTAGATGATCAAGAGCTAAACTATTCAAGGAATTCTTAGACAAAGTAAAACTGAAACGATTGAATTTGTGTATAATGTTCAAGGTCCTTTATGGTCATCTAAAAAGAAATGTTTATTGCTAGAAATAACTAAAAGTAAGACTGCCAAGTAAAATGTGAAGGCAAGGCACAAGCTTCACCAATACACACTGCTTCACCTGAACACCAAGGCAACTGTAGCAGGACTCTGGGCTCGAGCTGTCTGGGCTGATAAATTGTAGTCGCTCAATTGTTTGTCGTCGTCAAATATTTCTGTTCCACGTTCATTCATGAGCTGCTGATTTTCTGGTTCTACTTTCATTATTCCTTAAAGAAAAAGAAGAAGAAGAAAAAAAAAAAAAGTCACATGTAATAGATTTTCCTTCTTTTTAATGACAATAAAAAATTTCAAATTCCAATACCATTGATATACACAGGCGACTCAAAAAATTCAAAAGTACTCACCTTGTATGATTTTTTTTAGTTCTCTTACTGTTGTTGTTTCCTTTGCATCTGTGAAGATTGTAGTCTTCTTTCTCCGAACCATCAAAAACACATCCTGCAAAAAAGTTCAGTGTGTAGCTCATGTTGACAATTGTCAGTCCTCATTAGCTCATGTAAAAAACATGGCAAAAGAAACAGAATTAGTCACAGGTGGACAGTTTTGGAAGAGTTAGCTATGGCATTAACACAGTAGGGGGAGCCTTCAGTGAGTGAGGTTTCCTTCAATGTCTCCTTCGGATATTTTACAATTATTACTATTACTGTACTATTACAATTCCTGCCACATCTCTATCTAACTCTTGTCTTTGTGGTTTGGATATGCAGAAGACTTCTAGTGCCTCTCACTCATTGTGTCCACTTCTCTACTGCAAGAGTTAGCAAGTATTTACAATCTTTCATCCTTTTCTATTGGTAAGCTCCAGAACTTCCTACAATCTTCTGTAATACCTCCTACCTCTGATCTGAACTGTTTCAAGAGAGAGATATCAAAACACTTTTCAAATTCTAAGTAACCCATTTGACTGAACTTTCTGGGGACTAGCAGCTTGAATGGGCTTTTTCTGTCACTCTTAACCAGAGACTCTTAAAAAAAAAAAAATAATAAATAAAATAAATAAATAAATAAATAAACAAACAAACAAACAAACAAACAAAAATGGCAAATAAATAAAAAAAAAAAAGAGATAAAGAATAAAATATCTGAATAACAATATAAAATAATTTGAACATGTATATCTCTAAAATTGTTACTGAGCAGTACACCAAGACAATCAAAAAGACCCATTGACTATCCTGCTACTATCATGCTTGATGCTTGATGTGGTGTAGAGGAAACTGTTCAGAGCTGTGGAGTTGTACCACTCTTTGCAGTCCTGGCGTCCCTAAACTGTAAAGCCATTTAGTCCAGTAACGAGTTGATGGGTGCTCTACAGAGTGAATTGTAGCCTGGTACTAGCAGCTGATCTCAAGCAGTCCACAGGTACTTGTCCAGATGGGACTTAAATTCTTCTGCAGAACAATTGGTAAAGTCTAATAGTCTTTGAGAGGTTGTAAAAAATTCTCAGACCACTGTAGCATAGGTTAGCTGAGAGAAGGGACCTAAGTCTGGCTGGTGCATAGGCTGGTGGGACTCTCCTGAGGTGTTTTCTTCCTGTCCTTTCATTCATGTATGCCTCACTTTGTTACTGCTGGAAGGGTTACGTACTTTGCCCGTAAGGATTTTGGACCACTTTCTGCGAACACTGCCAGATGAACCTCCCATCCTGGGCTACACGACTTACTGCAAGCCAGACTCTAACTCTATGCCAGACCTGATGGCTCTTCTGAAAAGTGACTTTCTGACTGGCAGAAGTGACAGACCACCATAACTGTGAGGAAGACCCTCGAGATCCAACTAAGTAAACTAAGTACTAAGTAAGTATTATGGAGTACCTGTTCCTTTGGCATTGCTGGGAATAAGAGGCCTAGTCTCTCCAGTTGTTCCCAGTATGAAAGCTCTCTCATCCTTTGTATTTGTCTGGTGAACAATTGTTGGACTGACTCTAAGGCTTGAATGTCCATTGCCTTGTAAGGAGACCATAACTGGCAACAATAGTCCAAGATGGGTTGGACTAATGCCCTCCACAGAGTCATCAGGTATTCTCCTTCCCAGGAGTAAAATGTTCTAAGAATCCAGCCTGCAATCCTTGTGGCTTTCCTTATGGTGTCCTGGAGGTGGTGTCTGAAGGTGTTGTTAGCATCAAGGTGTACTTCCAGACATTTAACTTTTTGGCTGGTGGCTATGAATTGCCTCTCACTGGATAGGAGGGAAGTGTTCTTGAGCGTCTCTTGATTTGTGCCATTCCTAAGCAGTTGGAATTTGCTGTCATCAAAGAACATGTTGGTCTGTTTGGCCCACTCATGGATTTTTGTAAAGATCCTCTTGAAAAAAATCAATGTCATCAGCAAAGGAGGCTGTTGCTGAGTGATGTACTTCCCTGCCTATATCCCCAACCATTATAAGGAACCCTTGGGGGGATGCCACTTATGACATTGTGCTCCTCGGAGGTAGCATCATTTGCTGTCAGTGCTTGCACTCTTTATGTGAGGAAGTCAAATAGCCACTGGCTCACTTTTCCTGTTATTCTGAGGTCCATCTTTTTTAACAGTATGCTGTGGTTCATCTTGTCAAAAGTCTTTGCGAAGTCTTAAAAAGACTGTGTCGACATTGTTGCCTTCTGCAAGGTGGTGTAGGAGCTTGTCATTGTATTCAAGGAGCTGTGACAAGCAATATCGACCTCTCCAGAATCCATGCTAGCCTGGGTTCAGTAGATTCCTGTCTTCCAGGTAGAGGTAAATTCTGCTTCGGAAAATAATCTCAACATTTTCAATTGGCCTATAATATTTTGATAATCCTTTAGATCCCCCTTTAAAGATTGTGTTTATTGTGGCCTTTTTAGCTTGTGTTGGCATTTTACCTGTGTCTAAAGGGTGACGCCAGAGGAGGTAAGGAGAATGATCTAGGCTGTCTTTGCATTTGAGTAGAATTGTTGGTATGTTTCCTAGGCCAGGTGATGAGTTTAGTTCTGATTCTTTAATTGCAGTAATGATGTCTCCTTTTTATAAAACTAATATCTTGTATTCCTGGAGTGGCCATGATTTCATATACACCTGCATCATCATTTCCGGTTGTCTTTCTTTCGTTGGGGAGTTATGCTGGTTTTAGTGATGGATGCACACTCTTACAGACTAAAAATGACAGTCTTAAGATAATCCAATGAAGTAATGACACAAAAAACATTCACAATTCATTTCCAGAATACCAAAGCTATTTCCACAACAAAATTACACCATTGACTGACTAGGAAAAAAATCCCACTTTCCATAAATATAACAACAATTATTTCTTCCATTGGGTGTCATCAAGTGATGAAGAACGAGAAGCAGGGCTTGAAGTGATGACTGGCAAATTCTTTATTATTATTATTACTGAAATAATTATTGAAATAAACGAGTTTGTTGATAGTGCCTCTAGCCGTTTAACGAAAAATCATAAAAAAATAAATAAGCAACCTTCATCCAGTAGGTATACATGAAAATACCATGAGGACACACGTCACTATACAATATGACTGGCAGATTATCTAGTCCTAAAATAATTATCTAAGACAACAGGGTTATTGATATTGTTCTAAATCTTTTAACGTTTACCGAAAACACATACAAGAAAAATACACAAGGGCAGAGATAATTATATGTCGCGCGTGTGTGTGCGCGCACTTCTGCTCAGGGCCAGTGAGCGGTCAGTGCTATGGGGTGGCTCGCCGGCCCGTCACTTGTCTACAGGCCCCACGTCTCCACTTCCACGGTCATGCTACCTTGTCCCCATTACAGCTGCAAAACTGGTGCTGTCATCGATATGAAGCAAACGAACCCTTAAAACGAGAACAATGTATAGGAGAGACCTACCATGACTCTCGCTAAACGGAGGTAAATAACCAAACAGGGACAACAACACAACGAAGGACTGGCGGCTTGGTTCTCATGATAGTGGGTAATAATTTTTTATTGTATGTACGAAATATATTTTTTTCACTGATTTTGAATCTCTAAAATAAAATCATGCATTTTTAAAAACTTTATAAGGCATGTTCAATGATAGTATTGGTCATTGCAATATTTTGGTGACGTTGACATACATTTTCGAAATACGCAAACTTAAGAAAATCATAAATAATTAAAACGTTATAGTGATTTTCGTTGTTGTAAATTTTGAAATTTTCATGTAGTAGTAGGCTACATTACGATATTTTAATGGAAAATGTAAGGATTGCGCAGCGGCTCTTGATCGTTGTGTGAGGAGATTATTGCCACAGGTCGCTACACTCGCTTATTTGGCAATGCACAACCTCATACTGACATGACTTCTCTCTGCTATATTATCACGTAACTACAGAACCTAAGCCTACCCATTTATGACTAGTTATAGACACATAAACACTTGACAAGGCATAAAAAAAAACGTGAGCTTGACTAGCGGTAGGCGGGCACCTCACCGCGCGGGGCCCTCTCTCTGATTGGCTCGGCTGGAGTTTAAATAAAAGCATTTAAAACAAACATGGCTACAGAGTGACACTGTGCGATGCGCTGGAGTGCTGCTGTGTTTTATTCCCAGTGACACGTTGACAATAATGACGGTAGTGACCCAGGTAGCGGTGGCGTGACAAGCGAAGGGGCGGTGGGGCGGCAGCAACGAGTGTGGCTCTGGTAGAGTGGCGTGTACAGGTGCTACGGGACTCAATGAGCCCCACCGTATGCTTGTTGAGTGCTAGTGTGTGCGAAAGTGCTAGTGACAAAAGTGAGTGCTAAACCATTGAGCAGGACAGTCGCCTTGAGCATGGAGGACTCGAGCGAGGTGCTGGTGTGTGCTGCAGAGTATATGAAAGGTAGGTGTCCGACTGTCCGTGCGTCTGTCTGCGTGTTTGTCCGTGCCTATCTTCCCATTGCTACTCAGGAATGTTGTTGGCCCGCTAGGCTTATACTCCAGCCAAATGTCACGGGCAAGGTGGTGATGTACCCCGCGTGTTGTGTTCACCTAGGTTATGGCATGTATAGCTGCTTCACATCTCCGGTTAGGGACGCAATAGCTACCTGTGGGAAGTGATATAGTGAGGATCTGTAACTGACCCAGCCAATACTAATGTTAGTAACTTGGGTAAGGATTCTGTCTGCCTGTTACTTTTCTTCTGTAGTATTCGTTCTTTCCCATGATTTGCTAGTGTTCAGTAATTTTCTGTATGGTATTTTTCCATTATTTGTTTATTTATTAATTAGGATGGTAGGATCCACGTATTGATGTATAGGTAAAGTTAAGGGCAAGATATTAAGGGAAGCATCACTCTGCATGACTACCAGGATGCTAGTACCTATAAAAAAGAAAGTAAACATTTATAGCTGTACCTCACATCTGCAATCCATCTCACTCCCTCCCTTCCTCCCTCCCTCCCTGTGAGCTTCTAGAGAATTATTACTGACTTTAATTTCTTGTGACTATCAGATCCCATCATCCCTGTTTAAGAGAGATTCCTGTCAATTTGAATGTGTTTTAGTATATATATGTAGTTAGAATCACTGTCATGCAGGATAATATTAGGATAATTTGTTATATATTTCAGAATAACAAAATTTATTGTGGCAAAACAAATTATCGTATTGTAATTGATTGATATATGTTTCTTTATAGTATATGTTATTACTTTTTGTGTCTGTTAGGTGGGCTAAGTTAAGTTTGTAAAAGAAAATAACCATAATAGTGGTGATGATTATAGTGTTAACTCTAAAGATAAAAAGTCTTATGAAAACAGACAATCATGTCAATGAAAGTTGAGTTGACATTACTTTGTAGATCATAAAAAAAAAAAAAACACCTCAAAGCCATTTTAATGTACACAGTGTATTATGTGTTGGGGGGTGTGGCTGTAGTTGTGCATATTGTGTGATTAGGTGCATACAGTACTTCAAATTATGTTTCACCTGTGACATTTAGGTGAACTATATCAAATGTACTCATTTGTTTTGTTTATTTTATCCATTTATTTATTTACTTCAGTTCTGCATTGTTAGTAGTTGAGTAAAGATTGTTCAGCCATCTTGTAATTTCATTTTAGTGTACCTCATTCATTCTCCTCGCTTCACTGATGAAAAAAAATGCAATGCATTTATTTTGTTTGGCAGGTGAGTTCTATTACATTGGATCTTAATGACAGATCCTATGTGTTCCTAGGGGCAGTGTGTCTAGTGAGAATTTTGAAGGTTGAAGGCAGTTCACAACAGACATGACTTATCAAGGAACTCTGTTATCAGTTTGTTTTGACATTCAGGAAAGAAAATAAAAGTTACAACCTATCTTGATAGTAGCAAGATACAAGGAGACTCTGCATGGTCAACACAACTATGTAGATGGAGAAGAGTTGCTTTTTACCTTATTAACAGTGAAAGTGTATAAACGTGTGGAAGTCTTTTAATGCCATGTTTGTTTATCAGATTACAACAGTTATTGAACTGAGAAGGAAGAGAATAATTACACAAACAACCAAGTTCCACATTAGGTAGAAGGAGGGGAAATAGTCAGGGAACCCAAGTCTCTCTTGTGTACTTGCTATGTAAAATGTAGTGCCATTTTAAGATGAAAATCATAAATGTGATAATAAAACATTTGGAGGAATTCTACAGTACATAAATAGTAATGGTAGTAAAAACTCTTGAAACTTGGGTAAATTACATGTTATTCATCGGCTTATGGAGAGAAAGGATGGTGCATAATTATGTTTACATTTATGTTAGAAATGGCTCAATGAAGAAAAATAATATATAATATATACCTAATGCAAGGCTGTGAGGTGAGACCTTTCTTCATGGTCAGAAACTGATAGTATTGTAACCACTTCCTTATAGGTCATGCACAGTACCTTGTCAGATGTTGTAATTGCCTCAAAAGTATGCCCCACAATGACTGACCACTTGTTGCCCTTGTTCCATATGTGGCTAATCAGGATAAGTTCCCAAATAGCCATGCAGGGACCTAAAGGTTAGTTATTGCTTAGGTAACTGCTTCCAATGGAGAAAATTTTATGTGACATGATATTGAATTTACATTTGAGAATAGACTAACATTAAAGACATGTTTAGCATTTGGTACGTATAGTATTGTGAGCTGAACAGATAAGAATAACTAAATGACAGCCTTGGAATAGTAAAAGAAGTCATGGCCAATGGGGAACTAGATAAAGAGTTTAGATAAAGAAATTTTGCTGATGGTTATATTATTAGTGAGACTGACTATCTTTAACAGTGTTGATGAAAGAACTTTTGTGAATATGTTTAGTCCCATTTAAGAGAGGGGAAATTTGATCTGCCTGTAATAGGAGCCTGGTGAACATGTCATGAATATTATTTTTTTTCCCTAATTACTGCATCATTTCTTATTAGTACAGGTTGGTTTGGCAAATAGTAAGGGCAATTTTATATCTTGAATGTTCATGTGTATCAGCAGCACTTGTATAATGTAAGGATGTTTTGCTCTGTCCAAAGTTTAGTTCATTATTTATGCCAGGTTTGTTCCCTGTAAAAAGAAAACAAAAATGAAAAAAAATATAAAGCTTTTAAATCTAGCTCATGTAGTTACGTACGTACCTCTTGGCAGCGGTCCAGGAACGTGTTTCCTCATTTCGACAGATATAGTTAATCTGTTGGTTTATTACAATATTATATTGCTTAGAAACAAGTAGCTATTGTAGTTTTGTTGTTTAGATGTCACAATGGTCAGGATTTGCGTGGAAGATGTTGGTGCGCTGTGATTATTGTTCCAGAGCTTTAAGGTGTGCGTGCGTGTATGTACCCCCCTCCCTCCACTCCTTTGCATGCTTTCTTGTGAGCGCCGAGCGGTGATGATAGTGTCCATTGTTCTTCAGAAATCCATTTTCTTCCACCACTGAAATGTGCTTACAGGAAAATGAATCTCCACTCTGACATTTTTTTTTTCCCCATTGTTATCTCATTTGCTCTTGATGCTTCCCCTCTCCGCCATATAACCCAATGACCCTGGCTGTTTTGGCGTCTTCTATCTCGCTCACTCGCCCTCATTCATTGTTTCCTAGGATAACAATGTAATACTAACCTACTTTTCCACCTCCTGTATGAGTTTCTTTTCAAAAGGTCAATGCCATTTTCTTTTTTTGTGTGTGCTGTCATAAAACCTTATGCATACTTGTGTTATCTGTTACTATCTTTCTATATCACGTTCTGTATGGAGACATTTTAGATAAGTTAATTAAGACGTATTGTGTAGCACTAATCACAAACCTCTCCCCATCCACCCTCTCTTGGATACTGTAGAATATACAAGATGCGTTATCTTCCTTTCAGATCGGTTGTATTTTGTTACTCTGCGGACTTCAGGCAGGCCCAGATCAACGGCCAACACGCATTATTTTTCAATCGACGATGAGTTGGTGTATGAAAACTTCTACGCCGACTTCGGGCCGCTCAACCTGGCCATGCTGTGTCGGTACTGCCGCAAGCTGAACAAGAAACTAAAGGTGAGTCTCATAAAAAGGGACATAATTGTGCTACATACTCCCCACTATTAATGTTATTTATATTTATGTCCCATTATAGTCTTTAATTCGTGCGTGTATGTGCGGTTTTCATTGTAATCCTACTTGTTTTTCAAAATTTGCTCACGTACTTTCATCACGATCAAGTTAGTCTGGGATTGTGAATCTAAATTCACTCGCTGATATATTGATGCAGGGAACCACGAGAAAGGAAATTCTGGTTTGTATTGTATCTTCCTTATTGATTACTCTTGTTCTTTTCATCTTAGTCATTTCACGTCGCTCACTTGATAGCACAGGGTTTTTGTGGTTCCTCTGCTTGTTCTGCTTTTTCAGTCCAATGTTACGGTGTATTGAAAGGCTGTCAGATAATATAGCTAATATCTAGTGTTATCCCATTGTATATACTCGTGAAGGCTATAAATGACTGTATAGCTAAGCCCACGATATTAATCTTTTAAGTAATAAAGTTTGCGTTTTTAAAGTTGTATTAAGTTTTTCTGCGTTACGTAACTTATAGGAGAAAGGTCTAGCTGTACTTTAGCGTGGGCAGCGAAAGTGTGGGATGTGAGGTGGGTAGTGCGAGGTGAATGGCTCTTGGGAGTGTGGGAGGTGGTGAGAGCCTCGGCACGTCTTGTCTGTGTGCCTGCCTGCCTACCCACCTAAGCGCAGAGCCTTTCCTGGCCCTGAGAAAGTCACACACACACACACACACACACACACACACACACACACACACACACACACACACACACACACACACACACACAGTCTCCATGGAAAATAGATATGCAAAGAATAGACTAGGTAGAAGAGATGATAGAGACTACGTACTACATCTTAAGAAAAATCTGAACTAATATAAACACGGAAACTAGACCGCGTGAAAGAATCTCATGCCTTGCAACTAAGTAACACACACACACACACACACACACACACACACACACACACACACACACACACACACACACACACACACACACACACATTTCTCTTTTACTAGCCCATTTGAACACGGAAAGATAGCCAATAACTGCAGCGGAAATGATACCAAAAAGTGTCGTTCATTTCAGCTTAGTTTAATCGCACCCGCCTCATGCCACGCGGTGTTTGCCGACTGTAGTGGAATGTCTAGTCACTGGTGTAGTAGCATGTGTCGCTTTCGCCTCCCCATCAAACCCCCACCAGGGTGCCTCGAGGGTTCTTGGTTGAGCATGACACTCCACCGGCCGGCGTCACGCGAGCTGCACCACTACCACCACCATCACCACCTCGACGGCCTTCATGGAGCCAGCCACCACCTGTACCCCACCACCCCCACTCTCTCTCTCTCTCTCTCTCTCTCTCTCTCTCTCTCTCTCTCTCTCTCAAATACGAGGTGGGATTACTTGATGTCATTCTTGATGGCTTATGCTCTCTGGTCTGTTCCGTTCCTTGCGTCTATAGTCATGTCTTGCTTTCTGTCTTTATTTTTACGTTTAAGCCCCGGCGAGCGCACATTCCCGAGGGAGGCTCTCGGCAGCGAGGCTCGGACGGCGGCCAGTTGTGCATGTTGCCGCGGTGGAACATGCATCTAATTTGGTTTCTGTTTCTCTTGACATTAAAACCACTCCAGTGTTACGATGTGTTAGGCTGCGTGCGTTCTCCAGCCTCCCTCCTAGCGGCGGAACACTTATCGTTGACATGCAAAAAAAAAAAAAAAAAAAAAATAAAATAAATAAAATAAATAAATAAATAAATAAAATAAATAAAATAATAATAATGATAATAATAATAAATTCATAAATAAAAAAAATAATTGAATAAAAATATAAAAAGATATGCGTGCACATTATTTTCACTTTTTTTTTTTATCTATTCTTGTCACATTAACGAGGTACGATGTTAGATCTTAAGCGTGTAGTTGTTTTTGTTGTGAAATGTATGGTGTTAGAACCTAATAAGGCGATAAAACACATCCTTAGGTCATTGCTCTCGTCAGATTGCAGTTTTTTGTATTAAGGTTTATTGTCACGGCGATGCTGTATGTATGTGAGTGTGTGTTGTGTGAAGCTGAATGTTCAAATGAGGTTAAGTGATTTATTTTATTGCAGAATGATATATTTTTTTTATTGAACTCTGACACAGGCTATGGGTGAGCGGTGAGCGCAGCGCAAGACCCCGCCCGTTTATTTGTAGCTGCTGATTACTTCCGGAGGTTTTGTTAGGGTGCGATTAGGGGCACAGTAAGGGTGGATTGGGTAATTGACGACTCATCAAACTTTAATGTCCTTATTAAACTATTTTTGCAACAAGCAGAACATGAAGCTTATCCGGAAGTTGTAATATTTTATCTTTTCTCCCTCTTTCACCCACACGACGACGCTAATAAGGGCTATGTATAGGTAATGGTGTAGTGGTGCAGGTAAGGGTGACTGACTAGGCTGTGTGTGTGTGTGTGTGTGTGTGTGTGTGTGTTGGGGTTGGCGGGCTCTGACTACAGCCCCAGCCCAGCCCAGCCCGGTCTACCAGCCAGCCAGCCAAGCCGCCCTCAACCGTCTCCACGAAGCAAAGGACCACAGGCGCTGCACCCCCTCACCCCAGCCTCAGCGGACTCAGTGACGAACACACTAATGTATTCCCCAAGGTGCAATGAGTTGGCGCCTCTTTTACGCTGCACTAGAGCAAGTACAGTGTAAACCATGCTATTAATCGATGCAGGTGGCTGGCTGGCTGCTCGCTCCTGCACCTGCTCCTCCCTTCCCCCTCCTCTCTCATCCACCCATCCCACTCCATCCCCCCACCCTACCCTTCTCTTCCCTACCCTACCCTACCCTACCGTTTCCTCCATCGTACCGTCCTGCCTCCACACTTGGACACTCAAGGCTGCAAGGGTGATAGTGCGCTTCACAGTCCATTCAGGAAAAACGTAAATGAAAGTCGTATCATAATGGCATTACCGCCGAGTGTGTTGGTTGACATTTACCGTGCGGCGAGGTAGGTTAGCCGGGCTAGTGGTATGTGGGTTAACTGTATAGCGGGACTTGGTCTGGAGCTCCCCTACCACCATCCCACCTATGTAACCCTTCCTCACCGCCCCCACCCCTGCACCCCCCTGTTACTACCTGGCCGCCCCCTATCCCTCCCAACATGATTCTTATTCGTCCTTCCTCGCTCGTCCATTTCTCCTTCCCCTCTCCCTCACCACCTCCGTTTCCGCCGCGATGGGCCCAAGGGTTGGTGTACACGCGGGAAGCTTTTCTTACTTCTTACCTTCTTACTTTACTTCTTACCGGTCTATTGTTACATTTATCGGTCCCACTTCATTTTACTTCACTTCCTGCAGGTACGGTTAGTTACGGTACACTACATTGTTTGCCCTGACGGAGGTGCGTGTCGCGGCGAGTCTTGGGAGACCTAAAAATAAGCTGATGTGTGTGGAGGAGGGTCATGGGTAGGGCGGCGGACCGGTGCTGGCGGTGTGGGAGGCGAGCAGGGGCGATCTTGATTGTGCTGCAGCCATTGTGTGGTGTTTTTAGGGAACGGTTGTGTATGGGTGTGTGTGTGTGTGTGTCGGTTTGTTTTCGTCACGCTGTTTGGTATCTGGAATAAATATATGGCGTGTGGTGATATATGGTGATTGATGTTTTTTTTTTTTATGGCTATCTCGCAAATATATTGTATTTTAATTTGGTGATAGTTTACCTATTTTTCTTAACGCAGCTGGGTGATGTATGGTGAATGATCTTCGTTTTTTTTTTTTTTTATCACAGCTGGCTATCTCTCAAACATAAAAGTAGGGATAATATATGAACGTAAGTTGTTTACTTGCTCTACGCGGCCAGGTGTCTGGAACATACAGACTAGTGGGTGATGATCTGTAATAGAATGTTTGTTTTCATCACTCAACTCCGAAACATATAAGACGGGTGATGGTGAAGTATGGATGTATGTTTGTTTTCGTTACTCCACTGGTTGTCACTCATACATATAGGCAAGGTAAAGAGAATACAGTACCTGACGTCACTACCACCCCACTCAGATCAAGCTTACTTTGTGCTCCAGCCCCCTTAGCTGAGACACCTTGTATTCTCTTTACCTTGCGTATTGGGTGGTGGATGTTGACTAAGTAGCAAGAATAAATAATGCTGATTTTTTATTACTCGAGCGGCTGTCTGTCAGCTATATATGCTGGTGATAATGTATGTAGAGTGTTTTCGCTACAGCTATTCAAACATAATCCTTGATGATGATTTGTCCACAGTGTTTGTTTCCTCTATACAGCCATCTTTCAAATGTATAGGTTGCTGATAATGTATGTATACAATGAATCCCTCGTTTGACCGGGTATTTTTCAAACATGCAGAGTGGTGATTATCAATAAATAACGTATTATATTTGTTTTCATCACACATAATTGTCATGGCTACATATTTCATACCCTGTAGGTTATAAATATTATGTATGATATTTGCCCTTCATTCATGTGCCCGATATATACGGAACTATACAAAGTTAATTACTATACATGAACCTGCCATTGTGAAAGACGAACGAGACGCATAACCTGAAATAAACCCACACACAAATAAATATTAACACGTACATGGAATTCTACTTGATTTACACACCACCTCCTTTGCCTCCCACAATGAATAGCCGAGAAAACAAACTAATGATAATATGGAGGAGAATAATAAATAAACCAGTTTGCAATCCCACGAGAGGAGAGATAGCTGGGAAACGGACGCCCACACACACACACACACACACACACACACACACACACACACGTCCACATCCTCACTTCACCTCAAACATCTACATATTACACTGATTTTCCTTCACGTGGCTGCCTTTCCGTGAGATTTTTGAGTTGCGAGCAGTCAGTTACGTGGCGTGTGTTTCGGGACTACCAGGTGTGTCCCCCGTTAGAACTGTAGCCAGGATGGAGAGCATGTATTTACTTAATCGGGTGGGAAGTCAGCGGGGATGTAGTGGCAGGTGCATGAAGGAGAGGAACGTGTGTGTGTGTGTGTGTGTGTTATACCTGTCTAGACCTCGTTCCCTCACTCTCTCTCTCTCTCTCTCTCTCTCTCTCTCTCTCTCTCTCTCTCTCTCTCTCCTTCCCTTCCTACGATTACCTCCCTCCCTCTTACCTACCCTTCCCTTCTTCCTTCATCACCAGTCGATATCCTTCCTTTTGGGTGGCATGATAACGGGGACGGACCTCCCACCAGTGCTGTACACCTGTCACTAGCCATCAGAGAGAGAGAGAGAGAGAGAGAGAGAGAGAGAGAGAGAGAGACAGACCCTCTCTCTCTCTCTCTCTCTCTCTCTCTCTCTCTCTCTCTCTCTCTCTCATCACGACTGTTTTCAAAGGCCACAAAGATGATTAGCCAGGTTCTCAAAACTGTTTGCCCTTGTAACAACGTGGAAATCTTATTAATCTGTCACTAGAACTTAAAAGTACACCCTTAAAGACCCGTGTTGGTTCAATTAACGCGCATCCTTTGAAGATGTATAGTGGAGGAGCGGCGTGGAAGTGGTCCAGAATATGGTTGTATGGCTTAAGTCTCCCCAGTTCTCGTGTCTCTGAAGGTGTGTGTTTAATCCGTCCTGCTTCTCGAGGGTTGGTTGGTGGAAGGTTTGGTGTACGTACGTGAATCTCTATGCTCCAGGAATAGTGTTTGTTATTAGGGGAAGGGGAGAAGGTGGCTGGCTGGCTGGCTGGTGCGGGAAAGACAGGCTGAACTAATCCACTGGTGTGCTTCTAGGCTTGTGATTAAAAGTTTGACTGCAAGCGATGGTGGAGGAAAAAAATGCGAACATTGTTGTTGTGTTCTGGCTTCATCTTTATTTTTCCTAACGTGTGTGTGTGTGTGTGTGTGTGTGTGTGTGTGTGTGTGTGTGTGTGTGTGTGTGTGTGTGTGTGTTTATAGGACTGATCAAAGCTTGTGAGATTGTCAGGTTTTCATTTAATTTCCTTGTATTCTTTATATACTCATAGCCTCCTCTGGTAATACATTCCACTGATCTATTTATGTATGTCCGTATCCCATGTCAAGTTTTAAGTTCCTCGCTGCGTCCACTTGCGTCCGTGTGTGTGTGTGTGTGTGTGTGGCGGAGAAGAGTAAGGCTTGGTCAGAATCACTAGTGTTGCCAAAGCTGAGTTGAAAAAACAAACAAACAAACAAAAAAATAGAAAAAAAAGAACATAATACTAGTGACCAAAGCAGTGTTATTGTTATTGTTGTTACCAGCACAGAATACAATCACATACCATTGTACGTAAAACCGGAATCCCGCCACTTCCCCTCACGCACCGGACTCAAAAAGGACGTGGTTGCTACACTGGACTGGGCTGCGCTGGACTGGACGAACATGTGAGGGAAAAATGACGAAATATTGATAGAAAAATAAATGAATAAAAAACAACACTCACTATATCGACAATTTTGATCAGTGAACCTTATTGTGTTTGTGTGTGTGTGAGAGAGAGAGAGAGAGAGAGAGAGAGAGAGAGAGAGAGAGTGGCCTGCCTGCCTTCTCCCTGGTAGCATAAGTGGGTCATTTGCCAGAGGGTAGGTGAGGTCACTGGCTGGACTCGCGAAGCTCCTGATGGTGGTGGTGGTAGTGGTAGTGGTGGTGGTATCTGCCTTACTTTCAGTACTATAACAGCATGCAAGTCGCGCCCTTATCACCTCATTGTGGCCTGTTCAGGTTACTCTAGCGTCGAGTATACCGTTACCCTTACACACTATTCTCTCTCTCTCTCTCTCTCTCTCTCTCTCTCTCTCTCTCTGGTAATGTTCATCCCAGCTCAGCACTGCCCCAGTAATATATGCTGACGAAGACCGAGGCGAGGCAGCACCGAGGAATGCGATTCATACATAGTGAGAGGTGTTGGAGAGGCTCGCCGCGCCCCCAGGTACTCGCCGGGACGGTGGGACGGGGGAAGGGGGCAGTGAAGGGGGTGTAGCCAACTTCAGTAGCTGGATGGTCGATATACGCGTCCTCTTGGTAAGGATGGAAACCTTTCGTTGCTCTCCTTTCCCCCTTCCTGCTCTCTTCATCGCATCCCCATCCCCCACTTCAACCCCCTCCTGAACCTCCTCCTCCAGCTGCCGCACTAGTAATATCTCCCTGATCTCAAGGGCCTTCATGCAACTTCCTTCCAAATTATACCCCCGAGTTGACTGAGTGGCACACCGGCTGACCTCCCTCCATTCCCGCCCTGGTTCGCGGCATCATGCATACTCGGATTAAAGTCATCCTGTATCTAGTGTCTGTACCTTACCTTAACCCACAACCTACCTGCCCGCCACCTCGCCTCACCTGTCTATCGTCTTATTGTATACCTGTTTGACGAGTAAGTGGGGTATATACAACAGGAAAATGTATTGTGGATCTATATATTGAAAGACTTATCATGGTGCGCCTATACGAGTACAAAGCAGAACCAGTTGATAATGTCGAGGTGGTGCGCTGGGGGCGTCTCGCCTCCCGTTTGCGTCACGGTTTGGAGAGAGACAGGTGGCGTGAAGATCATTAGGAGAGGGCGTGGCGTCTCTCTTTCTCCCACATCTCTCTCTCTTCATATATGTGCATCACCTTCGTCAGCAGCATTCATTTTTACATCACACTTTTACCTCCCAATACCTCGCTCGTTTTATCGCGTCCGTCTCTCGTTATGGCGTGATCAATACGGAAACATTCGTGGTCCGGCGGGTCTTGGGGCGCGTCCTTGGGGTGTTATAAGATGTTTACGATGCAGTGCGTGTGTGTGGTGTGTGGTGCTGGCTGGATCACCTTGGGACTCGCCGGGACAGTAATAGGTCCTGGCATGGCATGTGTGTGTGTGTGTTCATTTTTATCCTCTCGAAGTGTCAGTATGATGTGAAGAGGAATGCAGGCCGAATATTTATTTGTATTGCTATTTGTTGGAATGTAGGGCCAGTAGCGTGTGTAAGTACTTATGGATATGTATACGTCTATCATTACTCTCTCTCTCTCTCTCTCTCTCTCTCTCTCTCTCTCTCTCTCTCTCTCTCTCTCTCTCTCTCTCTCTCTCTCTCTCTCTCTCTCTCTCTCTCTCTCTCTCTCTCTCTCTCTCTCTCTGTGTGTGTGTGTGTGTGTGTGTGTGTGTGTGTGTGTGTGTGTGTGTGTGTGTCTATATCTTCCATTCCCAGCATGCCTGAGTGGAGGGGCAGTGTGGCGGGTCTGGCGAGGACGACAGGCAAGGTGGGAGTTAAGAGTCTCGTCACGGAAAGCCAATACTGATGAGTAGCATTGTCCTGGAGTGCGGCGAGGAGGTGGAGAGAGAGAGCGAGAGAGGGGGGGGGGTGATAAGGGTGGAAGTAGCGGCAGTGTGGTGGGAAAGGTAGGCCGTGGCGTGGTGGAGGGCGGCAGAGACCAGGTGGCAGCCTTCCAGGATATGGGGTGGGTAGAGTTAGGGAGTGAGGTGGAGTGGAGTGTCCTTCACAAGGTCACGCTTCCTTGCCACTCCTTAGGGAAGTTCTGCCCCCTGGAACACTGGTTGCGTCCCGTGTTCCAGACTTCCAGCCCCCACTGAACACCTCGGGACTGCCACCATCCACCTGCCTCTCCCTCCCTCTCCTGGCCTGCCTCGCCTGGCATTCTCCTGGGTAAGTTGTGGACGTGATTGAATCAAGTGCGTTGCAGGCCACCTGTTGGGATGCCAGTTGGTGCAAGTGGTGGAGCACCAGAGAGCCAAGTCCACGTGACGCTGCGTGGGCGGAGGCAGGAAGTAAACAAAGATGGCGGTGGTGGGCGCGCCGCACTGTGTCCCACGTAAATTATACCCCTATGGAGGCTCGTGTCGGGGTTGTAGGTTACCCCGCCATCACCCCTCAGATCATGGCTGTGAGGGTTTTGAGCAGGTGTGTTACGCCTCAGGTATGGGGCGAGTTTGGGACATGGAGAAGGCCAAGGTTGGGTGACAGACGCGACACAGATACACTTTTAATCCTTACTTCATCTTTAAGGAGAACCCGCACCTTTGTTGTTGTTTTGTGCCGGACGCTCATAGTTATGCGTCTTGTGCCGGCCGGGCCAACAAGTCAGGGACGGTGTGTGTGTGTGTGTGTGTGTGTGTGTGTGTGTGTGTGTGTGTGTGTGTGTGTGTGTGTGTGTGTGTGTGTTGAGAGCATAAGAAAATAAAGAGATTGGAAAAGGTCAGTTAACATACACGTAGTATGTATGTAGTACGTGTGTGTGTGTGTGTGTGTGTGTGTGTGTGTGTGTGTGTGTGTGTGTGTGTGTGTGTGTGTGTGTGTGTTAATGTATGCATGTATGCAAAGACGTATATATACTCGTACGTACACTCGCAGCTTGGTTGCGTGCCGCGCATGTGCAGGTGGCGTGCCAGTGTGTGTGGGTGTCGGAGGGCGGGAGCGTGCGTGGGTGGCTGAAAACCCCGGCAGGACCTATGCTTCCAGGCCCGCCGCTGAGGCCCCTTCACCGTCTTGGCGTGGGATCAGGGCCTGGCGACCTGGCAGTGTAGTGCGGGTTACGTAAAGGAAAGGTTTTGCGTAATGACATGGTGGTCCTTTTCGTGTTTGAGTAGATTATGCTGTTAGTGCAGAGTCATTAGGAAGCTTTTAAAGAAGATTAGACAGATTGATAGCAGATGGAAATAGGAAAGGATGTTTTGTATAGGGGCTGCCACGTGTAGACCCGATGGATTCTTGCAACTTCCTTTATTTTTTTATGTAGGTGTGTCAAGAAGTGCATAGAGAAGCAGAGTGTTGGAGAATTAAAGTTACGGTATGTCGTCTTTCACTGTAGGAAAACAAAGTAACTTTTCACGGGCGAGCAGGCAGGCAAGACACGTAAGACCCTTGCCTACGACAGTTACTTGGTTCTGAAAGGCTTAATGCTTCCCTGTAACCCCGGGAGAACCATATGGCCATACTTACCAGGCTCCGGGGGGGTGTTTGAATCACCATAACACTATAGGGCAAGGAAGACTAATCCTTAACCACACTGCGCGAAGGTCTGTTTTGCTTTACGTCCAACAAAATCCGCAGAAAGCCCCTACAGCAGAAATGGTTTACCTCCACTGCGCCGCAAAGATGAATCTTTCCCTACACCTAACCAGCGAAGTGCTCAGGGAGAATGCAAAGAAGCCCTGGTGTTGAGGACGTGGTGGCAGCGTCCCTACATGCATCCACAAGTGTTCTCCATTCATCCCTCTCACGCGCGACCAGTCTTCCTTGCTCCTCAGACATCCATCCTGTTTGCACTTTCGCACACTCCAATACTCTCCTCTGTTCAGTCTTTTTAGCACCACATCTCAAGTATTAGATCCAGTTTTCTTCAACAGTCTCACATATCTTAGCAGACTACGAATATCACAACTTCTTTAGTACTGGGACGCATTTTTACCACGAGTTTTGGGAGTGATTAAACCATTTCATTGACATTAGGAAGGGTCTATGGAGATCAGAAGATTAATGACCACAGTCTTCACTATTCTGATCCCTACATAAGTTTCTGAAGCTGTATAAAATCACCAAATTGTAACCAGAATGAATAGGGAAACGTGTCATGCTACTGAAGGGTTAATTAGCACTAGTTATCTTCAATCATCACGCTTATGTCCCTTTTTCATTATGTCCAGGTCTTCACACTACTATTACCATTTTGTGCTCATCCCTTCAGCCTCACATTACAAGCATCGGGTTCAGTTATCTTCACTAATCGCTTATGTCCAGATCATCTCAGCTTTCCACAACGTGTTCGATCAGCCAACTTTCTTAATACCACCTGTTCTGCTTCATGCTTCCTCATTCCTCACTCGATCCACACACGTGTTACTCCGTGCATACCCACTCCCTAGACGTCAGATTTCATTACATCTCTCTCTCTCTCTCTCTCTCTCTCTCTCTCTCTCTCTCTCTCTCTCTCTCTCTCTCTCTCTCTCTCTCTCTCTCTCTCTCTCTCTCTCTCTCTCTCTCTCTCTCTCTCTCTCTCTCTCTCTCTCTCTCTCTCTCTCTCTCTCTCTCTCTCTCTCTCTCTCTCTCTCTCTCAAACTTGTCTGAATTCTAGAACCGCCCCCAAAATAATAATAATAATAAAAGTTAGCAATGTCTCTTGATACCGCTCTCCCCAAAGAAAGAAAAAGGAAAGGAGAACTAAAAAGCATCAGCCATTACTCCAAGTTGCACTCATTACAAAGCTGATCCACGTGCAGCCTTCCCTTTACACCAATTAATCATTCAGAAGGGTGAGAGCGGAAAGACACGCTATACAACATTCATCAAGACGAAGAATTAGTGTTTGGTAAAGACGGAAGAATGAGCTGAAGGGTATAAGTATCAGATAACCAATTAGGAACTAGATAATGGAAGCTTGAAGTATGGAAGAACATCTGGGAATGAATATAATGAGGAGGGGAGGTGCGTGGTTAGCGGAAGAACTACATATACGTAGAAGAGGTAATCGAATTGTTATCTTGGTATCCCTCTACAGAATGCTGCTTTTCTCTTATCATACAGCTACATATAACCTTTTTGCAGTGAGCTGGTGTGGTCTTTTATATATAGCCGTTTTAATAGCTTTTTTTCTTTTATTTGTTTGTTTATTTACAAAGCCGCTGTGGTACAGTGGATCCGTGCGTGCTTTGGGATCCGAGGGCTCTCCAAGCGCACAGGTTCGAATCCTGTCTACGGTCTGAGTGTAGGTTGGGTTTCCTCACTCGGGGCAACGGTTTCCTAGCGGGTGGGCTTTGAAATAGGAGGTACCCTTAATAAGTATCCCCTTTAGCCCATAAATTCCCGTGGAAAAGCCCACATGGTATAAAAAAAAAAAAGCATAAAAAGAGAGCCACTAAATTTGTGTACCAGTGCGTTAATTAAGAAGACCCCGAAAGAAAATCCAACATTACGGTGTAAAGTGTTTTGTAACCTCCCTCTTGAAAGAATGTTCAGCCATTGGGAAGAGGAAGTATAGAAGTAGGGAGGAAGTTCGAGAGCTTACCTTTAAGATAAACCTATATTCTTTTATTACGTTATAATTATGTGGTGGATATCTTGCACTCATCTCATCAACTTTCGATGTATCAAGGAAGTGAGTGTTGAGACGCAGTAACCTGTGTATTATACATCATAATTTTTCCATATAACCATCATTTTATCACATCTCACACTACAGTGGTCTCTTATCGCTTCTCCATCCCAGCTTAACTGAGTATAGGAACTGCATGAGTATTGAGGCACCGAGAGATGTCTTTATGAATCAATCCTTGTTATGTGAGTCAGATACGAGGCGTCTGCGTGGCATGGACCTGAGCAAGAAGAAAGTGAGTGTTGGAAGAATAGCTATATGCTTGAGAGTAGCAATGAAGTGGCGGCAAGACATACGGTTCGTTTACGTATAGATAAGACGTCAAGTGGTGTGGAGCTGGCGAGATAAGGTACAAGGAAGCTGTGTGATAAGCGATGAAAGACAGTTCCGCTGGTAGTACCTTCAGATGATAAGCCTGCATAATCTTACAATCTACTGAGCTATTAGGGAAAGAATGCTAATAATACAAACCCTAACAATTGAATTAGGTTTGGTTAGGGTTGGAAGACAGGCTGTTAGTGCAAAACCTTACATACAATTTACTCGGCTGCATTAGAGAAAGGCAGACTGATAATGCAATACCTTCCTTATACATTATACTGAACTGTATTGGAGGAAGGGGAAGAGTGAACAGTGTAGAAGTGTTGTGAGATATAGAGACAAGTTTAATGCATGGTAACTGTAAAGCATCAATATCGTCTTCGTAACCCTGCGATTTACAAGACTATATCGAAGAAAGGCCGAGGGAGGGAGGGAGAGAGAGACAGAGAGAGAGGTGATCTTGAGGCGTGCGTGTATGGAGTAGAGTAGGTATCGACCATAGTGTAGAGTTAAGGGGAATAGGGAGAACAAAGAATAGAAGAATAGCCAGAGGAACTTTACATGAACGAGATTGATTAGATAAGGTTAGACATGAGAGAGAGAACCAAGCACCACATTCCCAAACATTTCAGCGTCTCATCTTTGCTTTTATTAACTGGCTGCAGTGAAAGTTGTTAAAGGTTTTTTCACAGGTGTTTTCGTGACACCTGTGATCGTTTAATGAGAATTCTGCATGTTTAATGGAAAAAACAACCATGAAAGCCTGACTAATTATCTGGGTGGCCTTTGAGAGTTGTACTAATGAGAGAGAGAGAGAGAGAGAGAGAGAGAGAGAGAGAGAGAGAGAGAGAGAGAGAGAGAGAGTTACGATAGGCGCAAAAGAACTAAAGCACGATAGACTGGCCGAGGTTTGCAAGATGACTAGCTGCTGCGCTTCTTCGACACGTGAGTCTCCATTGCATCCTTCCCCCCCAGCCCCCTCCCTCACCTTCGCAGGACCTTTGGCGCGCTATAGGCTGCAGCATGCCTGGCCCGTGGTGAGGTTGTGGTCCAGCCTTCGTCAGGAGTGAGGGATCGGCTGTGGGTTGCTTGTCGCCTGTACTTTTAATTGTAGCGTGGCATTAGTCTGTGTGTGTGTGTGTGTGTGTGTGTGTGTGTGTTCGTTCGTCATTAAGTTTGTTGTTGCTACTAAGTCTTCAAGTATGTTTTGTTTACCTACTTCTATTCAGTTTCTTTGCTGGCATCACCACCACCACCACCACCACCACCACCACCACCAAGATCAACACGTCATTTCAGGAAAACAAGATGCAGATCCTTGCATTACTGAAACACCCCGTCACCTTTATTTTTATACCCGTGTCCTCTTGGCCTTGCATCACGCTTCCCCTGTGTATGTCCCAGTCCCGGTGGCCTCCTGTCGGTCCCCCATCCTTCGTGTATCTGTCTGCCTGTCTGTATGTCATGTCTGGTATGTCTTAGTCCAGTTTTCTTGTCTATTCATCTCTTTTCGCTTGTTTCTGTCTTGTGGTTCTATGTATACGTGATTGAACCAAAGCGCCTATTTTTAGTTCCGTAATTATTGGTATTATTAGAAGCACCGGCTTTTCGTGTGTGTGTGTGTGTGTGTGTGTGTGTGTGTGTTTCACTGTTTGATGTGCTGCAGTCTCTGACGAGACAGCCAGACGTTACCCTACGGAACGAGCTCAGAGCTCATTATTTTCGATCTTTGGATAGGCCTGAGACCAGGCACACACCACACACCGGGACAACAAGGTCACAACTCTTCGATTTACATCCCGTACCTACTCACTGCTAGATGAACAGGGGCTACACGTGAAAGGAGCCACACCCAAATATCTCCACCCGGCCGGGGGAATCGAACCCCGGTCCTCTGACTTGTGAAGCCAGCGCTCTAACCACTGAGCTACCGTGTGTGTGTGTGTGTGTGTGTGTGTAATTTACGTCGGTCGTCTGCTGGTCACCCAGCCAGTTTTCCCCATTACGGAGCGAGCTCAAGAGCTCATAGACCGATCTTCGGGTAGGACTGAGACCACAACACACTCCACACACCGAGAAAGCGAGGTCACAACCCCTCGAGTTACATCCCGTACCTATTTACTGCTAGGTGAACAGGGGCTACACATTAAGAGGCTTGCCCATTTGCCTCGCCGCCTCCGGGATTCGAACCCGGACCCTCTCGAGTGTGAGTCGAGCTTGCTAACCACTACACTACGCGGTGTGTGTGTGTGTGTGTGTGTGTGTGTGTGACTTCATGTAAACTAAATTCTATTTTCATTCAGTAATTAGTGCAACATTGGATTTTTTTCTTTGTGTCTGTATGTGTGTGTGTGTGGGGGCGGGGGCATCCAGCACTCCAGTTACTAGCGACGTCACCTTTAGCTGAGCGGTTTACAGTTGCGTCCCGTGCCTACCCGTAAGTCGCTCTGGGTTCGATTCCTGAAATGTATGCATGGCCTTGTGCGTGCATGAATCACCTGGATGTTAGAATCTTTGCCTCATTACTTTGCCACGGCGCTCGAGAGAGAGAGAGAGAGAGAGAGAGAGAGAGAGAGAGAGAGAGAGAGAGAGAGAGAGAGAGAGCACCAGTCCTTAATCAGAAAGGTTTCGCTCTCTTACAACAATTATTTTTAAACACCATAGAACTGATAAATGTATTTTTCTCGTGACAATGTAGTTTTCGTGTTGATCCGTCACCACAACCGTACAAACACCCACTACAAATCCGTGTAACTTCAGCTGGAGCATTTTGAAAAGAGTGGAGGTGCGGCGCAGAAGTGTTCCAGAGAGAAAGAGGGAGAGCGATAGTGTAGGGAGCCTGGAGGTGGTGTCGGGAGTGCCTGCAGAGGGTATAGCGGGGCTTGGTGGCTGCCCTTCACCTCTCCGCACACACACACACACATACTCACACACTCCCACTCTCTCTCCCGCCCCCAAATATTGCGTCACGCCATTGCCGGCTGTCTGGAGCTCGTGTCTGTCACTCCTCACGCGCTACGTAGCTCCATGCCCCGTGTTGCATCACGTGCACGAGACACTTGTGTTGAAAGATTGATGTCTGATGCATTATTTATGCATGGGTTATTTATTTACTCGCATTATTCTTGCATACATACCACCTACGTACCTACTCTTACGGGAGAATGTCGAGGGTCACAGGTTGCCTTAAGATGAATGTTACGGCCTTCATTCCTCTACCTAACCCAACACCGCCCACAGAGGGAAACTCCACTTGCTGCGGTGTTGCTTTTGCTGTTCTTGTTGTTTTAAGGAGGTAGTGGTAATGGTGGTGGTGTAGTCTGAATATTGTTACATTATATTGATTTTTCCTCTCTTTTCTTTTCCAGTCACTGTCTTTGGCCAAGAAGAAGATCGTGCACTATACCACACTCGACCCACAGAAGAGAGCCAACGCAGCTTTCCTCATTGCGTCATATTCTGTGAGTGGGAGGGATTGAAGTGAGAGAGAGAGAGAGAGAGAGAGAGAGAGAGAGAGAGAGAGAGAGAGAGAGAGAGAGAGAGAAGGCGGGGGGGGGATATAGTGGTTGAGTAAGCTAATGGGAGTGTCCACTGAGTCACCTTGTTAATATGAGGTCACGCTGATAATAATCCAGGTAGGTCAAAGGGGTGACACATCAGGGCAGGCAATGTGTGACGTGACGCTGCAGAGTGGTAACAGTGACGGTAACTCGGGCGTGACGGTGAGTGTATGGCTGAGTGACTGGGAGCGTGGGATGAGAAGAGGCATTAGCATGGGGAAGCAGCGGGAGGAAGAGGCAATGAATGGAAAGGAGTCCCGTTGTTTGCTTTGGTCACACACGTAAGGAAGATGGAAAAGTGAAAACCCTCAAATACTTCACCTCAGCTTTTACCTCACTAGCTAGATGTTGTGTTTTTCCAACGGTGTTTTTATCATGCTATTGATAATTCAGCAAGATTTATTCGCTATCCAGGGTAGAGAAGGAGAAAACACCCAAGGGAACCCGACTTAATATATCGATAGCCTTTGTTAATCACCCTGATGAGAGGCCAAAGCCTCGAGGAACTTGGTGAACTATATAAGAGGAGGGTGAGCTATAAGAGGAGGAAGTCCGTGAGGAGAAAGCAAGAGACAAACTTCGTGGACTGCACTTTATTCTTCCTTGTGAGGGGGGAGGATAACGGATACTGAGGATGAATGGTTCGAGAGAGAGAGAGAGAGAGAGAGAGAGAGAGAGAGAGAGAGAGCGTGTGGGGGGGCGTTCCCTAGTTCCGTCAACTCTGGAACCCCTGCCGCCGGCCCCTCTCTCTCTCTCCCACTCATTCTCTCCGCTAGTTCAAGGTCTCGCGGCATCACGTATACACGCCACTGTAATTTCCGCTGCTCAATATTACAATAAAAAAGTTGTTGGTATTGTTTGCAAAAAGTCGCACCTGAATTGCGCAGTGTTGGAAACTTTCTCTACGGGTGACATGCATGTTTTACTGCCGTGTGTGTGTGTGTGTGTGTGTGTGTGTGTATAGCAAAACCACGAGGAAAATATAATTATTGAGGGAAACAAGAGATGGAGACACGAAAAGGAAGTAAGGGAATATGAAAATTAGAGGGAAAAAAGAGACATCACGTACAGGAAACGAAAAAAAAAAGGAACCAAGGGAAAGATGAAATTAGAGAGAGGAAAGAAACTTGGTGGAGAGGAAAAGGAAGCAAGGGAAAGATAAAAAGAAAAGTAAAATAGACGAGAACCTTTAAAACCCTGCACGACTACCAAAACAAGAGAGTTGAGAACGAAAACTCAGCCAACACCCCACGATGTTGAAACACTTAAACACTTTCTCACGAAGGACTATTTACAAAGGCCACGGAGATGATTAGTCAGGTTTTCATTTTTCATGTGTATTGTTCTCGCTGGTGACACATAATGAAGTATTAAATCATCTCTGTAAAAAATATAAAAAAGCGTGAAAACACCTTTGAAAACATCCCTTGAAAACACCAGTATCTCATTAGACTAGGCCATGTTCAAAATAGCGGAGAATGCGGTCACCGGGTACAGGAGAGATGGAAGGTAGGAGGAGGGTTTTGTCTGACATCGAGGGTGTGAGTGAATGAGGAGGAGGAGGAGGAGAGAGAGAGAGAGAGAGAGAGAGAGAGAGAGAGAGAGAGAGATGGTGTCCGGGATAGATAATTCAATTTGTTTGTGTTTATATTAGTAAGTAGTTGTGGTTATAGTGTGTGTGTGTGTGTGTGTGTGTGTGTGTGTGTGTGTGTGTGTGTGTGTGTGTGTGTGTGTGTGTGTGTGTTATTACTATTATGCGAGATGACTTAACCCTCCCCCCTCTCTCTCTCTCTCTCTCTCTCTCTCTCTGTTAGGCCACGTGTACCGCCTGACTCACGTGCCCTCCATGCATTCACTCGCTGACTGGTGACTGCCACGACCCTGCCAATCCCCCCATCCCCTTCCCTTGTTCCAGTGTTGCTCTCTTATCCTTTACCACCACTACCACCACCACCACTACACCCAGAGCCACAGGTCCCAACACAATCCCACGCTTTCACTCTCTCTCTCTCTCTCTCTCTCTCTCTCTCTCTCTCTCTCTCTCTCTGAAAGAAGTACCCTTATATACTGTTATAAAGTATTTTAAAGTTCCTAGAAATGCAACATATAATAAAAAAATCACTTTGAAATCAAATGAAGATACTTAAAAAAAGCCTCACTTTTTCAACTGAGACATGCTTTTATATTAATATTTTTTCTACAAAAGCTTATTGAATTGCCTGTAAACTTTGTGGGAAATCTTTTATTGCAAAAGATTCTTAGTTTTAAAAAAATAGAAAAAACTTAGACATCTATCATGATATACAGTTTTTTTTATCAATATTCTTTTCTTCAAATAGTAATTGAATTGTGTTTGAACTTAGACATCTATCATGAAAAAAAAAAAAAAGTACAAGTCCAGATCTACATCAAAATGTCAGGACAAAATCTTCTTTTGAATATCTTTGTCTAATTATTAGAATATGTTCTTTTTTTTTATAGAAGAACCCCTGTATAAAGTTATAAAGTATTTTAGAGTTTCTAGGAATGCAACACAGATAATAAATATTTTTCACTTCAAAATAAAATTGAGATACTTAGAAATTAACTTTTTTCAACTGATATGTATGTATATGCCTTTGTATCAATATTCTTTTTTCTACAAATGCTTATTGAATTGTCTAAATTCAAAGGAAAATCTTTTATTGCCATTTTGTTTTCCTTACAGGCCTGGGCCCGTGTTAAAAAATGGATAAAGATTTCATTTCAGATATTTCTGTCTGATTATTAGAATATGTTCTTTACTTAAAGAAGAACCTTTATTTACAGTTGTAAAGTATTTCAGAGTTCCTAGAAATGCAACATAGGCAATAAATTTTCTTTTACTTTAGAATGAAATAAAAAGAAAAAACTTTTACAAGTGATGCATATTTTTTATATCAATTTGCTTCTTCTTCAGATACTTAGTAAATTTTTCTATAAATTTAGAGGACATTTTTTTTTTATTTTCTGTACAGGTACCTGTGTTAAAAAAATTGAAAAAAGTTTTCAATTTTTTTACTGAATATTAGAATATGTTTTTTACTTAAAGTAGAACCCTTGTACACAGGTATAAAGTATTTTAGAGTTCTTTGGAATACAGCATAGATGGTAAACATTTTTCATTTTGAAATTAAATGAACTTAACACACTGGAACTATAATTACGGACCTACCCTTGTTACCATATATAGGCAACTTCCTCTATTCAATATCTCCACCACTGCCATCATACATACTCAGAAATTCACCAATAGAAATTACAGTTAACCTTTATTTCATTCACTCTTACTTCACTAGTTTCCACCACACCCATGTTCTGTCTCACTAATCATACCACACCCTTTCCCACTCCATCCTGTGCATTACGTCATCTTTCAGCTTCATCAGTCTTCTCCATTCCACCCCTTCATAATTACATTGTATTGCCAGTTTTTGCTATTTTTATGCTAGACATCACATCCATCTTTTTTTCTTGTTTTCTGCAATTTAATTCAATTTGTTATATTCAGTACTTTGGTAGCATTTTCCTTTTTATTTTATTTTATTGATTCTTCTCTATATTTGCACTTTTTTTCCCCTGCTTTTTATTTATTTATTTATTTATTTATTTATTTATTTTATTTTATTTTTTTTGTGTGTGTGTGTGTGTGTGTGTTCCTGTTGAATTTCTCTCCTTTTGTATTCCCACTGGGTTTATTTCTTTGCATCCCCATTGATTTTACAGTTCAATGATTTCACTGTTTCTCTTTCCTTTGCCTTATTAATCCTAATATTTGTGATATATACCTTTTAATTCACAAGTTTTTTTTGTAGATCTATCCATCTATACCCAAGAGACCGATAGTTTTAGAATTCTTACATTATTTTTTACTATCATTTCCTTATGTATTGGAAATGAGAGATTTCTTTTTCCCTCCACTTTCCTATGATACTGTACCACAATGCCCATATTCTCTCACACTTGGTATTTATTTGAACTACAAGTATATGTAACTGTTATCCTAAAGACCATCTCATCAATGCACATCAAACTAATCCACTTGCTTTTTGTTTTCCTCAGATAATTTACTTGAAAAAGACTCCAGAAGAAGCATACAAGCCCCTGATTGGTGGGAACAGCCCACCATTCTGTCCTTTCCGAGATGCAGCCTATGGTATGTCCACATACCATCTTACGTTACTGGACTGTCTTCAGGCCATTGACAAAGCTTACAAGCTTGGCTTCTTCAACTTTGAAGATTTCGATGTGGACGAATATGAATATTATGAGGTAGATATACAGGGACTGCCATTTGTTGACTTGATGGCTGCTCTTATTTTTTGTGTTTTCTTATGTTTTTAAATAGAATTGCAATACTTGGAGTTGTAAGTTCCTTGTACATTGCCTCAAAACTGTTAAGTTGTGATGTATCTTTAAAACCTAACTTATTTTATGTCTCACCAAATGCTGTCTCCAAACAGAGAGTGCAGAATGGTGACTTCAACTGGATTATGCCAGGCAAGTTCTTGGCTTTCTGTGGACCCCACTCAGAGAGTCGAGTGAAGAATGGTTACACACTCCACTCACCGGAGACATACTTCAGTTACTTCCGCAAGCACAATGTGATGACCATTGTGCGACTCAACAAGAAGATCTACGATGCTGCACGTTTCAAGAATGCTGGATTTGAGCATTATGATATGTACTTCATAGATGGCTCATGCCCCTCGGATGACATTATGAGAGAGTTCTTGAGAGTGTGTGAGAATACAGAGGGAGCCATTGCTGTACATTGTAAAGGTATGCCTATTATGGGTTGCTGATATAAGATTAGTGATTGCAGACAGAATTTATAGTATTTAGAAAAGCTGATTACTCTTACTACTAATTCACTTGCTAATTTATTTTTACATTAGGAAAATTGTATTAAATAATAAGTATATGAATACAAATTTTGGTGCAAAAGAATATCGGCCGGATTTTTAAATAGTACCTACCACCTTCCATGAAGGTTACACAGCGATGCAGCCTTCGCGGTAGGACTATTCTTAAATGTTGTCCTCCCTTCCTCGCTTCATTTGGTCTTGAAGGTAATGGA
Organism: Portunus trituberculatus; assembly: GCF_017591435.1. Lineage (NCBI taxonomy): Eukaryota > Metazoa > Arthropoda > Malacostraca > Decapoda > Portunidae > Portunus > Portunus trituberculatus. Next base: position 457,038 of record NC_059296.1, read on the forward strand.
GGTGTTGTGTTGGTAAAACTTGGGCATCTCTCTTGTCCGAGAAATTATAAAATTATTGATTCAACGTGATTTGTGGCATGATATATACCAGGAATATTATCACATATTCATACATTTATTTTTAATGCGTTTAACAAAATAAACAGCGAGTATACTTTGGTGGTGGTTGGTAGCAGTGTTTGTGCACCATCACCTCAGCTGCCAACCACACAGTCCTGCCCTGATCTGACTTGACCAGTCCAGACCACGCTGCCTCACCGTTCCACCACGGGCAGCATGATAAATTTTACGAAGAGAACCAGCCCTATTACTGTTGCAGAGTGTGATTTATTAACACTTCGTGAGCCAGGAAAAGTTCTTAATAAAATCACAGATGGCCGTGTAGTGACCTTAACAGAGGAGAGAATCACCACCTTCAGTTGTGCAGGCTATGGGAAGAGGGCAGTCCACCAGCTATCCACATAAATGGGTACTTATCAAGCAATAGACATACAAAACATACAACTGGTCGTAAGGTAAGTAGAATTTTGTTAGAAAACTTGGGAGATGGAGATGTGGTGATTGAAGCTGGCAGCTGCGGCAATGTTTTTTGACAGTTGTGGTTCCTACTTCCTGGGTTTAGTTCTGATGACAATTTTTGCAAAGTAGGCTCTTTGAATGATAACCTATATATTTTAATGTTTTTGGTATTTAGACAAAATTTATGTGAAGGTAATGATAAAGACATGAATCTTGGTTCACCTTCACTGGGAAGGTAAATCCTGCCTGAACGTGGCCTTCCTGAGCTGCAGAAGGCAGCGTTCGCTCTTAAGAATACCAATTTCACTCAGACAGTATCCTTCAAGTGATTAAGGTGGAAGGTAGTCTTTAAGAATCTGGCTGTACTTCTTTTGCACCAAAATAATTATCTTAAGCACTTCTATACACTTAAGTATGCATTTTTCTTTTTCTAAGGTAAACTAACAGCGGACAAATTGTTACTAATATTTTGTTGTAGATATTACATGCAGCTTATAGGTGATAGGATATACTTTCTCTCTCTCTCTCTCTCTCTCTCTCTCTCTCTCTCTCTCTCTCTCTCTCTCTCTCTCTCTCTCTCTCTCTCTCTCTCTCTCTCTCTCTCTCTCTCTCTCTCTCTCTCTCTCTCTCTCATGCAGCTGACTGTTTGTTAATCATAGTGGCTGGCACTTGAGAAAATGTTTCAAGTGGGAACATTGGTGTAGAAAATAATAAATGGAAAAAAAAAAAATCTTTCCCCCTAAACATGACAGCTGGACTAGGGCGCACTGGATCCCTCATTGGCTGCTATATGATGAAACACTTTCGCTTTACTGCGGCGGAGGTCATCGCTTGGCTGCGCATCTGTCGGCCAGGCTCTATCATAGGAGGCCAACAACAGTGGCTCACCTCGTGAGTTTCAGACAGTAGTGTTGGATTTCCATGTTGTTCCATAGTGGTTCTGAGCTTATAGATAAGAGTTACAGTCATAGTGCAATAGATATTTTTGTATAAGATATTTTATGACAATTAAGAAATGTCAACAAACTATTTTAATTGTATAATTTCATTGAATGCAGGAAACAGTCATCCCTTTGGTTAGAGGGGGATATTTTCCGGGGACGTAACAAGAACCAAAACCTGAATAAGAAATGTCCATATGGAATATACAGCATAGCTTATCGTGAGCATGTGGCCAATCTCCGTAACAACAGAAACAAGAACAGTTGTAACAACCAGAATCAGAAGAAGCAGGTAGGCTTTGTATGTGTATTATCCTCATTATTATTATCATTCTTTTTCTTTTTTTTTTCTTTTTTTGTATACTGAAGAGAAAAAGTAGTTTTGAGAAATGTTTTCCTGTTAAAGATTTGAAAGATCACCCCTGAATTTACTGTCATAAGTAGAACTGTATCACGCTAAATATGACACATATGAATTTATATTTTTCTAGCCTCCAGATAAGAATTCAAAATAAGACTACTAGCATGTATCACCTTTGTCAAAATAATTTCCTGTGAGTTGCACAGAACATCTGTTTCATAGAAAACTTAAAAGCACACACTTGTTACATAAAAAAAATATAAAAGTGATAGATGTGTCTGTAAAGCTTGATAATATTGCAGCTTAATTTATTTTGATGTTATAAGTGAACTTGTGTACTGATGTGAAATTAAAACAGATGAACAACGGCTTATCTTCCAGGTGGTATCCACGTCATCTGACGAAGAGATTGAACGTGAGGAGAATGTTCAGGTTGTACTTAGTGGTGTAGACACTCTGAAGCTAGATGATCACATCTCCCAAACAGACAATCATGAAAAATATATTGAGGTGAGGAATTTTTCCTTTTAGTCACAATGGAATTTGGTAATTTATTGGCATGTGGCAGAATGGAAAGATGCTTAACATAATTTAGATGTCTCCTTAATTTTAATGTCTAGTATAAAAACATATCCACAAACATGCATTCATGTCATTTGGTGAATATTACATAAAGTTTAAAGGGCTTTTCTCCATGTGTCAGACATGATAATATAGGTGTTGAGGAAGTAAAACGTGTCTAAGTGCAAAGTAAATTACTCACTTTGTTTGTCATTCATAATAATAAAAGTTTTCTTATATGCATGCCTTGTTGGAAGTTGTGATTGATTATTATTTGATAAATTGTTCACTAGTTGCACCAACAAGAGAAACACATATTTGTGACTGATATTTATGCTGAAATGGTTAACTTATTTTCATGGAGTTTGTGAAATTAAAGATTACAGGTGTTTCATTTTCAGGATGTTGCCAATAGCAACACTGGCACTAAAGACTCGGAGACGTGCATCATCAACGGTCTCACTCAGGGGGATCGACTTAACCAACTGAAGGCCTCTCGAGCTCACTCCAGATCTGCCACTACTGGACGTGTTCAGTAAGTTCCTTAACAAAGCTTCCAGATGAGTGAATGATGTAAATAT
>NC_059296.1:462500-465000 GCF_017591435.1 Portunus trituberculatus
GTGTTCTGTGCTGTACAGTAGTATGTGTTTGTTAATACTGCACCAAATCACATATATGTAGTGTAGTTCACCAATTTTCACCACCTATAAATTGATAGTAGTGAGAGTATTACTATATTATTAGTAACAGTGGTAGTACATAGTTGCACTGAAGAAAGCACAACATCATTAATTCTTGTATGCAATTGGGTTTTCATGATTTTGGTGGCACATTTGGATTGCAGTTAACTTATATTCTTTCTTGTATCTAATTGCAAAATTTATTAATCTGGAAAATTAACACATGGTGAGTAATGAATATAGCATTAGCAAATAATATAATAAAACTGATGGGAAAGGTTCTTTATATTGCTTTTATTAATATTTGCAGCATTCCATAGGTGATGCATTACATATAAAATATACTGTATTTATTTGGTTTTTTTCTTCTTTTCCCTGTTTTCTTTTTCTATCCTCCTTTCTTCATTCTTGCATTTTCTTAAAAATATATGAGAACAGGAATTCATCTAGGAAAGACATAAAAAAATATAAAAAGGACCATTCTTTCCCAGTCGTGTTTCATAATTTTCACCATCAAATATACAGAGGAACTATGAATATTATACCTATATGCCATAATCTACTGTGATGTGATGTGTTTGAAGATTATCCAAGTCATTATTTATTTATGATTTTCAAGTCTTCTGAACATGAAGTTTCCAAAAAAAAAAAAAAAAAATTCATGCAAAAAAAAAAAAAAAAAACCATGATTAGTTTCTTGAGAGGACAAATACTGAAGCATGCCATTTATTTTAAACAATGCAGAAATGAAGCCACCATGTATGCAGTTTTACTTTCATAGAAATTATAACTTTTTAGTGGATAGAATTCCTTTTGCCAAACTGGATAGCTTTTAAAGCTAAGGTAGGTACCAAGGGAAAATGCCACACCAGAATGTGAATATTTTATTATTGATTTAATTGCCTTATTAATGTAAATCTTTTAATGTTGACAATTACAAATCATCAAGTTTAACAACCACAAGTATTCTGTTTATGGAAGATCAGTAGTTATCATTGAAACTTTATATTCAATGTAGGTTTTCAGGTATTTACAGTTGATTGGCAGTGATATATCTAACTTTTGACAATTGATTTAATGTTTTAGGTTAGTGATGTATTTTTCACTTTTTTTTTTCTTTTTTATCTAGCATGTTGTCTTGAGCATGAACTTCATTATTTTGTAGTTTTAGTTTATTTCTGGTTTGCCACATGGGCCTGCAAAGGCTCTCTTATTGGTGCATACATCTATTATGTTAATGTCTTCTTTTCCGTATTTCTTATCCCTTATTATGAACTTTTCAGATATTTGGTGTTGGTGTTAAAGTTCACTCACTTAGCTGGAAATTGCTGCAAATAGTGCCATGAAATGTTTATTAGAGATCATGTTATATGACAAGAATTGGTAGCATTATTCTTTTTGTGATTATATAATATTTAAAAAATACTTTGTCAATAAATGACAAGTTGAATGATCAATATGCTGAAGCTGAAGTGAAGGCTTTCCATCAAAGGAACAGCAGTGCAATTCACATTTCAGAGCATTGCCTTTAGTAAATGAGGAACTTTGGATAGTGTAGCACTGCATTAAAGGAAACATTTACAAGATGTATATTTTCATGGGAAATGACCAGTACATTCTTATAAGATTAGCAGATAATTCTGTACTTGAATTTAACATGAGGTATACAACATTACTGTTGCAGCCTTGAGGATAAAGCCCACGTGCGTACAAAGTCCACGCCTTTGGGCAGTGGCAGTGGTGGTGGTAGTAGTGGGCGGGAGGCAGTGTTGTCACCCCTGAAGGCTGGCAAAGTGTCCACCCTCACTTCAGCCCACCGGGACACATCGCGTAGGCCCATAAGAACCACCACCACAGCCACAACTAAAAGGTGAGAATGTTTTCATGGGACTATTGAATATGACTAACAGGATGTAGCTTCACCAAGTTCACATGTAATCTCACTGATATGTCTTTTATATATATATATATATATATATATATATATATATATATATATATATATATATATATATATATATATATATATATATATATATATATATATATACCTAGTAGCATATGATTTGTTTTAAAGGGAAAGGAAAAGGTCTTGTATGTGAGATTTTAATGATACTCATAAAGCTTTTGCCTAAATTGTATAATTCTGCTTGTAATGAAAAATATTGGTGGGGATGTGATAGTTACTTCATTGAAAATAGCAGTTATGTTACGTTAATTTATAAGGATTTTGATGTCATTGATCTGGCATTTTGAGATTTACGTTGGCTAGCCAAAGTTTATGAATTCTTGTATGTGACATAATTACAGTAAGACTTCTTTGTCCTCCTTTGTGCAAGACATGCATGGCTGTTAGGATCAGTGTACCGGGGATCTGGCCACCGAGGGAGCAAGGCACGTGGGGTGCTTCATTCCCCAGGGTCTTCAGTGGGGGCCAGTC
>NC_059296.1:470000-480000 GCF_017591435.1 Portunus trituberculatus
TCTGTGCCAGAGGGCAGGGCTAGAAGGCAGGGCAAAATGTCTCGATCAGCACCCCCAGAGTTGAAGCGAACCACATCAGTGGAGAGGAAGGGAACCAGAAGTGCTCTTGGAGCAAACTTTCGTAGATCTGGTAGAAGCGTTACTCGTGATATGGGAGGTAAGAAAAATGGTGGTGGGTTGAAAAAACGGTCGCATAGTCCATCCAATAGGGAGCCTGGAAGGAGCCTCAAAACAAGGAAATCCCGTAGTAGAGTTACAAGTCCAGAGCCAGTACCTGGGAGTGATGTCTCTGATAAGAGTAAACCAGAAAAGAACACTAAAGATGGAGGCAAAAAGAAAGCCTCCCAAACTCACATTACGGAATACTACACCATACGCAAGGAAAAGAGTACCTACAAAGTAATCAGGACACTGCCTGATGACCCTCCAAGTGACAAGAGTACCACTCTGAGGAGCTGGAATGATGAGCGTAAAAGGATAGGAGGCTCTGGTGCAGTTGCTACACGTCGCACACGACACCATATCAGTGAGTGACTGTATGTTGTATGTTTTGTTTATGTTAACTTGTTATCAAATTACCGTAAAAGGTTTGTACATACAGAACTATTAATTTGACTACCAGAAAAGTGCAGGGGTTTTAGAATGCATTGATTGATTGATTGAGTGTGTGTGTGTGTGTGTGTGTGTGTGTGTGTGTGTGTGTGTGTGTGTGTGTGTGTGTGTGTGTGTGTGTGCTTCTTCATAACAGAGAGAGAGAGAGAGAGAGAGAGAGAGAGAGAGAGAGAGAGAGAGAGAGAGATTATATGGCCTTTTATAGTTATAGAGGAGTTTCTGAGGATGAAAATTTTGTAAATGCAAAGAAAACAATTTAACTGAAATATTTATACTATACATAAATAGATATCAGATGTATGTATGGCTGGTGTCTTGTTAGCAAAGTGTTGTGCCATGTTGGTGTACAAATTATGTAGATATTAATTCTTCACAGAAACACTAAATAATTTAACTTTACACACACACACACACACACACACACACACACACACACACACACACACACACACACACACACACACACACACACACACACACACACACACACACACACACACACACACACACACACACACACACACACACACACACACACACACACACACACACACACACACACACACACACATGATAGGTAATGATTGCTTTTGACAAAGGTACAGTAACTGAAATATCAGTTAATTGAGTTATCTCTGCATCTTCATCATTATATTCATCTAATTTCTCACACTGAACAAAGTGGATGTACATGATTTTGTTTGTATCCTCATATTAATATCAGATGACATGCTGTCATTGATTTACCAAATTCATTATTATACATTGAAAATTTTTTCAAATGATGCTCAAAATTGACAGGCAAGCCTAAATTGAAAATTTTAGATATTTGACTGTTACTATTTTAAAGCCATATGTGGTTCTAGAAAATACAGTAATTAATAATTTAATGATTACTTACTTAAGCTCTGACAAAGGAGACTAAAACTCTCCATACATTTGATGTGATCTGTTTAACTATCTTTTTATGTACTCCATGGCTGACATATCCCTCAAAATTGTGGGTAGCTAACTAATGTCTTGCCTCATTGTAGGATCAAAGAGGTGGAGGCTTGTAGCTCCCATGCTCTGTCCCTTTTAATTAACTTTTTTGAAGGAAAATTAAAATTGTCAAATTTAAAACCTTAAAAAATTATCAATATTTTAATCATCACCAGATAGTCTGCAGTATACTATGCAGAAATGCCACCAGTAGATGCAATAATATTTCAAGTGGAATAGATTTGCAGATGTTTTTAAAGTTTGTTCAAATTATTGCTGTCATGAAAATAATTTTTGTTGATAAAATCTTGTTGCTTCGGTTTACTGTTTTAATGTTGATGTTCAGAATAGTAACGTTAACTTGGTGGCATTGCGTAAACCATGCTCAGTGTGAAGAATGAAGTAGCATCACATGAAACCACCCTATACTGTGCCAGAATGATTTATTTTGATTTGTTGTGCTTCCATCAATCATCTTAGTTTGTGTGAAAAAAAATGTTATAGTGTCTTCTAATAAACAATACATTGAATATATGTATAAGATAATGAGCAAAGTTCTTCACCTCTTACACTCTGCATTCATTCATCAACTTGATAATTTTGTTTCAAGCAGAGATGTGAATATTCCCTCATACTTTCTCTGTGGCACTTGCACAACAGCTGGATGAACCAAGTTACCTGTATTAAAGGTGTCAAAAATAAGAAGCATTGCTTTGTATGTTCATCATATTATCAGATAAGAGAGAATCAAGCATTGGTTACTGTCATTAGCCAAGTAAATCTTATCAAACCATCAATTCTGATGTTATTCACAATGCAATAAGTAATCATTTTCTGATCGCTTGATTGTTTTGTGATACTATTTGCAAGCTGCTATTGACTCAGGGATGTATTCTGTCCTCATCACATGAGCAAGCCACCACTGATAACAGACTTACTAGGAACCTCTAAGTTACATAACTCAGTTTTTTAGCTGCAGATGAGGATTGTTATGGCATCCAAGTGACTGAATAACATCAATAGGGAGATATGCAAGCTTCTCTTGTAATGATGGAAGTATATATGTTATGACTGAATGAAACATAATTAAATATGTGACATAATGACATTACATCAGATATGCTGTCATTTGATTGTTTTGATTCTCATCAGCAACAATGAGAAATATGCTGTGCACATCATGCATATATGTATGCAAGTGCTTCCTTTAAAGGATTACCAGTGAATAAATGCTTCATGTGACATATCATACCAGGGAACTGATAGTATGAGTGGATAGTAAGTTGTATTGCTGTGTGTTGCTGCACACCAAAGAGTAAGGATACTTGTTTTATGGCACTCATGTTAATTTGTGTTTTTCACAAAAGTCAATAATAACTGTATTTATTCTATGGTGGCTACTGTATATGCTGGACTATAAGCTTTTTTTTTTTTTTTTTTTTTTTTCTCCCTTCTTAATCAAGGGGTTGTCTTATGTACCGAGAATAAAACATAACCCTTTAACCCCGTGGTGAATATTAAGTGCCACACTACCTTGGAATTCATTCTGCAGCCACATAGGTGTATGTACATTACCAATATATATATATATATATATATATATATATATATATATATATATATATATATATATATATATATATATATATATATATATATAAACTCAATATATTGGCTCCATGACAGGATGAGATTTTTCTAAGGTTGTTGAATGTTTACTCACAGCTCATAATAATGATCAGTTGCCAATTAGGCTAACAAATCATGACGTTTGTAGATACTGTTTATGTTAATCCAATAATGACTGGTTTTGAATTCCATTAGCTCCTTCTGTATGAGCTAATTGTTTTATTAATAAATCAAGGGTGGCTGTATTTTGAAATTAGTGACAGTAGGTAGTGAGGGAATTGCCATAATACAGCTCCCCAGGACCCAGTGAGACACCAGCAATAAACCTGTGGTGATTAGTATCATAGTCATCAAGAAAAGAAAGTAGTACATGTCCCTGTCATTTCGGAGCTCAGAAACACGCGGAACTGCAAAAAAGGGATTGTGAATTTTACCATGATACAAACGTATTTAAGTGAGGGAACTGACCGCGATGCAAGCCCTTCATGTTGTGGCACATCAGTAATGCACCCTTCAACATTAAGGGGGTCATTTTATACACAGCTAATAGCTCAAAACTTAAACTTTTCCTTGAAAATTTGGTGGTTGTCTCTTATACAGAGTCATCTTGTAGTCTGGCATATATATTAAAAGTTTTTTTTTCTTTTATTAATATTTTACTTGATGCCAAATTATTACAATAGAGTACCATTGTAAGGAAGAAGTGACAGTATACACACACACACACACACACACACACACACACACACACACACACACACACACACACACACACACACACACACACACACACACACACACACCAAAAGTTACTGCCAGTGCAACAAATATTTTTGATCAAGTTGATAGTAAAAATTATATGCTAGATTTGTTGTAACATTAGTTAAAACAAAAAAGTGATACAGTGAACTATTTTTCCTGATGGTTTAACATGGTTTAACAAATGGCACTAATTTTCTCTGACTTTCCATTTATGGTTTTCATAATAAATGTTATAACCACTTTTACTAAAAACAAAAGTTCTTAATAGATTTGTTAATCTGTTCAATTCAATGCAATGTACAGGAATTTAAGGATTTTTCAGTGTACATTATTTGTATTGTAATAAAGTTAATGCTCATTTATTATTTAGTATGTTATAATGAAGCCATAAAGACTGGTCATCAGAAAATCATGTCATTATTTTTAATTGCCTTAGCATGTAATTTCTTATTTTTACTGTGTTTTGTCTTATTTGGTTTCAACCTCAAAATAGAGTTCAGAGGTTGAAAAGGGGGGAAAAACCCTGAAAATTATTGAGATACGAAAACCTTTCATATGGAAAGCAGCCATTTTCTGAAAAAAGTACTTATTCCATAACTTCATTCTCACACAGTATCTGAACATAATTATACCTGGAAAGTGGATTAAATCAAGTATATGAAATTCTACAGTAATTTTTTTTGTGAAATATATTATAGGTTTGTCATTATTATATGTGTGACTACACTATACATACTCTATTTTGTATACTGTACTGATTCAAAACATATTATCCATAACGCTATTTTGTTCACAAGATGAAGAAAATTGTGAGCAGCACACACACACACACACACACACACACACACACACACACACACACACACACACACACACACACTTTTTAATCATACTTGTAGAATTGCACAATTGCTTATTGCTAATACTAGTTTAAAAGTTCATTTTTTAAAGAAAGCTATTGAATTATTTAGAGGTTGCTATTGGTGGGCAGTTATTGGGTGTAACTTTGTTTTTTTTTAATATTCATATAGTTAAAAGGGATTGCAAGATTAATGAAGGTAGTAAAGTGCAAAGAAAAGCATAGTATAAAGTTTTAGTACTTATATATATATATATATATATATATATATATATATATATATATATATATATATATATATATATATATATATATATATATATATATTTATATATATATTAATGAATTATAGTATTTTGCAAGATAATACAGGATATCAATTTATTTAAGGAATATCCACATTTTTCAGGAAGATTTTCCTTTTAAAGTAAAAGAAAAAAAACTGTTAATGTGTTACGGTACATTAGCAGATAATCAATAAACCTGGTGATTTATTGCTTATGGTGATAAATATCTTTTTAAATCAATTATGAAATTATATTTTGTATATATTGAAGTGTAATCATGTAGTTATATTCTTCAGTTAATAAATGATGGAATTGTAAAGATTTAAGGTGTGGTTCTCTTAAGGAACATAAAATGAGTGCTTATGTTTATACTGGAGACACTCCTGTTAGGGGGATGCACTAGCTCTAGTGTATAATTTGACTATAGCATATGTTAAAATGTAGCTATAATACCTATATTTTTAATAGAGACTAATGTTTTTGTAGATTCTAGATATTCATTCTAGGTTATGCTTGTGTAAATAAGTACATATGTAAGTGTACACAAAAATATTGTAGCGTGCCTGGAATTCAAAGTTGAAAATATATTGTCTTTTTTATTTTTCATTTTATTGTATATCATCTCAATTTTTTGGGTGGGAATTTCTTTTATTTTTCTTTTAGTATAATTAATATAAATAAATGTGAATTCACCCTAATTCCTTTTAGATTTTGCTTTATGAAGCAACTATTTTTTTTATTATTTTGATACAGAGTTTTTACAATTTGTAAAGAAATGAAACTGTGCACTCCATAGACAATATTCAACATATCTGACTATTGTTTGAATATGAAAAAAAAGAAAAAATTTCATACAATAAGGAAGTTTATCAGGTAAATTCAATATGTGATTAAATCAATGTTTCAAAGTGGTTGTTGTAAACCTCTTGTTGGGTTAGTCAGCTCTTGCGTAATATTTACCTCTACTTCAGAGGGCAATTGCAATGGTTTTTAACCACTAGGCTTCTCAGCTATCTTTCTGTTTGCTTTGTGGCTTCAAAATTATTTTCCTGCAACTGGATAGATTCTGTATCATATGTTTATGTTTAAATTGCAAAGTTTTGAATGAAGATTCAAATTTATAAAGAATGTGTATCATTATTTTGATATTTCAACAAATGACATCCCTCTCTCTTTAAACATGCCATCTTCCATGCCAAATAGTTGGTTTCTCTGATGAAATGACAATGTAAGATTATGTCTTTGTTACCATATAGCAATGACTCATCTCTGTCACCTGTATAGATTCATTGACAAATTTATTGTGTATTTTGACAACACAATATCCTAAAATATTTGAATTTTATCTAAGCAGCTTTTTAGATTGATTTTTTTATTGTTTTTAGATTATTATTATTATTATTATTATTATTATTATTATTATTATTATTATTATTATTATTGTTGTTATCATTAATGTCGATTATTATAAGTTTTATTTCATTTTATACATTATAAACATGTTAACTTACTGAATGAGCACAAAGGTTTAATGGTTACTTTTACAATTAAACTGATGTAATAATCTCAGTATTGAATTGATAATACACTTTCTTACTTTATCTAAAAGGTTAGTGATGATAGCTTCAGTGTTACTTTCATTCACATGATAATTGTAAAATTAATTGCATGCTGTGCCTTGAGTAGCTGAAGACTTATGTCATGCTCATCCCTGGAAGAAACTCCCTTGAAAATAGCCAAGTGCAGTGATGACTATATAAGTGTGTTTGCAATTCTTTGAACTACTTGACATCATATGCAAATTTTTTTTATTACTTTCCTAGTTATATTACATGATTTAATTGCATGTTCACCTTTATCTGTGTTTATCTTGCTCTATTAAAATACTCCCACCAAACTAATTCTACACAACATCAGGTGCTTGTCAGACTCTTGGTACATTTCTTGTGTTCAAATGTGTCTTGCTTTACTGGAGGGACAGTTACTATTTTATGTAAAGTTTTCATAAGAATGTTCATTAACACTCTTATCATTCATTGTGTTTCATATTCCTAACTCATCAGTAGTTGTGAGTTCATGAGGAACATGATTTTGATTCTCTCTCTCTCTCTCTCTCTCTCTCTCTCTCTGTGTGTGTGTGTGTGTGTGTGCGCTGATATTGTTGATGATGGTCTTCACTGTCAGCCACTAAAGCAGAAGCAGTCAAGAGCATTAAGCCAGTCACATGACAGGTCTTCATGAATTTTAGCTTTTGTTGAATAGCATTGAATTTAGAGAGATTAACATAACTAAAAGAATATATGAGTAGCTAAATGTCCAGACACATTTACAATGAAGGAAAATGCATTTGATTTTTTTTTTTTTTTTTTTATCATGGAAGATATAAATTATTGCAACGTTAATAATTTTGAAGTTAGATAATTAGTAAAGCCAGATCCATATTGTCTACAATTGTGGAATTGAGAAAAGGCGGGAGTGTGATAGACAGAATGCTGAAACGAGTAGGACTCTGTAAATGGAAGATTTTTTTTTTTTTTTTTTTTTTTTGGTATAGAGAGAAAGGCCCGTTGCATGAAAAGTGGTATGAGAGAAGCATAGGAATAGTTGGTTATCTCTTTCGGGAGACAGAGAACAGTGCATGCACTGCATGGATGTAAATGTGAGAGGTTTCAGATGGTCCGTGTTCCGCAGCATTGTGTGACAGGAAAGGATGAGATGGTGGAACATATGATGCAAAGGTGTGACGTATGGCAGAGACAGGGATGAAATTATGAAAGTGGTGCTGACTCGCTGAGGGAATTAGTGATGTCAGAGTGGAGAAGACAGGAAAGAAAAATGGTGTTGCTGTATGATTGAAGTTGTGAAGGAGTTAAGGGAGAAAATCTAGCTTGTTAGACCTAGGAATTAGTGGCATTAGATAATGTCTGTCTTTTGTTTGCGTTTTTCCTTTTCCTTAGGGGAGGTGCCGATAGAAAGTAGGTAAGAGTAACCATGGGCCACCTGTAGCATCAACATCAAAATCAAAATAATATGTGACGTTGGTGAAGGAGTTTCTGGAGAGAATGTGGCGTGCCAGATGTACGGACGATTAGAGTAAAGAATCTTGTTCTTTTTTCCTCTTTTTTTTTTCTGTGTGCCTTTCTTTTGTCGTCTACAGGAGCTGCCGATCCAAAGGCCCGGCTCAGGAACGATCCTGAGTTGTCATGAGTGAATCAGCAGAGGAGCTCCAAAGTCTCCTGGATGTTGTAGATGGCTATGGAAGAGACTTTGGGGTGAGATTCAGTAGTGAGAAGAGCAAGGTGATGGTTGTGAACAGGTCAGATGATGAAAGAAACTTGGTGTGGAGACTGGGAGAAAATAAGGTGCAGCAGGCTGAGGAATGCAAGTATCTGGGAATGTGGATGCGTCCATATGGCTGTATGAAAGCAAAGAATGAAATGGGTCGTGACAAGAGGAGGCAGAGTGGGAACAGAATGGGATGTGAGGAAGTGGAAGAGTGAGATAGACAGAGATGTGAAGAGTATGGGACTGAATGAATGGAGGAATGGGATGGAACGAAAGACTACTCTGGAATGGTACAAGGTGAAAGAGGCCCCGATGTATGAGAGGTGGTACCAAGATGTATTAGAGTTAATCTAATACATCTTGGGTGGTACGATGGAAGCCTGGTGGTGATCTTCTCTTCAGAGCCAGGGCACAGTGTATGGATGTGAATGCAAGAAGTTACAGGTGGTCTGAGTCCCGCAGCAAAGTGTGCCAGATGTGTGACTCAGGAGAGGACGAGACGGTGGAGCATGTGGAGTGTGTGAAGTATGCCAGAGACAGGTATGAGATGATGCAAGTGGTGTTGACTGAGTTAGGGCATAATAGGAACGAAAGAGTGGAAAAGACGAGGAGGGAGTGGATGGTGGTGCTGCTGGGACTGAGTAGAGAAACGAATGAAAGGATAATTGAGGCGGTGAAGGAGTTTCTGGAGAGAATGTGGCGTGCCAGATGTACAGACGGTTAGAGCAAAGGACCCTGTTTCCTTTTTCTTCTTTTTTTCTGTGTGCCTTTCTTTTGTCGTCTACAGGAGCTGCCGATTCAAAGGCCCGGGTCAAGAGTGATCCCGAGTCACCTGTAGTATCAAGATCAAGATCAAGATATTCAGAAGAAATTCTGCATCACCTGTAGCATCAAGATCAAGATCAAGACAACCACAACAAAAGGAGTAGGAGTGGCAGCATGAGTGAGATCGAGGCTGACGGGGAGGTCTACCAGACCTTCGAACTATCTGACGGGTGTCGATCTGTCACGATTATTGCATCGAAGGAAGAAGAAGAAAGAATTCAGCAAGGTAGTTTCTATGATTCTGAAAAATTCTACAGCAGTGTCTTTTGGTGGTAGTAAGCCCACCGATATTTTAACCCGGTACCAGTAATTTAGTTTCGTGACTACTTAGAGCTTTGGTATCCAATCAGGTGAGTTAACCACACAGTGGTAGGTATAATTTTGTATTTAGGTTTGTATGTACTTACAGTCAGTCACTAGTCCGCCTGCTTCTGGGCAATCGTTCCCTTTTTTTTTTTTTTTTTTTTCCAGAGCTGTTCATTAACAGGATCTACTCATCACCAGCTCATGTGGGGAGGGAAGGTAACGTAAGTGACATCCAATGACAGGTAAATATCTACAAATCCTTCTTCCCTATCATTCAAGAATAGCAAGCTTGGCGGGCAACACTAAAGAAACGGGATCCTGTCACTTGGCCATCAGCTGGCGCGATTTGTGAGATATCAGCAGTCGCCAGACACTGTTGCCAGTCAAGAGAAAGGATTGCAGGGCAACTTAATTCATTGTCAATTCAGACCATTGCGTGTAACAACTTGGATCA
>NC_059296.1:485000-495000 GCF_017591435.1 Portunus trituberculatus
TAATCCATCATTTAAACATGGCTTTCAGTATCTCCACTGTGCATAGTTTCACTACATAAAGGAGAGGGATGTTTGAGTGAGTGCCGTAGTTATATTGAAAAAAAAAATAAATAAATAAAATAAATAAATAAAAAATAAATAAATAAAAATAAATAAATGATAATAAAAAAATAAATAAAAAAAATAAAAAATAATGTTGTGCAAAGCTGGCAAAGTGTACAATATGGCCCTGTTCATACTAGGTGGTTTTACATGTGCAATTTAACTGCAGTGGTAAATTTTCAATGTAAGTCATTGGAGATGATCACACACAACAGCACACTTTTTACTCCACATGCATTTCCTATGCAGTTCAAGATTTATCTTACAATCACACATAAAATCTTATTTCAATGGAAACATACACATTTGATGGCCATGTTGCTCTTCCATTTGATGGTGAGTTGAATATGTTCCATCACCCCTCTGAATGATTTCATTGACATCCTAACGTACACTTGAAGAATTTGTCTTCATGGTCACTCAACTTGGGGTACAATGTTATGAATATTCCATGGGTTAATCAGTCGTGTAGAAAGGGATAAATCTAAGGTTCCCTTTGTCTTTTTCTTTGCTCTGCCCAATGCTGATGAAGGGATCAAAGATATGCTGTCTCTTTTGTGTATGTAAGTATATCCTGACACTACAGTGACATGATTCATGGTTCTAGCCAGGGTTAGTGGCACAGCTCCCAGTGAAACCATCCTTGCATCTACTGTCTGAACAGTGCCTAAGACCACAAGGGAGGATACACAAGAATGAAGATAATTATTAGGAAAACATTAGCAATTAAGATGACTAAAGATCAATATGCTGCAGTGGTACATAAATGAAGTAGATGGTGGTGATGGCACTAGCAATGGAGGTTGGGTATTACAAGTACTGTAAGGATTTGATTTTATTTATGCTCACCTGAAATTTTCCTAGCATAATGGAAGCTTAAGTTCAGTATTACATACATTGCCAATCAGTATTAATAGGATTTACACATTGTTTGTAAATGACTACAAAAAGATAGGCTTTAATTAAGTTCTGTTATTAATGTTTATGAAAAGAAGAATTTCTCTCAACCAGATCCCAAGTGAAGTTTTAAATGTCAAAATACTTACTGATATTTTGAAGAGGCAATCCTTACAAACTGATGTGATCACAATTGCTTTGTGAGAAATATGATCAACAGGATAATTAAAGGAAATGTAAATATGTGAAATTATATTATTATTATTATTTGAATATAATTGTACAATATAGAAGAATATAATTTAGGTGCCTGTCACTGGCATACCTAAAAATATGAATGTAGAGGTGCAGTGTTATCTGCATCCATTTGAAAGAATAATATGTACAAAATATAATACAGGATATGTATAGTGATCTATGTTTAATTCCTGGCATGGTTACTCCAAGAGAGAATCTGCAATAATACTGCGTTTACTTTCTCCAGCAACATTTGATTCAAAATGGACATGAGGAGTAGTGATGAGAGGAGGCACTTCATCAACACCAAAGGTCTCTGCATCACTATTTTGAACACAAATGTTATGAAGAATACAACAAGCTTTGATAGCAATACTACACTGAGCAAGATGCTGCATCTGAAGTAATTTTAAGCGATTGTACCTTGCCTTCAATACACCCACCGCTTTAGAAACTGTCAACAAGGCAGATGAGTGATGCCTATTGTACTCAATCTCTTTGTGCTTCAAATGACCATCATCTACATATGGGGTCATCACATACTCAGACAGAGGGAACCCAGCATCAGCTATGATATGGAAAGGATACACCTTGCCTCCTATGTGGAAGTCATAAGGTAGTAGAGAATCAGGATCCTCTTGAAATGCTTTGTGCAGCTCACACCTCTTGAACACGTCAGAGTCGTCAAAGGCTCCAGGGTGTCCAACATTGACATATGTAAATTTGTACTTATTGTCACAAACTGCTAACAGTGTAGTGCAATACATGGTATTTTCCTTCATGTATTCATCTGGTTCCTGAACATCTTTAGGCTTGTTAATTGGAATGTGAAAGGCATCCATAGCACCAAGTGTCCCTGGAAAACCAACGTCTTCAAACCCTTGCATGGTTCCTCTTATGGCATTGCCAATGGGCCATCTGATATGGTTTTCAAGATTACCAGAGACAAGACTGCAAAATGTATGCAGTGAAGTGCAAATAACAGACTTGCTGGTCTGAAATCTCTCGGCAATCATTCCATAAGATTCCTGACTGGATAACACTCGTAAACTAGCTAACACAACATTTTCTAGAGGCAGCTTGGACCCTCTTTCATATGGGTAATGAGGCTGAAGTTCATTGAGCAGTCCCTGAAAGAGCACAGCATGTATTATTATTATTATTATTTTCATTTTTTAAATTAATTAATTAATTATTATTTTTTTATGCAAGATGGAATGCTGCCATGGGCAGCAAAATGTTAGGAAGAAGAAGAAGAAAAAAAGGCCCACTAGAACTGCAGGTTCCCCAAAAGGTCAAAAGAGTCATCCAAAAGTGAGGGACAAATGTCTCGACACCTCTCTCTTAAAAAAAGTTAAGTCATAGAAAGATGGAAATACAGCAGCAGGGAGGGAGTTCCAGAGTTTACCAGTGAAAGGTATAAATGAATGAGGGTACTGGTTAACTCTTGTATTAGAGGACTGGACAGAATAAGGATGAGAGGAAGAAGAAAGCCTTGTGCAATGATGCTGCAGGATGAGGGGAGGCATGCAGTTAGAAAGATCAATAGAGAAGTTAGCATGAAAATAGCGATAAAAGATAGAAAGAGATGCAACATTTTGGCGATGAGAAAGAGACAGAAGACAGTCCAGTCAGAGGAGGGGGAGTTGATGAGACGAAAAGCTTTTGATTCCACCCTATCTAATAAAGCAGTAAGAGTGGAACTTCCCCAAACATGCAAAGAGTACTCCATACAAGGACAGATAAGGCCCTTTTACAGAGTTAGAAATTGGAGGGGTGAGAAAAACTGGTGGAGACACCGCAGAATGCCTAACTTCATAGAAGCTGTTTTAGCAAGAGATGAGATTTGAAGTTTCCAGTTGAGATTATGAGTAAAGGACAGACTGAGGATATTCAGTGTGGGAGGGGGAGACAGTTGAGTGTTATTGAAGAAGAGGGGATAGTTGTCTGGAATGTTGTGTTGAGTTGATGGATGGAGAAATTGAGTTTTTGAGGCATTGAAAACTACTAAGTTTTCTCTGCCCCAATCAGAAATCTTAGAGAGATCAGGAGTCAGGCGTTCTGTGGTGTCCCTGTGTGACCTGTTGACTTCCTGAAGGGTTGGACGTCTCTGAAAGGACGTGGAAAGATGTGGGGTGGTATCATCAGCGTAGGAGTGGTATGATTATATGTGCTATGTGCTTGAGAATAGTACACATTTATGAGGTTATACTTTTGTTGCTTTACTACAGTGATGCTCCTTCTGTAAATGCAAATGTTATCAGTGACTTTTGTTTTTGTTTTTTGTATGGATCTAAATTATGCATAAATAATGATGGGAAACATACAAACCTCTACCTGGGTGCGAGTCATGCCAAAATGAGTGTTAAAGTCACTGAGATTGTAGAATGCCATCATCCCACCTTTCTGAAGGTAGTCCTCAGCACACCTTCCACCTCTTGAAAGGAAAAATAATCATCACTTTAATGTTAACAAGAAAATGTTATACTGTATATTACTATACAGATACTGAAAGCATCAGACATCAGTCTTGTAAGACACTATCTTTACTTAATTTCACTGATTTGGATTTTAAGATGAATGGCAAGTTGTATGATTAGAAAGGTGTACACAAAATAGGTTTCTACTGCACTGTGTGGGTTATGATACACTTACTTTCTGCGTCTTTTTGCTGCTGTTGGCTCCCTCTTGACAACTGCTTTGTGTTCATACTTATGAGCAGTAGTATCTACCTGTTGTGGTCTGGATGTTTTCAGAAACCTGTAAATATGATTGGTTGTAGTAAGTTAACAAAATATGATGGAATCCAGCAATGGTAATTCATTTCACACTGATAGAGGAGCCAAATTTGTGCACGTGATGATGAATGCTCTCTAAATAACATGTCTGTGGTGGTTCTGTTTTGGGTAAGTAGAACAAAGCTTTCCAGGTCATGTTAGTGTTCTTAACCGTGGAGGAGTTAGGTTAGGTTAATTTCAAGTTTTCAAAATTGTCTCAACCTTACCTAGGTGTCTTCACGAGTGTCCAAATGTATCCGCTGCAAAATGCACGATCTTACTATTAGTTGGTTGATATCTTAATAATCTTTCACAAGTTTTTCTTTATATCTGTACCACTGGAATCATGGATCTGAGAATGCAGGGAGTGTAACGCGAGGCTCCATCAGGCTGCTCCTCATTCCTGTAAGGGCAGGCCAAGATTTCGTCACAACGCTTATCATTTTACATACCTTACGTTGTCCTCGAACTGTCTGAGGTGATGCAATGTTGCCTGAGCTCTGTTATTGGCAGCTTCTTCTTCGGACAGGAGAAATGCAAAGAAAACATTCTCCACTGCTCGCGATGCCATGACAACCACGTGGATTGTTTGTTTACATCAATCAAGGTGTCTCTCTGCCAGCTGTTCAGAGCAAGGCGGGGTTTTGTCTTTCCAACGATCCGCATTTTTTGGGTGCTGCTATTTCTCTGTGCACACGGTATGTGAATATTTACGTTTGCTAAGTATAATATTTCTATCTAGTATTTTCTTTGTATAATTGCTGTATCAATAATATTTTTCGGATGTCAATGTTGGTTGGACGGAATGGTTGTATTTTTTTTCCTGAATTCCTAATGTTGATCTCATTATGATCACTTTGTTGCCAATTTTCGGTGTCTTTTCCTCCAGTGCGGAGCCAGAAAGTCTGTACGTGGCTTGCCATTAACATAATTATGTAGGTAGATGGGTCTTACCATGCCATAGTGTTTCTCACCTTTTCTTCTTCAGTTTTATGAGATGTGTGGTGCATTTCTTTTTTCTGCATTTTTCTCCTTGCATATACATTATTTGTTTTGTTTTTAATTGATGATCTACCTAAGTAAGTAAAATTTAACGAGCACATCGAAGGGAGAGGCTTTGTATGATAGCTTTGACTGTGAGTTTCAATACTCCTCTTTTTATTACTTATTCATTCTATTCTATCTTATTTTATTTATTTATTCATTTGTTTATTTATGTTTTATTTGTTAAATAGCATATATTGTATCTGACAGTTACTACCTTTCCTCAATGTATTCCTAGTAATTGTTGTGTACCTAGATCATCTGTTCATATATATATATATATATATATATATATATATATATATATATATATATATATATATATATATATATATATATATATATATATATACATATATATGTTTTTTTATTTTTTATTTTTTTGGGGAGGGCTTCATTCTATTTAGGTAACTGTGCATTTCAGTTCCACTTCCTCACATCCCATTCTGTTCCCACTCTGCCTCCTCTTGTCACGACCCATTCCAGCTCATTCTGATTCACCCCAGCGATTCTCACTGCCCACCCAACCTGTAGACCATTCCTCTGTCATTCTCATACACCTTTTCCTCCATTTGCTTCCACTTTCACTCCACAGATACACCTTCCTTGCTATTCTTGCATCATCCATTCTCTCAAGCCTAATGTCCTTATGATGGATATCTTTTTGTTAACATGGGGTCGACTGTACTTGCCCACATAATAAGTGGTATGGAAATTTAACAAAGCAGAGTTAGTTGTAGTTTATGGGACTGAGGAATAGGCCTACCTGGTTAAGTTCAATAAAAATAATCGTAAGTATATGTGCATCAAAATTTTGTACTGCAAATAATAAGTTACTTATTATCACTGATAGACACAATCATGTTGAAAGGGACGAACGTTTTTGTACTGAATATATTAATGGATTAACAAGGGATGAATCAATACCATGTTTTGTTGCAATACCAAAATCAAGATATTGTTCAGTTGAGGAATAGATATTTACTGAAGAATCGTAAATAGCAGCCAAGTCACTTCAAATTTATGATGCTGATGCAGTGTAGAAATGTCGGACTATTAACAAACTTAACGCAATTTATTAATGTGGTATTAAAAATGTTTAAGTAATATATAGCTTTATATCAAACAGGACATGTGTTCCATACTTTATAAAAAATTTGAGCATTAAATAAATTTTCTTTCTTTTCTTTCTTTCACTCAGAATGAACATTCAAGTCGTTGGATGAGAAGACTCCAGTGTGTCCTCTGTCCCGAACCAAGCACCGTAAGTACATGAGCTACTCTGAAGGTCCATCAGCGGTTCAGAATAGAAAATATATCCAAACTGCCACGTGTTACTTATGTTCCTCCCGATGTGGTGGTGTAGCCTGTACAGCTTCAAACGGACCTCTGTTCCATCCACTTGCGCTGTTTCTCGTCATTCCCTTCAATGTTGTTGTTTGTTTATTTTATCCACTGTTCATTCACTCATGTTTCTACTACCTTTCGAAATCTGACCTTTGAAAAACGAGAACTACTGATATCTTTTTTTCATAATACCTATTGGTTGACTATATGTGTGTGGGCAATGTGCATATGTGTAGCTTGTGGAGAACATGGGTGTTCTGCATGGCTCATAGGGAGTTGGAGCCCCGAGCAAGCTGGATGGGGGAATTAGGGTCTCTAAATATAGCAAGTTCGGTTTAGAATTGGTATCCTGGACAAGAAGGACCCTGGCTCGTGCAGTATTAGGGTCACCAGTATCTTTTAAATTACAAAGACTCATTAAAACCTGTTAAAACTAATCGAGCTATGACGTCAAAACACCGTATCCCGCTGGAAACTACGTCATAAGGACGTGTACAGCCTGTGAGAAGGGCGAGATTTTCATGGTAGGAAGCACTGCACGTTGAGCATGCATATTAGGAAGTGGTTACCTTTCTTCTTGCTCGTTGAATAATTCATGGGCCCTCGCATATATTGAAGCCAGAGGGGCGTTTCCTTACAATGATGTGACCGCTGGCAACCGGTGACAACTGGTGGCATTGTGTTCAGTGGTCAATTTATGCCACTTTAGACTGGTAGCAACCGGTCAGAAGTCTATAGAGGCTATAGAGGACATGCGGCCTCGAAGTGCTAAGCCACTAGTAAAAATTAATAAGAAAAATACATTAATAGAAAATGCATTAATAAGTAAATAAATCACAACAATAGAAGAATAAGAGCACATAGAACGAACAAAATTAATTAATAAGATGAAATGAGTGAATAAGTGAATAAATAACTAAAATAGATAACTAGCTAAATAAATGAATAAGTAGAAAATAAATAAATAGATAGATAACATTGTAAAATATAACAGAAATGATTAAATCGAAAATAATTTCAGTAAATAAATAAAGGAAAAAAATTAAGGGAAAATAAATAAGTGAAAATAAAGTAAATCAAGTGTAGCGGTAGTCTGCTTCCCGTAGTGCTGCTGCTGGGCTCCAACAGGCCGACTCCTTACTGATCCTTCGACACGGGCTAACTGTAGCGAACTTTCCTTTCTTTCTTTTTTTTTCTTTCTTTCTTTCTTTCTTTTTTGCTTCCTTCCTTCCTTTCTTCCTTCATCATCATCATCATCATCATCATCATTATCATCACCATTATCATCATCATCATCATCATCATCATCATCATCATCATCATCATCATCATCATCATCATTGTTATTTATGTTTTTCATTTATAAATTTATTTTTTTCTCCGAGAGCTTTTCTGTCCGCCTTTCCTGTGCGTGCTTCGTATAGTGTACGTACATATATCGAGGTGGCATCATCATTATCATCATCATCATCATCATCATCATCATCATCATCATCATCATCATCATTGTTATTTATGTTTTTCATTTATAAATTTATTTTTTTCTCCGAGAGCTTTTCTGTCCGCCTTTCCTGTGCGTGCTTCGTATAGTGTACGTACATATATCGAGGTGGCGGGTGGCGGGTGGCGAGGAAGAGCCTTGAAAATGCTGTGCTTGCTGCGGTCACTCGGGCATATAATGTGGAGTGAGAGGCGAGCAGCCCGTGCAGAGCATTATTGTGCCGACACTGATTGATTGCTAAGGTGTTTTTTGCTTGTTAATGGAGCACACCACCCAGTGTATGAAAACAGAATCATATGATCTGATATAGATACCAATTCAGAAAGTAGAAAAAGAAAGAAAAAAAGAGAATGAAAAAAAAAAATCAGCTCAAGAAACTGTCTTTTCCATACACGCATATCAACCAAGGGCAACCATGTTTAACAGAACATCTCTCCATACAAGCTGTGCTTCACACCAGCTGCCATATTCGGGTGTTTCTCCGC
The DNA here is from genome assembly GCF_017591435.1 of Portunus trituberculatus. Classification (NCBI taxonomy): domain Eukaryota; kingdom Metazoa; phylum Arthropoda; class Malacostraca; order Decapoda; family Portunidae; genus Portunus; species Portunus trituberculatus. Next base: position 493,391 of record NC_059296.1, read on the forward strand.
CTTGTTACTCTTGATGCTTCACCCTTGCTGTACTTCTTTTTTGCACAGACAGTGCTTCACACTAGCGGCAATTCACATTCCTTCTGCCTCACACTTACTGCGCTTCACAATAAGTAATTGTCATATTAGTTATGTTTGACTAAGTGGGCTTTAGAATGCTCGTGCTTCACACAGGCTTTGCTTCACACTAGTTGTGTTGTACACTTGTTTTAGTTAGCACTACCTTTGTTTCACATTACCTGCATGTTGCAATAGGGATCAGTATGTTCTCCATAAATAACTCACATGGTACTCGCAATAAAATCTGAACATCTTTTCTATAAGATAGCTCTCTGGTTGAATTTCATAAGTTAACTCTCTACATTAATAGGCATTTGCTGGTGTTTTTACTAATGTTGTTTATTCAGTAAGGTCATTCTTTGCATTACAAAATCTTTCTTCCCATCGAATGAAGATTTTCTCTCCCAAAATATACATGTGAAGCTAAAAGGATATTGCTGTGTAGACTGTAGAGTCGTACTGTCAGCATGAGTGCGTGCGTACCTTTGACAGTGTGTATGTTTACTTTCTCTGTGTCAGCATATGTGTGACAGACTAATGGGGTCCAGGAAGCGCGAGTAGCCCTCATTATGAAATCCAACGGTCGCTGATCCACTTCTATCACAAAAACAGCAAAGGAAAGAAAAAAAAAAAAAACATGATTCTTCTTAGAAACCAGTCGTGGAGTGACCTCGTTGTTGTGCAATATGCCAAAGGGATCCTGCAGCGTCTTCCTGTAAAACGTTTTTGTTTGTCGCGGTATAAACACTCGCGTTGAGGAAGGGTTGTCTGTAGAGCAAAGCAGTGTTTTCACAATGTCCAAGTCTTTACATATTTGTGTTCTAATGATAACACGCGAGAGAGAGAGAGAGAGAGAGAGAGAGAGAGAGAGAGAGAGAGAGAGAGAGAGAGAGAGAGCTCTTCATAGTTTTAGAGATTTGTCATTAGAAAGTTTTAAGGACTGCACGTGTCTTGCTTGAATCTCGTTGTTAAATAATGCATATAATGGCCTTGCTGTCTTGGCAATGTCGTTGAGTGTGTTGCCCCCGCTGAAGCGGAGCCATCAAGGACATGCAGAGTGAGGCGAACCAGAAAGCTCACTGACTCACCGGTTTCATTCAGATAGAACAGGTGTTACGAATTCAGGGGAAACTCAACACACAAAATAATGCCCGTAATAGTTTATGCAATACAAAAAGTTTGAGTGAATAGTAGATTATCACAAAGCTTTCCTTAATGACCCAAAAATGGTAACAATAAAGAGCTAAAGTGTTTTATAAAGGTCATCAAAATTAGTGTTCCTATCACATCAAATACGCGTTAACTTAAAGTTCTAGAAAAATCACATCGAATGAAACATTAAGCACTTCACATGTGTATCTGTGTACAATAAGATTTCCCTGTCACTGTAAAAACAACACTTACGCAAGATATCTTTTCATGAAGGCAATCAGCATACTCCCGCACGTCGCAACATGTGGGGAGGAAACGAACGTACAGGCAAAAATTTGAGTAGCGAAACGAAGGCAACAAGTGACGTAGTACAATATTGGCAAACTCACTTGTCAGGT
>NC_059296.1:500000-542500 GCF_017591435.1 Portunus trituberculatus
AGAGAGAGAGAGAGAGAGAGAGAGAGAGAGAGAGAGAACATTTATATAAAGTTTCCTTGTGATGTATGTGTTCATTGTGTCTGTCGACAGATTCATTATATATTTTTTGTAGCATTGAAATAAAAGATTTGTTCGTCTGTTCATTAAGACACAACTTAATGAAATATCTAATACAACTTTTCATGCAGTATGTGTTGTGGTGAGGGTGGTGTCACACACGAGTACTTACTGGAGACAGGTCTGCTGTCGAAACCGTTGCGTCCAAAGGAGTGGGTGCCGTAGTTGGTGGCGCCTCTCAGTCTCTGGCCGGGAAATTGTCTTTGACGGGGAAACGGTTTCCCCATCACTGTCCCGAGCACCACAAGCATCACGATCAACAGCTGCAAGTCATGACACTGGTTAGTGAACAGTGGTCACGTGTTACTCATGTTGTCTTTTCTATAACACGTATGACACCTACACTTAATTTCATTTGAACACAACTAATGAAATAAGAGCTACACTTACGATTTTGAAGTTCATCGTTGAGTTTTGGCGCTTCAGCGCTGCGGAAAGAAAGACACAGATATTTACTTACGTATTTTCAAATCAAATGGCAGGATTTTTTGATTGAAAGATATGGAGAGACATGGCTGCTTGTAAACCTTTAATGAGTTTCCCTTTTAGCCATTTTTACTGTTTCACTGTTTACTGCTTAACACTTGCACTTGAATGACGAAGTTTTAGTGTAGGCAGGAGTACACACATACCTTCAAGGGCTATTGGTTTGGCTGGGTTGGTGCGACAAGCGCTGGTTCGGTGGAGCTGCTACTGCAGGTGGTGGTGGTGAGTTTGGTTGTGATGGTGAGAGAGGAGCTGGTGTGTTGGCGATGGTGTCGCGGGTTGTGCTGGCTTTCGCTCTGCCACAGATGCATTTTATAAGGCTGCCAGGATGATACCTGAGTGAGGACACGTGCTGACCGGCGAGAGGATCTGCGTCATAACACCTGATAACTATGTACAAAGAATGCATCTGAAGAATGTACTTGCTTTTAAGCAGTATTTGCGTCGTTATAGTACGTTCAACCATCTTCATGTGTGCAGAGAGAGAGAGAGAGAGAGAGAGAGAGAGAGAGAGAGAGAGAGAGAGAGAGATTCTTTTTTCGATGTTAAACCAAACTTCTACATTACTCTATATTACTCAACATTAGTCCTTCATTGCCACACGTACTGTCAAGCACCGTTGCCGTCATGTGTCTCATATATGGAGTTAGTGAGAGGCTTCTGTTTCCTTGTTACCTACTTTTATATATATGTTCTTCCGCCTTCATATATTAATTCAGTTTTTTTATTTATTTATTTTTTTCAGTCCTCACTCTTGTCTGATACTTTTCCTTATTCTTTTTCGTGTTTCATCTCTTCTTGGTGTTTCTTTCGTTATGACAGCCACATCAGGTTTTCTCCTGCGATTCTATGTAGGGTGAAGACTTCTTTAGCTCAGAGAGAGAGAGAGAGAGAGAGAGAGAGAGAGAGAGAGAGAGAGAGAGAGAGAGAGAGAGAGAGAGAGAGAGAGAGAGAGAGATTTAAGCTTTCTCATGAAAATAATCGGGTTATTAAAAGTGAAAGCTTTTTCTTGTTTATTGGTTGCATTGAAAACTTACAAAGTCTAGCCAATGATCCATTTTTCCTGTTCGTGGCGATGCGGCAGCCTAGCATGCAGGGGTACACATGATCACATCACAGAGTTGACAGGCGTTCATCAGTCATCGTTTTAAACAGGAGGGAATCGTATATCGTTTCACACAATCACTCAATGAGATAGTTAAATACTTATTAGTTTGATTTTCAACAGAAACGCATCTTTTTGTTTGAACAGTGTTGCAAGGCTGAGCTCTATTGACTTTCACTCTCGTAAAACATCTCTTGTAAAAAGTGTTCCGTATAATAATAGATAAGGTTAGTAAGACTTACATGGCTGTACACGCACACACACACACACACACACACACACACACACACACACACACACACACACACACACACACACACACACACACACACACACACACACACACACACACACACACACACACACACACACACACACACACACACACACACACACGCACACACACAGGAAATCAGTAATTGTCTTTGTATGGTGAATGCATATATCATAAATGCTTCATTGATCACATCCTGGTTACTGTATATGGCATAACGTTTGTCATCGAGGCAGGCATTGAAGGAATTTGTTGTAGTGAATGACAGAATAGACTACATAGCTACAACGTTCCTTTATCTTTGCTGAAGTCAGCATCTCTGACTCCTACTGGATTAAAGACAGCTCACCACCATTCGTAGTCAGACAGCTTGTTGATCTATCTGTAAGGGGCACAGTTGGTACGGAGGGATAAACTGTTTGAAAGGCAATGCTCTATTTGATTGTTAACTTGTGTCTCTCTACAACGTATCAGCGGTATCATTAGTAATGTATCAATCTTTTGTTTTGGATAAGTTGCATAACTATCCTGCTGGTGTTTTGCTCGTCATCTGTAGAGCGCCTTTCCTTACACCATCTAGATTCCAGAATGTCCATGCACGCATTAGTACCAGCTTGTTCTCCCGCATACCAGCCTGATAGACGCTGGTGTAGAGAGTACATGTCTTATGATTCTAATACGTTAAGATTATACCTGTATTAAGCTGCACTCTTTGGAAAGGCGCACAGTGCGTGGTGATAGCAGTGAAGTGTTTGATTGACCTAAAAGACAGAACAAAGGAGATGTAAATTAGATTCTTTTGACGGGAAGGAACTAGACAAATTAAGACCTGGAAAAAAAATCCAAAAATTGGCTCCCTGACATGGTGTGGATGAATGGAACAAACATCAAGCACGCAATGGATGTCCAGACGTTCGATAGTTATGGGAAGTTGTGTGAATATATTGTATAGAGAGAAATACTAACAGTTACCTCTATTAGCATCATAATTCATCTGGCGGAGTGAGCGGTAGCAAAGTTTTGATGCTTACGTAGCTGTGGGGATAATTTTTTCCCGGTTTGTAATGGCCTTTGCCGTTAGGCCTAAGTAAAACTGGCGAAGACGCCTCAGAACGCCTAACTTCATAGAAGCTATTTTATGAAGAGATGAGATGTGAAGTTTTCAGTTTAGATTATGAGTAAAAGACAGACCGAGGATATTTAGTGTAGAAGAGGAGACAGTTGAGTGTCATTAGAGAAGAGGGAATAGTTGTCTGGAAGGTTGTGCCGAGTTGATGGATGGAGGAATTGAGTTTTTGAGGCATTGATCACTAATAAGTTTTCTGTGCCCCAAATCAGAAATCTTAGAAAGATCAAGAGTCAGGCGTTTCTGTGGCGTCCCTGCGGCAAATGTTAACCTCCTGAAGGGTTGGTCGTCTTTGAAAAGACGCAGAAAAGTGTAGTGTGGTATCATCAGCTTAGGAGTGGATAAGGCAACATCTTTGGTAAAGAAGATCATTAATGAATAATAGGAAGAGGGTGGGTGATAGGACAGAACCCTAAGGAACACCAATGTTGTTAGTTTTCGGAGAACAGTGGCCATCTACCAGAGCAGCAATAGAACGATCGGAGAGTAAACAAGATAAAGTTGCAGAGAGAAGGATAGAAACCATGGGAGGGTAGTTTAGAGATCAAAGCTTTTTGCTAGACTCTATGAAAAGCTTTTGATGTGTCTAAGGCGGCAGCAAAAGTTTCACCGAAATCTCTAAAATAAGATGACCAAGACTGAGTAAGGAAACCCAGAAGATCACCTGTAGAGCGGCCCTGACGGAACCCATACTGGCGATCAGATGGAAGATTGTAAAGTGACAGATGTTTGAGAATCTTCTTTTTGAGGACATTTTGAAACTCTTTAGACAAGCAAGAGATTAAAGCTATAGGGCGTTTGTTTGAGGGATTAGAATGGTCATCCTTTTTGGGAACAGGCCGAATGTAGGCAAACTTCCATCAAGAAGGAAATGTAGAAGTCGATAGACAGAGTTGGAAGAGTTTTGCCAGGCAATGTGCAAGCACGGAGGCACAGTTTTTGAGAACAATTGGAGGTACTCCATTAGCTCTATAAGCCTTCCAAGGGTTTAGGCCAGCGAGGGCATGGAAATAATCATTACGACGAATTTTCATTGAAGGCATGAAATAGTCAGAAGGAGGAGGAAACGGATGGACAAGCCCAGAATCTTTCAATGTAGAGTTGTTAGCAAAGGTCTGGAAGAAAAGTTGAGCTTTAGAGACAGATGTGATGACAGTGGTGCCATCAGAATGAAATAAAGGAGGGAAAGATGAAGATGTAAAGTTATTGGAGATATTTTTGGACAGATGGCAGAAGTCTCGAGGGGAGTTAAAGTTTTAAAGATTTTGACATTTTCTATTCATGAAGGAGTGTTTGGCAAGTTAAAGAACAGACTTGGCACGATTCCGGGCAGATATATAAAATGCATGAAACGCAGGTGATCGAAGGCTCAAGTACCTTTTGTGGGCAGCCTCTCTATCGCGTATTGCACGAGAACAGGCTGTGTTAAACCAAGGTTTAGAAGGTTTAGGTTGAGAAAAAGAGTGATGAATGTATGCCTCTATGCCAGACACTATCACCTCTATTATGCGTTCAGCACACAGAGATGGGTCTCTGACACGGAAACCGTTATTATCCTAAGGTAAATCAGAATAGCACCTCTTCAGGTCCCCCCAACTAACAGAGGCAAAATGCCAGAGGCACCTCCGCTCTTTCGGATCCTGAGTAGGGATTGGAGAAATAGGACAAGATACAGATATGAAAATGTGATCGGAGGAACCCAACCGAAAAGAGAGGGTAACAGCATATGAAGGAGGATTAAAGACAAGGAAAAGTCAAGAATGTTACGCATATCTCCAAGACGATCAGGAATACGAGTAGGGTGTTGCACCAGTTGCTCTAGGTCATGGAGGACAGCAAAGTTGAAGGCTAGTTCACCAGGATGGCCAGGGACGAAGGTGGTGGGGAACATTAAAATCTCCAAGAAAGGCGATCTCAGCGAAAGGATAGAGAGACAAATTGTGCTCCTCTTTAGAGGGTGAATGATTAATGATTTTATTTTATGGCCAGAGGAATTAGGAAGACAGCACAGATAAATTAGATTAGAAAGTAGGTTTTGAATCAAAGCCAGATAGTGGAAAACTCGGAAGATTCAAGAGCAAGGACACGAGCAAGTGAAGTCGTTGAGCACATAGACTCAACATCCAGCTTTGGAACAACCACGAGGAAAGAGAAAGTTGGAGGAACAGAAAAGGAGCTACTGCCAGTTGCCTGAGACAGGTGTGTTTCGGTGAGGAAAAAGAAGATAAGATGTAGGAGAGGAGATACGATGTTCTACAGATAAAAAATTAGATCTAAGACCGCGAATATTGCTGAAATGTAATGAATAAAAAGTTGAAGAGGGTGTCAAGACAAACCCCACAACTCTTCTTCATGAACTCCTGCAATCTTCGCGGTCTTAAATCTAAACTTCAGTCCGGAGAAAATTAGATCCAAGACATCGAAAGTTTGTGTGTGTGTGTGTGTGTGTGTGTGTGTGTGTGTGTGTGTGTGTGTGTGTGTGTGTGTGTGTGTGTGTGTGTGTGTGTGTCTGTGTGTGTGTGTAATTCATCTCACCTCGGTCGCCTGCTGGTCACCCAGCCAGTCTTCCCCGTTACGGAGCGAGCTCAGAGCTCATAGACCGATCTTCGGGTAGGACTGAGACCACAACACACTCCACACACCGGGAAAGCGAGGCCACAACTCCTCGAGTTACATCCCGTACCTATTTACTGCTAGGTGAACAGAGGCCACACATTAAGAGACTTGCCCATTTGCCTCGCCGCTTCCTGGGACTCAAACCCGGCCCTCTCGATTGTGAGTCGAGCGTGCTAACCACTACACTACGCGTTGTGTGTGTGTGTGTGTGTGTGTGTGTGTGTGTGTGTGTGTGTGTGTGTGTGTGTGTGTGTGTGTGTGTCGTGGAGGGAGACGTGTCCCGGGTTGTCTGTGCCTGGCTGGGGACAGGATTCAGAAGAGGTAATAACCTTTCTCTGGGTATTTCAGTTCAGAATCTCGCAGTTTTGAGTCGGTTGCAGTGCATTGTTAATCTGGCGCAGTGCAACCTTTGGCTCTAAATATTTGTTATTGTGTGGTTTGTGTGGTGAGCGTGGTGTTGGAGGGGGAAGAGGTGACGGCCACAAGAACGTCGCCGCCACAGGACAGTCATGTAGCTCAGTAATATCTTCATAATGTTTAATTCAGTACAAAAATATAATATAAATTATGCTATATTACAACACTTTGATAGGAGTAATGAATAGAAAAAGCTACAATATTTTGTACACATTCTAACATACAGTAGTGGGGCATCTCATTTAATGGAAGTATAAATACTTGGGATGTATGCGTGCACATTACAGGGCTTTCCTGTCCATAAAAACACGATAACACAGACGAAATGCATCTTTCCATGAAGACAACCGACACTCCCGTATGTCACAACACTCAGGAAGAAAGAGAAGAATATACAATGCTTCTAGTCAGTACACAATGACAGCCAGTGACTCGGGGAAAAATAGATATATGGAAACACAGTGTAGGAGTCCTAGACATAGCTATGTGTAGCAGGACAGCGAGGCCAAATACACCACTCGCAACATATATGGTTGACTTAAGAGTGCTGTACATATTTCCAGCTACACCTTCCGATGCCTGGGCACAGTACACATGGCTGGATCAATTCCGCAAAGTAAGGAGCAGGAGGAACACTCAGGCAAACCGACGATTGTTTGGGAGAGATGGGTGGAGGGGTGGCTTCTTTTAGAAATCTGGGTCCCGCTCGCGTTTATGAAATCCTGTAAAAGAGAGAGAGAGAGAGAGAGAGAGAGAGAGAGAGAGAGAGAGAGAGAGAGAGAGAGAGAGAGAGAGAGAGAGAGAGAGAGAGAGAACATTTATATAAAGTTTCCTTGTGATGTATGTATTCATTGTGTCTGTCGACAGATTCATTATATATTTTTTTTGTAGCATTGAAATAAAAGATTTGTTCGTCTGTTCATTAAGACACAACTTAATGAAATATCTAATACAACTTTTCATGCAGTATGTGTTGTGGTGAGGGTGGTGTCACACACGAGTACTTACTGGAGACAGGTCTGCTGTCGAAACCGTTGCGTCCAAAGGAGTGGGTGCCGTAGTTGGTGGCGCCTCTCAGTCTCTGGCCGGGAAATTGTCTTTGACGGGGAAACGGTTTCCCCATCACTGTCACTGTCCCGAGCACCACAAGCATCACGATCAGCAGCTGCAAGTCATGACACTGGTTAGTGAACAGTGGTCACGTGTTACTCATGTTGTCTTTTCTATAACACGTATGACACCTACACTTAATTTCATTTGAACACAACTAATGAAATAAGAGCTACACTTACGATTTTGAAGTTCATCGTTGAGTTTTGGCGCTTCAGCGCTGCGGAAAGAAAGACACAGATATTTACTTACGTATTTTGAAATCAAATGGCAGGATTTTTTGATTGAAAGATATGGAGAGACATGGCTGCTTGTAAACCTTTAATGAGTTTCCCTTTTAGCCATTTTTACTGTTTCACTGTTTACTGCTTAACACTTGCACTTGAATGACGAAGTTTTAGTGTAGGCAGGAGTACACACATACCTTCAAGGGCTATTGGTTTGGCTGGGTTGGTGCGACAAGCGCTGGTTCGGTGGAGCTGCTACTGCAGGTGGTGGTGGTGAGTTTGGTTGTGATGGTGAGAGAGGAGCTGGTGTGTTGGCGATGGTGTTGCGGGTTGTGCTGGCTTGCGCTCTGCCACAGATGCATTTTATAAGGCTGCCAGGATGATACCTGAGTGAGGACACGTGCTGACCGGTGAGAGGCGGGGGATACTGGGCAGGCAGTCTGCGTCATAACACCTGATACCTATGCACAATGAATGCATCTGAAGAATGTGTTTGCTGTTAAGCAGTATTTGCGTCGTTATAGTACGTTCAACCATCTTCATGTGGCCAGGGATGATGCTTATAATAGTTTCATTGCTCATCAAAACTGCTGAGAGAGAGAGAGAGAGAGAGAGAGAGAGAGAGAGAGAGAGAGAGAGAGAGAGAGAGAGAGAGAGAGAGAGAGAGAGAGAGAGAGAGAGAGAGAGAGAGAGAGAGAGAGAGAGAGAGAGAGAGAGAGAGATTCTTTTTTCAATGTTAAACCAAACTTCTACATTACTCTATATAACTCAACATTAGTCCTTCATTGCCACACGTACTGGCAAGCACCGTTGCCGTCATGTGTCTCATATATGGAGTTAGTGAGATGCTTCTGTTTCCTTGTTACTTACTTTTATATTCATGTTTTTCCGCCTTTGTTATATTAATTCTGCTTTTTTACTTCCTTTTTTATTTCTTCAATCTTCATTCTTGTCTCATAGTTTTCCTTATTCCTTTTCGTGTTTCATCTTTTCTTGGTGTTTCTTGCATTATGACAGTCACTGCAGTTTTTCTCCAGCTTCTCTTAGTCAATAGGGTGTGTCTTTCTTTTAGTGTTAATCCTTAGTTTCGTCATCCTACCACTTCTTTCCCATAATGCATAGTTTCATCACTAGCATTTTTTTTCCCATTACGTTCATCATCCGTATGGGGTTCTTCTTTTCCTCATCGAGATTACAAGGATTTTCCAGTTTCGTAGAGACTTTACCTTCCTTTCACCTCGTTGTCTTTCACCTCACCTCACCACACCAGATTTGTGCCTAGTTTCATATTTGCTCAGCCACGCGCCTCAACACACACACACACACACACACACACACACACACACACACACACACACACACACACACACACACACACACACACACACACACACACACACACACACACACACACACACACACACACACACACACACACACACACACACACACACACACACACAGGAAATCAGTAATTGTCTTTGTATGGTGAATGCATATATCATAAATGCTTCATTGATCACATCCTGGTTACTGTATATGGCATAACGTTTGTCATCGAGGCAGGCATTGAAGGAATTTGTTGTAGTGAATGACAGAATAGACTACATAGCTACAACGTTCCTTTATCTTTGCTGAAGTCAGCATCTCTGACTCCTACTGGATTAAAGACAGCTCACCACCATTCGTAGTCAGACAGCTTGTTGATCTATCTGTAAGGGGCACAGTTGGTACGGAGGGATAAACTGTTTGAAAGGCAATGCTCTATTTGATTGTTAACTTGTGTCTCTCTACAACGTATCAGCGGTATCATTAGTAATGTATCAATCTTTTGTTTTGGATAAGTTGCATAACTATCCTGCTGGTGTTTTGCTCGTCATCTGTAGAGCGCCTTTCCCGACACCATCTAGATTCCAGAATGTCCATGCACGCATTAGTACCAGCTTGTTCTCCGCATACCAGCCTGATAGACGCTGGTGTAGAGAGTACATGTCTTATGATTCTAATACGTTAAGATTATACCTGTATTAAGCTGCACTCTTTGGAAAGGCGCACAGTGCGTGGTGATAGCAGTGAAGTGTTTGATTGACCTAAAAGACAGAACAAAGGAGATGTAAATTAGATTCTTTTGACGGGAAGGAACTAGACAAATTAAGACCTGGAAAAAAAATCCAAAAATTGGCTCCCTGACATGGTGTGGATGAATGGAACAAACATCAAGCACGCAATGGATGTCCAGACGTTCGATAGTTATGGGAAGTTGTGTGAATATATTGTATAGAGAAATACTAACAGTTACCTCTATTAGCATCATAATTCATCTGGCGGAGTGAGCGGTAGCAAAGTTTTGATGCTTACGTAGCTGTGGGGATAATTTTTTCCCGGTTTGTAATGGCCTTTGCCGTTAGGCCTAAGTAAAACTGGCGAAGACGCCTCAGAACGCCTAACTTCATAGAAGCTATTTTATGAAGAGATGAGATGTGAAGTTTTCAGTTTAGATTATGAGTAAAAGACAGACCGAGGATATTTAGTGTAGAAGAGGAGACAGTTGAGTGTCATTAGAGAAGAGGGAATAGTTGTCTGGAAGGTTGTGCCGAGTTGATGGATGGAGGAATTGAGTTTTTGAGGCATTGATCACTAATAAGCTTTCTGTGCCCCAAATCAGAAATCTTAGAAAGATCAAGAGTCAGGCGTTTCTGTGGCGTCCCTGCGTGACCTGTGAACATCTTGAAGGGTTGGTCGTCTCTGAAAGACGTGGAAAAATGTATGGTGGTATCATCAGCGTAGGAGTGGATAAGGCAACAAGTTTGCTTAAGAAGATCATTAATGAATAATAGGAAGAGAGTAGGTGACAGGACAGAACCCTGAGGAACACCATTGTTGTTAGTTTTAGGAGAACATTGGCCATGTACCACAGCAGCGATAGAACGATCGGAAAGGAAACTTGAGATAAAGTTGCAGAGAGAAAGATAGAAACCATGGGAGGGCAGTTTGAAATCAAAGCTTTTGCCAGACTCTATCAAAAGCTTTTGATATGTCTAAGGCAGCAAAAGTTTCACCGAAATCTCTAAAAGAGGATGACCAAGACTCAGTAAGGAAAGCCAGAAGATCACCAGTAGAGCGACCTTGACGGAAGCCATACTGGCGATCAGATAGAAGATTGTAAAGTGACAGATGTTTGAGAATCTTCCTATTGAGGATAGATTTAAAAACTTTAGACAAGCAAGAGATTAAAGCTATAGGGCGGTAGTTTGAGGGATTAGAATGGTCACCCTTTTTGGGAACAGGCTGAATGTAGGCAAACTTCCAGCAAGAAGGAAAGGTAGAAGTCGATAGACAGAGTTGGAAGAGTTTGGCCAGGCAAGGTGCAAGCACGGAAGCACAGTTTTTGAGAACAATAGGAGGGACCCCATCAGGTCCATAAGCCTTCCAAGGGTTTAGGCCAGCGAGGGCATGGAAAACATCATTACGAAGAATTTTCATTGAAGGCATGAAATAGTCAGAGGAGGAGGAGAGGAGAACAAGCCCAGAATCATCCAAGGTGGACTTTTTAGCAAAGGTTTCAGAAAAAAAGTTCAGCTTTAGAGACAGATGAGATGGACAGTGGTGCCATCAGGATGAAATAAAGGAGGAAAGATGAAGATGTAAAGTTATTGGAGATGGTTTTGGCCAGATGCCAGAAGTCTCGAGGGAGTTTGAGTTTGAAAGATTTTGACATTTTCTATTTATGAAGGAGTGTTTGGCAAGTTGAAGAACAGACTTGGCATGATTCCGGGCAGATATATAAAGTGCATGAGATTCAGGTGATGGAAGGCTCAAGTACCTTTTGTGGGCAACCTCTCTATCATGTATAGCACGAGAACAGGCTGTGTTAAACCAAGGTTTAGAAGGTTTAGGTTGAGAAAAAGAATGATGAATGTATGCCTCCATGCCAGACACTATCACCTCTGTTATGCGTTCAGCACACAGAGATGGGTCTCTGACACGGAAACCGTTATTATTCCAGGAAAATCAGAATAGCACCTCCTCAGGTCCCCCAACTGGCAGAGGCAAAATGCCAGAGGCACCTCCGCTCTTGGGGATCCTGAGAGGGATTGGAGAAATAGGACAAGATACAGAAATGAAAATGTGATCGGAGGAACCCAACCGAAAAGAGAGGGTAACAGCATAAGAAGGAGGATTAAAGACAAGGAAAAGTCAAGAATGTTACGCATATCTCCAAGACGATCAGGAATACGAGTAGGGTGTTGCACCAGTTGCTCTAGGTCATGGAGGACAGCAAAGTTGAAGGCTAGTTCACCAGGATGGCCAGGGACGAAGGTGGTGGGGAACATTAAAATCTCCAAGAAAGGCGATCTCAGCGAAAGGATAGAGAGACAAATTGTGCTCCTCTTTAGAGGGTGAATGATTAATGATTTTATTTTATGGCCAGAGGAATTAGGGAAGACAGCACAGATAAATTAGATTAGAAAGTAGGTTTTGAATCAAAGCCAGATAGTGGAAAACTCGGAAGATTCAAGAGCAAGGACACGAGAGCAAGTGAAGTCGTTGAGCACATAGACTCAACATCCAGCTTTGGAACAACCACGAGGAAAGAGAAAGTTGGAGGGAACAGAAAAGGAGCTACTGCCAGTTGCCTGAGACAGGTGTGTTTCGGTGAGGAAAAAGAAGATAAGGTGTAGGAGAGGAGATACGATGTTCTACAGATAAAAAATTAGATCTAAGACCGCGAATATTGCTGAAATGTAATGAATAAAAAGTTGAAGAGGGTGTCAAGACAAACCCCACAACTCTTCTTCATGAACTCCTGCAATCTTCGCGGTCTTAAATCTAAACTTCAGTCCGGAGAAAATTAGATCCAAGACATCGAAAGTTTGTGTGTGTGTGTGTGTGTGTGTGTGTGTGTGTGTGTGTGTGTGTGTGTGTGTGTGTGTCGTGGAGGGAGACGTGTCCCGGGTTGTCTGTGCCTGGCTGGGGACAGGATTCAGAAGAGGTAATAACCTTTCTCTGGGTATTTCAGTTCAGAATCTCGCAGTTTTGAGTCGGTTGCAGTGCATTGTTAATCTGGCGCAGTGCAACCTTTGGCTCTACAAATATTTGTTATTGTGTGGTTTGTGTGGTGAGCGTGGTGTTGGAGGGGGAAGAGGTGACGGCCACAAGAACGTCGCCGCCACAGGACAGTCATGTAGCTCAGTAATATCTTCATAATGTTTAATTCAGTACAAAAATATAATATAAATTATGCTATATTACAACACTTTGATAGGAGTAATGAATAGAAAAAGCTACAATATTTTGTACACATTCTAACATACAGTAGTGGGGCATCTCATTTAATGGAAGTATAAATACTTGGGATGTATGCGTGCACATTACAGGGCTTTCCTGTCCATAAAAACACGATAACACAGACGAAATGCATCTTTCCATGAAGACAACCGACACTCCCGTATGTCACAACACTCAGGAAGAAAAGAAGAATATACAATGCTTCTAGTCAGTACACAATGACAGCCAGTGACTCGGGGAAAAATAGATATATGGAAACACAGTGTAGGAGTCCTAGACATAGCTATGTGTAGCAGGACAGCGAGGCCAAATACACCACTCGCAACATATATGGTTGACTTAAGAGTGCTGTACATATTTCCAGCTACACCTTCCGATGCCTGGGCACAGTACACATGGCTGGATCAATTCCGCAAAGTAAGGAGCAGGAGGAACACTCAGGCAAACCGACGATTGTTTGGGAGAGATGGGTGGAGGGTGGCTTCTTTTAGAAATCTGGGTCCCGCTCGCGTTTATGAAATCCTGAGAGAGAGAGAGAGAGAGAGAGAGAGAGAGAGAGAGAGAGAGAGAGAGAGAGAGAGAGAGAACATTTATATAAAGTTTCCTTGTGATGTATGTATTCATTGTGTCTGTCGACAGATTCATTATATATTTTTTTTGTAGCATTGAAATAAAAGATTTGTTCGTCTGTTCATTAAGACACAACAATGAAATATCTAATACAACTTTTCATGCAGTATGTGTTGTGGTGAGGGTGGTGTCACACACGAGTACTTACTGGAGACAGGTCTGCTGTCGAAACCGTTGCGTCCAAAGGAGTGGGTGCCGTAGTTGGTGGCGCCTCTCAGTCTCTGGCCGGGAAATTGTCTTTGACGGGAAACGGTTTCCCCATCACTGTCACTGTCCCGAGCACCACAAGCATCACGATCAGCAGCTGCAAGTCATGACACTGGTTAGTGAACAGTGGTCACGTGTTACTCATGTTGTCTTTTCTATAACACGTATGACACCTACACTTAATTTCATTTGAACACAACTAATGAAATAAGAGCTACACTTACGATTTTGAAGTTCATCGTTGAGTTTTGGCGCTTCAGCGCTGCGGAAAGAAAGACACAGATATTTACTTACGTATTTTGAAATCAAATGGCAGGATTTTTTGATTGAAAGATATGGAGAGACATGGCTGCTTGTAAACCTTTAATGAGTTTCCCTTTTAGCCATTTTTACTGTTTCACTGTTTACTGCTTAACACTTGCACTTGAATGACGAAGTTTTAGTGTAGGCAGGAGTACACACATACCTTCAAGGGCTATTGGTTTGGCTGGGTTGGTGCGACAAGCGCTGGTTCGGTGGAGCTGCTACTGCAGGTGGTGGTGGTGAGTTTGGTTGTGATGGTGAGAGAGGAGGTGGTGTGTTGGTGGTGGTGTTGCGGGTAGTGCTGGCTTGCGCTCTGCCACTGATGCATTTTATAAGGCTGCTAGGATGATACCTGAGTGAGGACACGTGCTGACCGGCGGGAGGAACTGCGTCATAACACCTGATAACTATGCACAATAGAAGAAGAATGTGTTTGCTGTTAAGCAGTATTTGCGTCGTTATAGTACGTTCAACCATCTTCATGTGGCCAGGGATGCTGCTTATAATAGTTTCATTGCTCATCAAAACTGCTGAGAGAGAGAGAGAGAGAGAGAGAGAGAGAGAGAGAGAGAGAGAGAGAGAGAGAGAGAGAGAGAGAGAGAGAGAGAGAGATTATCTTTTTTTTTTATGTTGAACCAAACTTCTACATTACTCTATATAACTCAACATTAGTCCTTCATTGCCACACGTACTGGCAAGCACCGTTGCCGTCATGTGTCTCATATATGGAGTTAGTGAGATGCTTCTGTTTCCTTGTTACTTACTTTTATATTCATGTTTTTCCGCCTTTGTTATATTAATTCTGCTTTTTTACTTCCTTTTTTATTTCTTCAATCTTCATTCTTGTCTCATAGTTTTCCTTATTCTTTTTCGTGTTTCATCTTTTCTTGGTGTTTCTTGCATTATAATGATAATAATAATAATAATAATAATAATAATAATAATAATAATAATGATAACGGTTTATTAGTAATTGCAGTACATACATACTGAAAAATGTACATATGGGGATTGAGGGAGATTTAAGTTTAACTTAGCTGTTTATGGCTCGCACCATTGAGGGGATAGCACTATGATGATAACGGTGAGTTCTTGGGGTCTTGAGTGGTATGACTACGTTTGTGTGTCGTGTGGCATGGATTGGCTGGGGCGCGTCAGGGAGGAGGAGATGTCGCAGTCGTGAGTGGCGCAGCAGGCCTCTATCCATCTTGACGAGGGCCGCTTGGTGTCTGGTAGCCAGTGTCGGGAGATCGAGGGTAGATAAGGCGTGATCATAGTCAGTGTAGGTAGGGCCAAGATTGATTTTGCAGGCCCTCTTTTGGACATTTTCCAGTTATTGCTTTTTAGTGCAGGTGAGAGAGGTAGACCACACAGGTGAGGCATACGTAAGTTTGGGCAGGATGAAGGTGATGTATATCCCCTTTAACTCATCAGCTGGTGTGCCCAGTGACTTCAGTCTGCGCAGCATGTAGAGTGTGTAGGCTGCCGATCTCATTGTGGCGGTAACGTGTAATTTCCATGTCAGCTGATCGTACACTGTGACTCCGAGCAGCTTGGCTGACCGAACTACTTGGAGGGGATGAGGACCCAGGGAGATTTGGGGGGTGGGGGCATTGCCACCGAGGAAGTGCAGATATGCATTACTACAGTTTTGGTGTGGTTGATTGTCATCCTGCTTTCCGCCGACCATTCCTATAGGTTATTCAACGTTGTTTGAAGTGGTGAGTAGTCTGAGTTTTTGTTGGGGAGTGACACACCCACGGTGCAGTCATCCACATACTTCCAGCGATGAGTCACTGCGGTTTTTCTCCTGCTTCTGTTAGTTAGTAGGGTGTGTCTTTCTTTTAGTGTTAATGCTTAGTTTCGTCATCCCACCACTTCTTTCCCATAATGCATCGTTTCATCACTCTAGCACTTTTTTTTGGCTTTACGCTCATCATCCGTATACGGGATTTTCTTTCCATCACCGTAATTATAAAAAAAAATTCAGCATCGTAGAGACTTCACCTTCATTTCACCTCGTTGTCTTTCATCTCACCTCACCACAACAGATTTGTGCCTAGTTCCATATTGTGTGCATGTGCTTCATCACACATGCACAGAGAGAGAGAGAGAGAGAGAGAGAGAGAGAGAGAGAGAGAGAGAGAGAGAGAGAGAGATTAGAAAGAGAGAGAGAGAGAGAGAGAGAGAGAGAGAGAGAGAGAGAGAGAGAGAGAGAGAGAGAGAGAGAGAGAGAGAGAGAGAGAGAGAGAGAGAGAGAGAGAGAGAGAGAGAGAGAGAGAGAGAGAGAGAGAGAGAGAGAGAGAGAGAGAGAGAGAGAGAGAGAGAGAGAGAGAGAGAGAGAGAGAGATTTAAGCCTTCTAATGAAAATAATCGGGTTATTAAATGTGATAGCTTTTTCTTGTTTATTGATTGCATTGAAAACTTACAAAGTCTAGCCAATGATCCATTTTTCCTGTTCGTGGCGATGCGGCAGCCTAGCATGCAGGGGTACACATGATCACATCACAGAGTTGACAGGCGTTCATCAGTCATCGTTTTAAACAGGAGGGAATCGTATATCGTTTCACACAATCACTCAATGAGATAGTTAAATACTTATTAGTTTGATTTTCAACAGAAACGCATCTATTTGTTTGAACAGTGTTGCAAGGCTGAGCTCTATTGACTTTCACTCTCGTAAAACATCTCTTGTAAAAGTGTTCCGTATTATAAATAAGGTTAGTAAGACTTACATGGCTGTACACACACACACACACACACACACACACACACACACACACACACACACACACACACACACACACACACACACACACACACACACACACACACACACACACACACACACACACACACACACACACACACAGGAAATCAGTAATTGTCTTTGTATGGTGAATGCATATATCATAAATGCTTCATTGATCACATCCTGGTTACTGTATATGGCATAACGTTTGTCATCGAGGCAGGCATTGAAGGAATTTGTTGTAGTGAATGACAGAATAGACTACATAGCTACAACGTTCCTTTATCTTTGCTGAAGTCAGCATCTCTGACTCCTACTGGATTAAAGACAGCTCACCACCATTCGTAGTCAGACAGCTTGTTGATCTATCTGTAAGGGGCACAGTTGGTACGGAGGGATAAACTGTTTGAAAGGCAATGCTCTATTTGATTGTTAACTTGTGTCTCTCTACAACGTATCAGCGGTATCATTAGTAATGTATCAATCTTTTGTTTTGGACAAGTTGCATAACTATCCTGCTGGTGTTTTGCTCGTCATCTGTAGAGCGCCTTTCCTTACACCATCTAGATTCCAGAATGTCCATGCACGCATTAGTACCAGCTTGTTCTCCCGCATACCAGCCTGATAGACGCTGGTGTAGAGAGTACATGTCTTATGATTCTAATACGTTAAGATTATACCTGTATTAAGCTGCACTCTTTGGAAAGGCGCACAGTGCGTGGTGATAGCAGTGAAGTGTTTGATTGACCTGAAAGACAGAACAAAGGAGATGTAAATTAGATTCTTTTGACGGGAAGGAACTAGACAAATTAAGACCTGGAAAAAAAATCCAAAAATTGGCTCCCTGACATGGTGTGGATGAATGGAACAAACATCAAGCACGCAATGGATGTCCAGGCGTTCGATAGTTATGGGAAGTTGTGTGAATATATTGTATAGAGAGAAATACTAACAGTTACCTCTATTAGCATCATAATTCATCTGGCGGAGTGAGCGGTAGCAAAGTTTTGATGCTTACGTAGCTGTGGGGATAATTTTTTCCCGGTTTGTAATGGCCTTTGCCGTTAGGCCTAAGTAAAACTGGCGAAGACGCCTCAGAACGCCTAACTTCATAGAAGCTATTTTATGAAGAGATGAGATGTGAAGTTTTCAGTTTAGATTATGAGTAAAAGACAGACCGAGGATATTTAGTGTAGAAGAGGAGACAGTTGAGTGTCATTGAAGAAGAGGAATAGTTGTCTGGAAGGTTGTGTCGAGTTGATGGATGGAGGAATTGAGTTTTGAGGCATTGATCACTAATAAGTTTTCTGTGCCCCAATCAGAAATCTTAGAAAGATCAGAAGTCAGGCGTTCTGTGGCGTCCCTGCGTGATCTGTTAACTTCCTGAAGGGTTGGTCGTCTCTGAAAAGACGTGGAAAGATGTAGGTGGTATCATCAGCGTAGGAGTGGATAGGGCAAGAAGTTTGGTTAAGAAGATCATTAATGAATAATAGAAAGAGTGGGTGACAGGACAGAACCCTGAGGAACACCAATGTTGTTAGATTTAGGAGAACAGTGGCCATCTACCAGAGCAGCAATAGAACGATCGGAAAGGAAACAAGATAAAGTTGCAGAGAGAAGGATAGAAACCATGGGAGGGCAGTTTGAAATCAAAGCTTTTTGCCAGACTCTATCAAAAGCTTTTGATATGTCTAATGCAGTAGCAAAAGTTTCACCAAAATCTCTTAAGTAAGATGACCAAGACTCAGTAAGGAAAGCCAGAAAATCACCAGTAGAGCGACCTTGACGGAAGCCATACTGGCGATCAGATAGAAGATTGTAAAGTGACAGATGTTTAAGAATCTTCCTATTGAGAATAGATTAAAAACTTTAGACAAGCAAGAGATTAAAGTTATAGGGCGTTAGTTTGAGGGATTAGAATGGTCACCTTTTTTAGGAACAGGCTGAATGTAGGCAAACTTCCAGCAAGAAGGAAAGGTAGAAGTCGATAGACAGAGTTGGAAGAGTTTGGCCAGGCAAGGTGCAAGCACGGAAGCACAGTTTTTGAGAACAATAGGAGGGACCCCATCAGGTCCATAAGCCTTCCAAGGGTTTAGGCCAGCGAGGGCATGGAAAACATCATTACGAAGAATTTTCATTGAAGGCATGAAATAGTTAAAGGGAGGAGGAAAGGGAGAGACAAGCCCAGAATCATTCAAGGTGGAGTTGTTAGCAAAGGTTTGAGAGAAGAGTTCAGCTTTAGAGACAGATGAGATGGCAGTGGTGCCATCAGGATGAAATAAAGGAGGAAAGATGAAGAAGTAAAGTTATTGGAGATATTTTTGGCCAGATGCCAGAAGTCTCGAGGGAGTTGGAGTTTGAAAGATTTTGACATTTTCTATTTATGAAGGAGTGTTTGGCAAGTTGAAGAACAGACTTGGCATGATTCCGGGCAGATATATAAAGTGCATGAGATTCAGGAGATGGAAGGCTCAAGTACCTTTTGTGGGCAACCTCTCTATCATGTATAGCACGAGAACAGGCTGTGTTAAACCAAGGTTTAGAAGGTTTAGGTTGAGAAAAAGAGTGAGGAATGTATGCCTCCATGCCAGACACTATCACCTCTGTTATGCGTTCAGCACACAGAGATGGGTCTCTGACACGGAAACCGTTATTATCCAGGAAAATCAGAATAGCACCTCTTCAGGTCCCCCCAACTAACAGAGGCAAAATGCCAGAGGCACCTCCGCTCTTTCGGATCCTGAGTAGGGATTGGAGAAATAGGACAAGATACAGATATGAAAATGTGATCGGAGGAACCCAACCGAAAAGAGAGGGTAACAGCATAAGAAGGAGGATTAAAGACAAGGAAAAGTCAAGAATGTTACGCATATCTCCAAGACGATCAGGAATACGAATAGGGTATATCACCAGTTGCTCTAGGTCATGGAGGATAGCAAAGTTGAAGGCTAGTTCACCAGGATGGCCAGGGACGAAGGTGGTGGGGAACATTAAAATCTCCAAGAAAGGCGATCTCAGCGAAAGGATAGAGAGACAAATTGTGCTCCTCTTTAGAGGGTGAATGATTAACGATTTTATTTTATGGCCAGAGGAATTAGGGAAGACAGCACAGATAAATTAGATTAGAAAGTAGGTTTTGAATCAAAGCCAGATAGTGGAAAACTCGGAAGATTCAAGAGCAAGGACACGAGAGCAAGTGAAATCGTTGAGCACATAGACTCAACATCCAGCTTTGGAACAACCACGAGGAAAGAGAAAGTTGGAGGGAACAGAAAAGGAGCTACTGCCAGTTGCCTGAGACAGGTGTGTTTCGGTGAGGAAAAAGAAGATAAGGTGTAGGAGAGGAGATACGATGTTCTACAGACAAAAAATTAGATCTAAGACCGCGAATATTGCTGAAATGTAATGAATAAAAAGTTGAAGAGGGTGTCAAGACAAACCCCACAACTCTTCTTCATGAACTCCTGCAATCTTCGCGGTCTTAAATCTAAACTTCAGTCCGGAGAAAATTAGATCCAAGACAACGAAAGTGTGTGTGTGTGAGTGTTTGTGTGTGTGTGTGTGTGTGTGTGTGTGTGTGTGTGTGTGTGTGTGTGTGTGTGTGTGTGTGTGTGTGTCTGTGTCGTGGAGGGAGACGTGTCCCGGGTTGTCTGTGCCTGGCTGGGGACAGGATTCAGAAGAGGTAATAACCTTTTTCTGGGTATTTCAGTTCAGAATCTCGCAGTTTTGAGTCGGTTGCAGTGCATTGTTAATCTGGCGCAGTGCAACCTTTGGCTCTACAAATATTTGTTATTGTGTGGTTTGTGTGGTGAGCGTGGTGTTGGAGGGGGAAGAGGTGACGGCCACAAGAACGTCGCCGCCACAGGACAGTCATGTAGCTCAGTGATATCTTCATAATGTTTAATTCAGTACAAAAATATAATATAAATTATGCTATATTACAACACTTTGATAGGAGTAATGAATAGAAAAAGCTACAATATTTTGTACACATTCTAACATACAGTAGTGGGGCATCTCATTTAATGGAAGTATAAATACTTGGGATGTATGCGTGCACATTACAGGGCTTTCCTGTCCATAAAAACACGATAACACAGACGAAATGCATCTTTCCATGAAGACAACCGACACTCCCGTATGTCACAACACTCAGGAAGAAAGAGAAGAATATACAATGCTTCTAGTCAGTACACAATGACAGCCAGTGACTCGGGGAAAAATAGATATATGGAAACACAGTGTAGGAGTCCTAGACATAGCTATGTGTAGCAGGACAGCGAGGCCAAATACACCACTCGCAACATATATGGTTGACTTAAGAGTGCTGTACATATTTCCAGCTACACCTTCCGATGCCTGGGCACAGTACACATGGCTGGATCAATTCCGCAAAGTAAGGAGCAGGAGGAACACTCAGGCAAACCGACGATTGTTTGGGAGAGATGGGTGGAGGGTGGCTTCTTTTAGAAATGTGGGTCCCGCTCGCGTTTATGAAATCCTGTAAAGAGAGAGAGAGAGAGAGAGAGAGAGAGAGAGAGAGAGAGAGAGAGAGAGAGAGAGAGAGAGAGAGAGAGAGAGAGAGAGAGAGAGAGAGAGAGAGAGAGAGAGAGAGAGAGAGAGAGAGAGAGAGAGAGAGAGAGAGAGAGAGAGAGAGAGAGAGAGAGAGAGAGAGAGAGAGAGAGAGAGAGAGAGAGAGAGAGAGAGAACATTTATATAAAGTTTCCTTGTGATGTATGTATTCATTGTGTCTGTCGACAGATTCATTATATATTTTTTTTGTAGCATTGAAATAAAAGATTTGTTCGTCTGTTCATTAAGACACAACTTAATGAAATATCTAATACAACTTTTCATGCAGTATGTGTTGTGGTGAGGGTGGTGTCACACACGAGTACTTACTGGAGACAGGTCTGCTGTCGAAACCGTTGCGTCCAAAGGAGTGGGTGCCGTAGTTGGTGGCGCCTCTCAGTCTCTGGCCTGGAAATTGTCTTTGACGGGGAAACGGTTTCCCCATCACTGTCACTGTCCCGAGCACCACAAGCATCACGATTAGCAGCTGCAAGTCATGACACTGGTTAGTGAATAGTGGTCACGTGTTACTCATGTTGTCTTTTCTATAACACGTATGACACCTACACTTAATTTCATTTGAACACAACTAATGAAATAAGAGCTACACTTACGATTTTGAAGTTCATCGTTGAGTTTTGGCGCTTCAGCGCTGCGGAAAGAAAGACACAGATATTTACTTACGTATTTTGAAATCAAATGGCAGGATTTTTTGATTGAAAGATATGGAGAGACATGGCTGCTTGTAAACCTTTAATGAGTTTCCCTTTTAGCCATTTTTACTGCTTCACTGTTTACTGCTTAACACTTGCACTTGAATGACGAAGTTTTAGTGTAGGCAGGAGTACACACATACCTTCAAGGGCTATTGGTTTGGCTGGGTTGGTGCGACAAGCGCTGGTTCGGTGGAGCTGCTACTGCAGGTGGTGGTGGTGAGTTTGGTTGCGATGGTGAGAGAGGAGCTGGTGTGTTGGCGATGGTGTCGCGGGTTGTGCTGGCTTTCGCTCTGCCACAGAGGCATTTTATAAGGCTGCCAGGATGATACCTGAGTGAGGACACGTGCTGACCGGCGAGAGGATCTGCGTCATAACACCTGATAACTATGCACAAATGCATCTGAAGAATGTGCTTGCTTTTAAGCAGTATTTGCGTCGTTATAGTACGCTCAACCATCTTCATGTGCAGAGAGAGAGAGAGAGAGAGAGAGAGAGAGAGAGAGAGAGAGAGAGAGAGAGATTCTTTTTCCCATAATGCATCGTTTCATCATTCTAGCACTTTTTTCCCATTACGTTCATCATCCGTATAGGGTTCTTCTTCCCCTAACCGCGATTACAAGAATTTTCCAGCATCGTAGAGACTTCACCTTCCTTTCACCTCGTTGTCTTTCATCTCACCTTTCCACACCAGATTTGTGCCTAGTTCCATATTTGCTCAGCCACGTGCCTCAACACACACACACACACACACACACACACACACACACACACACACACACACACACACACACACACACACATACACACACACACACTTTATTAGAGAGAGAGAGAGAGAGAGAGAGAGAGAGAGAGAGAGAGAGAGAGAGAGAGAGAGAGAGAGAGAGAGAGAGAGAGAGAGAGAGAGATTTAAGCCTTCTAATGAAAATAATCGGGTTATTAAATGTGATAGCTTTTTCTTGTTTATTGATTGCATTGAAAACTTACAAAGTCTAGCCAATGATCCATTTTTCCTGTTCGTGGCGATGCGGCAGCCTAGCATGCAGGGGTACACATGATCACATCACAGAGTTGACAGGCGTTCATCAGTCATCGTTTTAAACAGGAGGGAATCGTATATCGTTTCACACAATCACTCAATGAGATAGTTAAATACTTATTAGTTTGATTTTCAACAGAAACGCATCTATTTGTTTGAACAGTGTTGCAAGGCTGAGCTCTATTGACTTTCACTCTCGTAAAACATCTCTTGTAAAAAGTGTTCCGTATAATAATAAATAAGGTTAGTAAGACTTACATGGCTTTACACGCACACACACACACACACACACACACACACACACACACACACACACACACACACACACACACACACACACACACACACACACACACACACACACACACACACACACACACACACACACACACACACACACACACAGGAAATCAGTAATTGTCTTTGTATGGTGAATGCATATATCATAAATGCTTCATTGATCACATCCTGGTTACTGTATATGGCATAACGTTTGTCATCGAGGCAGGCATTGAAGGAATTTGTTGTAGTGAATGACAGAATAGACTACATAGCTACAACGTTCCTTTATCTTTGCTGAAGTCAGCATCTCTGACTCCTACTGGATTAAAGACAGCTCACCACCATTCGTAGTCAGACAGCTTGTTGATCTATCTGTAAGGGGCACAGTTGGTACGGAGGGATAAACTGTTTGAAAGGCAATGCTCTATTTGATTGTTAACTTGTGTCTCTCTACAACGTATCAGCGGTATCATTAGTAATGTATCAATCTTTTGTTTTGGACAAGTTGCATAACTATCCTGCTGGTGTTTTGCTCGTCATCTGTAGAGCGCCTTTCCCGACACCATCTAGATTCCAGAATGTCCATGCACGCATTAGTACCAGCTTGTTCTCCCGCATACCAGCCTGATAGACGCTGGTGTAGAGAGTACATGTCTTATGATTCTAATACGTTAAGATTATACCTGTATTAAGCTGCACTCTTTGGAAAGGCGCACAGTGCGTGGTGATAGCAGTGAAGTGTTTGATTGACCTAAAAGACAGAACAAAGGAGATGTAAATTAGATTCTTTTGACGGGAAGGAACTAGACAAATTAAGACCTGAAAAAAAATCCAAAAATTGGCTCCCTGACATGGTGTGGATGAATGGAACAAACATCAAGCACGCAATGGATGTCCAGGCGTTCAATAGTTATGGGAAGTTTTGTGAATATATATTTATTGAGATGGTAGATGTAAATTTTTTTTTTACTCGTCATCTGCCTTGTGTATATGAATTGGCCTATTGTAGGCCTTCTTCTTTTTTCTATATGTTATTATGCTTATATATTTTATGTGAACATGAAAGCAGATGCTCTGCACTGAGCGTGGCGAAGCGCTGCAGAACTCGCGGAACGCATACTTAATTACGTTTCTGTCTTCGAAGTCCTGAAAAAAACCCCAAGAAATACTCTGAGTGACAAAAGTTTATTTATTCATTCATGTGTTTTCATCTTTGAGTAATTTTGACAGCAGTGACGTATGTGAATGCATCGAAGAGAATTTGCCTCAACACTTACTAGCGAATGGCCTGCCCACGTAACCTCTGTTGCTGAAGGAGTGAGTGCCGTAGTTGGTGGCGCCTCGCAGCCGCTGGCCGGGAAAAGCTCTCTTTTTGGTGAAGAACTGCGGCATACCAAGCACCACGCTTAGCATCGTTAACATCACCAGTATCACCTGAACCAAGCACAATGCCAGTCATTAGATGTCTGCTGCCTCATTCTTCAAGCAGTGAGTCGCTGCTTAGCTTTGTTACCATTTGGCAATAACCTCATAGAGGTATGAGACATTGGCTTAATAATGCTGTGACATGAATTTCAGTTTAACAATGAAGTCAAGTACTAACCAGTGTCAAATTCATCATAAGGTCTTGCGAAGTATGTGGCGGCAACAGTGTCTTCTTTCTGTGAGGGGAACAAGGTCCACGATGAAGTAGCGTTTAATAGATATGTCACAGTACCGTGCGTGCTGGAGAGGTTACTATTGTATAGTATTTTCTTTAAGGCATATCTTTAATCATCAATATTCTACATGTGATACACGTTAAACTTTTACATTCAGTAAATCTTACATAACAATATATGAAAATAATGGAATCTGGAAGAAACCATCAGTTCTGCACGTGGCAGTCCCTGAATTAAACATACCTGCTTCCACCTGTCATCTTTCATGGATTCTTCTTATTTTCTTTTAAAATCCCCAAATTACTCAGCATTAACAGCCTGATTACGGAGTCCATTCCATTTATTTACTAATTTATTAGAGAATCAATTCCCCACTGTCTCTTTTTAAAATCTTTCTTAAATTTGAATTTGCTATTTCTTACTTCATCGTGGTTTACCGATCCTGATTATTTCGTTTAATTCACTCTTGTCATATCTCAGCATCACCCATACCAATCTTCGCTCTTTCCACATGTATGGGTATACTCCTCACTTAGTCAGACGTAATTCACCTAATGCCTAAGTATCTCAAACAAACGGTACACTGTATGGTGCATAGCCTTGTTACGTGTCAGCATGGGTACCTCTGGAAGCGAGTACGTGGTGGCTGTCCGACAACACGTGTGAGGTTGTGGTGGTGGTGATGATGGCGCTGCTGCTGCTCCTTGTCCCATGAAGGTTGGAGATGTCACTGAGTCTGTGCGTGGTGTGGCTTTCATTATATAACCAAAATCAGAATGACAGAGATACCAGTCAGGGATTATGAGACATTAACAAATACTTACTATTATTAAGCAAGGCATTTTAACATTTAAGAAAAAGGCTGACCGCAACGCACCTATATATTAGAAAAATATACGTGGTATTTGAAAGCATTGAATCTCTTTTTTCAAATGCTTTATGAAAATTATATTGATTACTTATATATTCGCAGAGAAAAATGTGTATTTCATTAGCATTTGTAATGAGAAAGGAAGAATCTGGGGAGGCGAAGGTCTCATCATTGTCTGCGCGGCGCGTTAAGGAGTGAGAAAATAAACCAGCAAGCGAGGGTGGGCATGAAATAGCCTTGTTATGCTGCTCAACCTATCTCGTGTGTCTGACCGTGTTACTTGGCGACCGCTGGTGGTGGTGGTGGGGGTGCTACTACAACTACTACTATTACTACTACTACTACAACGACTAACATTAATAAAAGATTTGTAAGAGATAAGGAGTTTACAGTGTCTGCTAACACACCTCAGGGCTGATGAGTGTCAGCCTATCAGCCTCCCCATTCTTCCATCTGAGTGACATGAAGCAACGTGAGCATTGTTATGCATAGATGGCCATCATGATTCACCAGAATGTTATTAACCCAGAGGAGTGGATACAACAATTCTGAGTAGACAGGGAACCCCCGTCAGAGGAACAAAACACAGAGGCCATGCACCTCACGTACACAGACCTTACTCTGTCGTCTATTCTGTTACAAGAATTTTGTTAATCGAGGTCACGTGAATATGGAAACACTGCCACTGTCTGACAATCTTATTTGCTAATTGGTCTATGTCTACAAGAGAGAGAGAGAGAGAGAGAGAGAGAGAGAGAGAGTGGGGAAGGAAAACCGTATCTAGAAACGCTTCTACGCCGGGCCTCCACTTCTACTTGAAGCTAGATGAGTTTTCAGTGTCTTTATTGTACTATTGTGAAGGATCGACAATATTTCTACACTGTTAAAAGGAGAAACAGTCTCGAGAACCTTTGAAAATAGCCGTGGTGAGAGAGCAAAGGGTTTCTGAATACTGACAAGAAAGACAAGCATGATAAACTCCACTTATCATTTCTGTGGTGTTTGAAGATAGTTGGAATGAGAGAACAGCGCGTTTCAAAAGTTTAGTACGAGTTAGTTTTGTAAAGGATCTGTGTGGTAAAGAAATCTTACTTGCATTTTTCCACCCTCTCTTATCCTACATACGCAGGTACTGAGCCTTAAGTATGTCATTTTGCTCACGTCTCTCTCTCTCTCTCTCTCTCTCTCTCTCTCTCTTAGGCAATAAGGTGTGCAATACGTGCATTTATTTATTGAAATACTTGTATTCTTGTTGTGTATACTGTCCAGAGTTATGTTTGTGATACTTTAACCTTAAGTCTTTGCCCAGGGGATGGGTGGCAAGGCCCATCCTCCTCCTTTGTTGTAATTATTTATTAATTCAACAATAAATGTATCAATCAATCTCTCTCTCTCTCTCTCTCTCTCTCTCTCTCTCTCTCCCACAAAAATAACGTTGCACTTCCCCAAAGTTCCTCCTGTATCTCTATGACTGGGGTTATCCTCCCCTGCCCTGCCACCACCACCACACATGTACGTGCAGCAGTACCGGCACACCCACGCGCCGGGCTGAATGATGATAGGGAGAGTAGAGATACAGAGTGCTGAGATAAACACATGTATGCTAGGGTAGTGATGGTGGTGATGGTGGTGATAGTGGTGCCTTGTGTGTGTGTGTGTGTGTGTGTGTGTGTGTTCATGAGCTATTATTAATCATCTGACACACATTAGGCTTATATCCAAAGGCCACTGTAATAATTTATCAGGTTTTCATTATGTTTTCTGCTTTCACTAATTCAGCAGAATCACTAAACAATCACTGCATACAAACTTAAAGAAAGGAAGAGAAAAAAAAACACCCTGGAAGAACTTTGAATCTCTCCTAGAACCTGCCGAAAGAAGCGGAGACAAGACTAGAAAATTTGAGGCAGTTATAGAGTCATCTTACATTACGAGAAAAAGTCTTGTTGTATAAGGAGGTTCAAAGTGTGTCCTGGTTACTATGCAAACATGTCCCCCTACTTGCCATTCCCTCCCAGCGCTGGCCAGGAATGTAGACCACACCACGCCACGCCGAAGGACAAGGTGGGACTTTTCCATTACAGCGCATCTTCTTAGTCATCGGGTGAGAAACATTACAGACCATTTTCTGACACACTTCTGAACGCTCTACTTTCAATAGGCTTTTTTTTTTAAGGGACGCTGGTTTGCAAGGCTGTTTTTACGGTTTTAGCGACAGATTAACAAGATTTCTACGTATATGGCAGGGAAGACGCTCTTGAAAATCCGGCTTATCATCTCTGTGGTCTCTGAAAATACTAGTGGTGAGAGAGCAGCGGAGCGTTTCAGAATAGGAGTCTTGATGTCTATGTTGTGTCAGTGTCTGGTCAGCTGCCATGAATGTGTGCGTCTCTCGTCATGGGTGAAATCATGTGAACTCATGTTTAAATTGACGTTGGAAGTTGATAAATTGGGTTTGGTTGGATTAGATTTTATTTTGTTAAGTTAGGGTGGGTTGGGTTTGCTCAAGTTATAGTTTTAGTTCGGTTGAAGTTAAATATGAGGTGAGTAATTACTTAGTTTTTCTCTTCATACTTTGTGCATCTCCGTTGGGGATCGCGTGCAGCGTGTAAACAGTAAGTTAAAAATCAATTATGTAATTACTGTAAGAGGGGATGTGAGAGAGGTGTTTAAGCGCCATTAAGGATACAATAATGAATGTCCTTAGAAATGGTAATCACGACAGAGGGAAGAAGGCACGCATATCACCTGGGCAAAGTTAAACGTAAAGAAGAAAAAAAAAATGAAAATGAAAATCTATTAGTTTTCATATAGAGTAGCAGACGACAGGAACGGACTCAACAATAAGCCTGTCAGTTGAATGTCATTAGAGAGTTCAGAAAATAGACCAGATAACCTTATGAATGGAGATCACAGGTGAACACAAGAACATCTGTATGCTGAACAGAAACTACCATGTGAGAAACCAGAAATTTCTTGCAGCTTACCTTGTGTCCCTATACTTTTATGAATATACAAGAAGTTCTGCAAGACGAAGAGGAGAGAGAGAAAGAGGATGGGGAGGGGAAAGAGAAGAAGGATACAGGAGGTAATGGAATAAGGGAGTGTGGAGAGGATACGAAGAAGAACGACAAAAAGATAGCAAGGAGAGAGAGGGAGGGTGGGAAGAAACAGACAAAGTGGAGACAAAACAGAGGAGGAGATGAGAGGAGAGACAAAGGATTCATGTGGGCAAGTCACGAGGAGGCCTGCGGGGGTTTGGAACTCTGGGAACTATGGGAAGGCGTGGGGATATCCGGTCTCAGGGGCATCACACAGAGCCGGTTCCTCAAGCCCTCGTATTCTTCCACCCATCATCAGCTCGCCTAATTGTATAGCTCGCCACAAATACATCAACACACGTCTGGAAAAATAATCACTGGCGTTTGTTTATCTTCTAAGAGCGCTGGGATGGGAAGATTAGCGACAGGTGTGTGTGTGTGTGTGTGTGTGTGTGTGTGTGTGTGTGTGTGTGTGTGTGTGTGAGTGCATGTGTGAGCACGTTTGTTTACGTGTTAAAGACTCCGCTCAAGGCCACAACTGAGAGAGAGAGAGAGAGAGAGAGAGAGAGAGAGAGAGAGAGAGAGAGAGAGAGACTTAAAATTTGTCAGTACAGGGGATGAAAGAGTGACAATTATGGTTAATTCATGCGTTAGTGTGGTGAGCAGAATGATGAGTGCTGTACAACGAGGCCTCTGGGAAAGAAGCAACATTGCAGCAGTGAGTGAGACGAAAAACTTTTGATTGTGCTGTATTTTGAGGAGTCATGAGATGAGCAAACCACCATGTATAGGAGAGCAATATTTCGTACAGTGGCACACAAAATCCTTCTCTAGGGTTTGTAGCTTGGAAGGGAGTGAAAAAAAATTGACACATAACACTCAACTTCATTGAATTTTTCTTAGAAGATAAGATGTTAAAACTTTTAATTGAGGTTTCTTAATAGGAGAGGACAGACCAAAACAAAGTTGTTTACTTCGTAATGTGAGTATGTTTTGGAAGACCAACTGCTTAGACGGATGTGCCTGCATCCTTGATAGGGAGGGGGCGGGGCTGGAGAGCCAAGCTCCTCTGGCCATGTCCATGAATGGCTTGGTCTCCGGTGTGTTGCAATGCGTCGTGTTTAACCTCATCGAAATTATGATAATCCATCTATTGAATTTGAATGTTCTTGCTGCAGTTTCAAATTTTTACAAACGCCTTAGGCTTGTAATGAATTATTGTAATTACTCGCGTATTGCAACAAATGACGATAGATGAACCTGCGAAACAAACAAACAAGCGTGATGAACAAAGAGTTTCGGAGGCATGACGGGGAGGCGGCCGCCCACGTGTTTTGTGGGGCGTCTGCCAGGCCTCAAGGTCACGTGTCTTCACACACGATTGAAGAAGAGTGTATAGCGACTTAACGCCCTCACCTCGTATGACGCACCGCGATGAAATATACATTCTCCTCAACGCTTTCTTCGACGCATCACAGTGTTCACAGTGTTGAGACCTGCTGCTCTACAAGATGTCAGTAATTTTGAGTCCATGTTCAATATCTGCAACGCACATATTCTATGCATTTGACGTTGAGTTTAGATACCTTATGCTTTTCTGATATTCAAGGCCTTGCTTGTGTTTGTACTCGTATCCTTTCATGTGCTGAGGCCTGCCGGCTTTGTACAAGTGTTCCGCACGCTGCACAACACAAGTAGAAGTAACATCCACCAGCTGTTCACAGTGCTGCCTTCATGTACGTGCTAACAGGCATGGTGCGCCGCGGACATCAGAAAAGTGATCACGAAATAGCAAATAGATTCTGTCTTCAGTAAACAACATGTAGGCAGCAGACCAGACTGCCTTCCTGGAAGAAGCTACACCTGTGGGTAGAGATTGTGCCATTTCAAACACACACACACCCACACTACTGTAAGCTCAGGTATCGCAGACTTAATAATAAGGAAAACTGTAACCTTAAAGAAGGAGAGAAAAAAAAAAAAAAGAACGCTAAAAGAAATAGCATCGGTGGCGTGGTTGTGATGCAAAGAAATTAATGGGGCTTAAGGAAGCTGGAAAAAGTGGACCTCTACGCGTGTTTTTATGCGAGGGTGTGGCTGCGCCTGGCCATCCCTGCGTCTTTTCTGCCGCTCGGAGCCGCGGTGGTACAGACACTTTGTACAGTTAGGGACCATCACAGATACCATACTCCGTAATCTTTCCCTGCATTGTGTGTCCTGCTTCGGAGACCTGAGGTGATGTCGAGACACTACAGCAAGATTGTCTCATAAGAACATAAGAACATAAGAAAAGAGGGAAGCTGCAAGAGGCCGCCAGGCCTATACGAGGCAGTCCCAGTATCAGATCTAATACCAGATTAAGTTAACCTTAGACACATATCCTATAGAGCAGCTCGTGTTGTCATTGAGCTGAAGGCTGCATGGATTGACTTATTCTCTGCTTTTATCTATCCTGAAGAAATGTTGGATAGTAAGATTTTAATTGTGTTCGTTTTTGTGCGTGAGGTGGCCGCGACCTGCTGATGGAGGCAGACAAGGCCGAGCGTCCGCGGTACAACATAGTGGAAGTGGTTTACCTTCTATTAATGTTAAGTGACTACTGGTATCTTTTTTGTTTTTCCTTTATGTATTTTGATGATCTATATAATGATTTTCATCCAGACCTTGGTGGATGATGTATCGTGGGTGTGAAGGATGCGCCGCTTCAGTGTTTAGAGAATTTAGAAAATGTTGTTAAAAGCTGTGTTGGGGTGAGCAGCAAAGGGAGGCAGCTACCTATACGAGAATGACAAAAGAAAAAAAAGAAAAAAAAAAAGAAAGAAAAAAAAAAAAAGAGCCGCATAAATCAACTTACCGCCTGCTGGTGGTGGTATGGTGATGGTGGTGGTGGTGGTGGTGGTGGTGATGATTGGTGGCGATGGTGGAGTGGTTCTTCCCTCATGTGATAAAGCGTGTGTGGAATGTGTTGCTGATTGTGGGCCGAAATTCAATCTCACAAAACTCACTAACCTGTTTTTTCTCTTACCCTTAGCGGTCCTTTTTCAGAAGGTCCATTTAGGGAGCCACCGCGAGGCTGGACACACAGATCGCTGCAGCGAAGGACGAGGAAAAAAGAACAATGCAAATGTTACTGATACACATTCGTTTTATTGGCGATGAACGACACTGTGGCACTGACCGTGCCGTGCCACCAGTATTTGAACTGTGGTTATGTAATCTGACTCCCACTCATGGTCTGGTTCTCCGTTCAAGTGAGACCACAAACAATTCCAGCCCAACGTGTACCAAACCGGTTCTGTTGCGGTGAGGATCTACCACCACTGCCGTGATGACGCCGCGATGCGCCGGCAGGACCACAGCTGCGGCCACAGGGTGTTAGGGCCTCTCTCGCCCATGGCCTTGCGTCCTACTCGCGTCACAACTCTGACTTGCCCGTCTTTTTTATCTTTTTTTTTGCGCCTAAAGTGACTTGTTTTGTTGTTTACTGTCTATCAGGAGAATACTTGCGTAAAATACTTACGTGTGGAACTTTGCATTATGGCAGTGGTACTTACTTAAGTAGTTTCGGAAAGGGACGGTCACGGTTGTGCTGCCGCGGCCCAGCAGCCATAAAATACAGAATGTGTGTCCTCCAGCCCGCCCTGGGAAATGACGACGCCATTAAGTGTTCATTGATAATCACGTGGATTGCTTATTCACTTTGTTGATGATGATAATAACAATAACACCAAAGACAACAACAACAACAATAACAACAATAATAATGATAATAATAATAACAATAATAATAATAATAATAATAATAATAATAATAATAATAATAATAATAATAATAATAATAATAATAATAATAATAATAATAATAATAATAATAATAATAATAATAATAATAATAATAATAATAATAATAATAATAATATTAATAACAATATTAATAATAATAATGATAATGATGATATTAAGAATAATGATAACAATAAGCAATAATTCTTTGTTGCTATTTTTGTTATTGTTTTTATTGTTGTTGATTAAACATGAGCCTAGAATACGACGCAACACGTGGTGCATGGCTGTCCACACGACTTGGTAGCGAAGAGGAACCTTCCAAAGTACCAGACTAGCTGAGCGTTTGTTGGTTTGTGTGCCTTGAGGGCGGACTCTGGGGTGAAGCGTCCACGTGTGCTCTCTGGAGTTAATTCCGTCGCATCTCGGTCACGTGGCGAAGGAACTGTCACTTAACCTGTTTCACATTATTTTTTTTAATGGCGCATTTTCTGCAAAACTTTGATACATCACCAAATTTCATTATATTTTTTTCAGTTGATGTGACCTTTCTTTCAATGGCGGTGACAAAGCAAACCTTGAATAATTAAAAGAGGTGGACGTTTCAAAACACAGCTTATACAAAACGTGAGGTGATCTATGTTTTCATTCTTATTTCTTCATTATTGTCCTGAACTGAGTCAACCACCCAGTAACAAGGGGGCAGTGGACTGAGAGTCACTCCTAACCCGCGTGGACTACCACCACAAGGGCGCGTCTCCAACGAGAGACCTGAGAGAACACAGCACTGGCCTCGATACTCAGGGAAACGTGGCATGGCGTGGCCCAGATGTGTCGGGAATAGGACATTAGAGGACACAGGTAGTAGTAAGAAGCAATGCATTGAACTCTCTCTATCCAGGTTTGCACCACTTTTCCGATGCTTTTTCGTCTCCCATAGACAGGACTTGGTAACGACCGACCTGTGTGTTTTACGAGGTAACAATTGTAGATCTGTTTTTGGCCATCTCTGTAGTTCTAGTGCAACGCTGAAGATTTTGGCTGAGGGGTGCACAGGAGCGGCTTCTCTTCACAATCAGAGGCGCTGCCGAGAACTTCTCCCGATCCTTGTCAGAAAATATGCGTTGTTCATGTTGTTCAGACTGTCGAACCTGGTAGAGGAATAAATACCTGGTGAACTTATAAATAAAAGCTATATTCTGTATGATTCAAAATGCAGTTTCATTGTGCATCACAGTTCTGGCCACATGACTTAAGGTGGGTAAACTTTCGAAGTGACAGATTATTCGAGTTCTAATTCACCATATATAAATAAATAAATAAATAAATAAATAAATAGATAAATAAATATATATATATATATATATATATATATATATATATATATATATATATATATATATATATATATATATATATATATATATATATATATATATATATATATATATATATATATATATATATATATATATATATATATATATATATATATATATATATATATATATATATATATATATATATATATATATATATATATATATATATATATATATATATATATATATATATATATATATATATATATATATATATATATATATATATATATATATATATATATATATATATATATATATATATATATATATATATATATATATATATATATATATATATATATATATATATATATATATATATATATATATATATATATATATATATATATATATATATATATATATATATATATATATATATATATATATATATATATATATATATATATATATATATATATATATATATATATATATATATATATATATATATATATATATATATATATATATATATATATATATATATATATATATATATATATATATATATATATATATATATATATATATATATATATATATATATATATATATATATATATATATATATATATATATATATATATATATATATATATATATATATATATATATATATATATATATATATATATATATATATATATATATATATATATATATATATATATATATATATATATATATATATATATATATATATATATATATATATATATATATATATATATATATATATATATACATATATATATATATATATACACACACACATATATACACACACATATACATACACACACACACACACACACACACACACACACACACACACACACACACACACACACACACACACACACACACACACACACACACACACACACACACACACATATATGTGTACATGTGTATATATGTACACATATATATATATATATATATATATATATATATATACATATATATATATATATATATATATATATATATATATATATATATATATATATATATATATATATATATATATATATATATATATATATATATATATATATATATATATATATATATATATATATATATATATATATATATATATATATATATATATATATATATATATATATATATATATATATATATATATATATATATATATATATATATATATATATATATATATATATATATATATATATATATATATATATATATATATATATATATATATATATATATATATATATATATATATATATATATATATATATATATATATATATATATATATATATATATATATATATATATATATATATATATATATATATATATATATATATATATATATATATATATATATATATATATATATATATATATATATATATATATATATATATATATATATATATATATATATATATATATATATATATATATATATATATATATATATATATATATATATATATATATATATATATATATATATATATATATATATATATATATATATATATATATATATATATATATATATATATATATAATCCAATCCATTTACGCAGCATTTTCTTGATTAGCGAAGAGTGCGTGATGGTGACGTCAGGTGCTTAACAAAGGGGACGATTTTCCAGTGGATGAGCAGCTAGGCTCGTCACAATGGGTTCAGAGCAGAGAAGTTAAGATTCAGGAAGGAGAACTGGAACTGGTCCTAGGATAAGGCTGTGGTGGCGTGAAACACACTTCGCAGCCTGGACATGGTCATGTGGAAGCTGTTCAGCGCTCCTTGTGTCCTTGTGACCTAAAGCTACACACATTTATAAGGAATAAATCACAA
The DNA here is from genome assembly GCF_017591435.1 of Portunus trituberculatus. Lineage (NCBI taxonomy): Eukaryota > Metazoa > Arthropoda > Malacostraca > Decapoda > Portunidae > Portunus > Portunus trituberculatus. The sequence goes on from NC_059296.1 coordinate 535,862, forward strand.
CCATTTATTTCTGAGCCGCACCGCATAATCACATACGCTACACACATCAATGCAGCGGTTTTCCGTATCGATACTTTCATACTGCAGCCGCTACAGATCTTCGCACTTGTACTAGACTGGGAAAGGAGGCGAAATAAACAAAGAGTAGCTATTAATTGTCCCATAGAGTTAGAGACAACCATTAAATTAACAAGTATTAAGTAATTATCGCAAAATAATATCAATCCACTAATCATTATATAGTAATAGACCAATTAGTAGACAGGAGAACAGATAACTATTAATTGCACAAAAATATCTACTTTTTTTTCACCCTTATTCTGTCCACCTTCCTGATGCAAAAGTTACAGTATTCTCAATCTTTCACTTCTTTTCTGGTTAACTCTCTGCTTGCTGCTCTATATCTTTCCGTTGTTTTAAGATGCTTCTCAATCTTATGTGTTCCCTTCGTGACTGTGTTGTATAGGGACATGTGCTATCATCTCCCGGTTTGTTCATTTATTTATTTATTTATTTTAATTTCATAGCGTTTTTATACTCTTGGCCAGATCAGGACACTCACTAATCACTGGACACTGCGCGTCATTTCACCTTTACGTAACACACCTTCCCTCGCCAAGTCTCTGCTGCAAAGTTTAGTGCAATGTTACACAAGTTCACCTTGTTACTTTTTTTTTTATACTTTAAAGAGACGCTGACGGAGGGTGTCCATTACCTCTCGTCACAGAAAAAAAAGAAAAAAAAGACGATATTGGCACAGTGAGCTATACTTATTTCTATGTAGTCTTCGCGTCCATAGATACACATAAGAACAATATAAGTAGAAAAAACAAAAGATGTAAAATTGATACATTAATGGATTTTACAATCAGCATCCTCTATTCGTAGTATTCATTGTTTAGTATTGTCCCCCTTCAAATCTTTTGTAGAAAGTTTGAGGAGTTGCAAGACAGACTAGACTAAATAGCAGGACACACTAGACTAAATACCTAACTGTATGTTCTCGGTTTTTTTCATTGCAGATTGAAGAGAGGGACTAATTAGAAATATGTTTGAAGCGTTAGCAATGAACTGTGTGGCACTAAGGTCGTTGTCAAGTCTTACGTTAGGTGACATTCTACGCACATGCTTAAGGGACACATTTGCAGCACTTTGCTTTTACTTCCAACAAGTTGTTTCTAGGAAGACAAAGTAATGTAAAACTATAGCCATTTATTAACAACGTACATAAATCGAGGTAACAATCTTCAGTCTTCACACAGACCACCTCAGTCTTTCCACGGACCACAAATTAGTTCCATCCTCCAAACGGCGAATTGAAGCGATATCTGTTGAAAGTTTCGGTTCGTTAGGTTTGAGAAGCAATACTGGCTGATGTCTAAGGTACATAAAGGCAAGCCTAAACTAGTGCAGAAATGGGACTTTCAAAGATGGCCAAGGAATTGAAGCAAGGATCACTGCAGTATTACCTACCTTAAATTTTTCACTGCTCGGGAAACAATTACCCGTAGGTACGCTTTCCACCTGTCGATGAGAGATAATAGTTAATATCAACAGTCACCTACACACAGCAGTTACTCGTTTACTATTGTAATTTGATGCTATTTTATTGATATGCATCTTATCTACACGTTTTTGAAATTCACACTGAGATGCTTACCTTTAATGTGGACAGACAAAGGCATGACTCCAGGCCTGATGTCAATACCCACTACTTTCCCGATCTCGGTGGCTATTCTAATGAAAGTTTCCCTACACTCAGGATCGGTCTCGCAGGTGGCAGGTTCTTGCATTTTGTATAGAAACTGTAAATTTCCGTGCTTCAGTATGATTTTTATCACTTCTTTAAACTTGTCTCCCTGCAGGCCTGGTGGTCCAGAAGGCGCTAGAATTGACATCAGCTTTGCCCAGGCGAACGCTCCTCCAGGTGCTGTGTCGGGTTTGTAATCGTACGAGGAATCGCTGCTGTACGTTTCCCGTTTTACTATACGAGGCTCTCCCGAGACCAGAAATCCCAATTGTTTGTTATAACCCTTGGAAATGGCCTTGGACAGTTCTGTCACCATTGTCACCAAGTGGTCCAGATCTGTGGGCACGAAGAAACTAAACAGTTCACGGTAGGAGAGTTGCATTGTGTCTTCGACTCCAAACATTGACGCCACACCTGACACCGACCGTAACTTGTCCAAGTCAGCCAAAGCACCTTCCTCAGACGATAGCCTCAAGCTCTCCACGAAAGACTCCAGGTTGTCTATTAGTGCCTCTGAGCCCTGTTCCCCGGGGATGTCATTCCCCGCCTCGTGGTAAGTATACACCGCCATGCGCAGCCCGTTTGTGGCAGAGACCAGGGCCGCCTTCAGCTCGTCGTTCTTCAAGTGTGCAGTGGTGCGATTCAGGCCTGCACTGGCTGCGTAGGCAACGTTGGATATATAAGCTTTCTTAAAGGCGTCTTCCCCACCCTCGTCCGCAACTTCGTTTAGCGTCTGGTTGGCAATGACCCTCATGTCTGTGAGCACAGAGACCGCGTACTCCAGTGCAGCCATGTCCCAGAAGTAGCTGAGAGGCGGGAAGGGAGAGGTGGTGTACTCTTCAGTTATCCCTCTCTTAGTGATGTTTTTAAAGAATTTCAGGAACTGTGGCGCTAAATCTGCTATGGTAGAGTTAATCTCCTTATTGACTCTGCTCAGCGTATGCTCGATGACCATTCGCGACATCAGGAAAAAGTCAGACCCTGCAGCGTACAGGCTATCACAAGCCTTGACGAACGCCTTCTCAGTGCCTTTCACAGGGAGAGGTCCTCTGAAATACCTCGCGGCAAGAGCACTTCCAAAATTCTGGGCCATTTTGATGAAGTGGCCCAGCATCACCAGTTCAGTGCTCACGGCTTCTGTTATCAACATAAACACACCGTCAGTGATTATCCTGAACGTCTCGATGGAGGAGTTCAAGCGTGTCCTGACATACGCTTCTGTGATGGCTCCCGTGACGCCAGTGTAGAGTGTGAAAGCATTCAGCACCACATGACCCACCGTGCATGGCGTGATGCCCGTCAGGTTCCCAAAGGCACAAAGAGGCTTGAAGTGTTTGTTTTCGTTCATTGTGTGCGTGGCAAACTTACTTGCCGCATTCACGTACGACTTCACGTTCAAAGCAGCAGATGCTGAAGTATATACCGTTCCTCCGATCTTCAGCAGTACCGGCATAAGCTTTCCCCGAAGGTCATGTGCCTTCCACCCTCTGGCCGCAACCTCAACCTTCTCGTAATTCCAGGAAAACACATTGTCCCTGTACGATCTGCGTGCCCTTGTTGATCCTTCTGTCGTGTTCCTTGACACCCGGTCTTTTCCTCGGGCCTGGTCCGCGACACACACCAGGCTGATCGCCGCCACACACACCATCGCAAGCGCACATCGCTGAATCAACATCGCTACCAGCTACCAAGATGCAGTACAGGAGTAGCGCAAGACAATACACCCTCCTGAAATGTGGGAAAAAAAAAAGCATCACATATAAATACTCATTGTACCATTATCACAACAATCAAAATCTATAACCAGGAGTTGATGGCTCACCTCAGCTGCAGGATCCTGGTGGAATACAACGGTAGTTTTTCGCCACTTTCACCTTGCCTCCACCTCGCCACACCAGCGCCACCTCACAACAACCCGCCGGTTCAAGACCTCGAATACCAATGAAGCTCTGTCTTACTAATTTGCGGACAGGAGTGGTCACCCGCTGGACCAGCGCTGCATGGTGTTGTGTTGTGTCATCTTACCGTGTGACTTTGCCGAAGGAAGTAAGGTTAAGATTTGCTTTGCATGTATAAGAGAAGATGAAAGATAAAAAAGATCTTGAAGAGCCAACTACGAGTCACAAATTACCACTCCAGTGAGTCCTCTATGGCACCGCATCCAAGACACCCTGCGGCCAATCTATCCTCCCCCTTGTACCTGAGGAATCCATGTCAGAGGAGAAGACGGCGCTCTCGGCTCGTCCATCTTCAACCTGTCCATCCTCAACTACCTCACTACGAAGACCCGGTGAGGTAGTTGAGGTACACAGAGAGAGAGAGAGAGAGAGAGAGAGAGAGAGATGGGAGGAGTCATTAGTTATCAAGCAACATCAATGTTTAGGTGACTGTTAAGAGTAATCCTGTGCGCCATCATTGCTTAGTAAACATTCCTCCAGCGGCAAATATTCTAAATGCATTAGGATTGTTTGCAGTCTAGATGGTGTAGTAAATTAATTAACACTGGCAACTCCACAACTGTCGCTAACTATTGTCATTAGTCAACTTTTTTTTTTTTTTGCCCTTTCCGCTTCAGTTGACACACACACACACACACACACACACACACACACACACACAATTAGATACGTTACTTAGATATATTATTTTCAGATCTAGCTTTCCCTCCTTCATGTAACCTAACCCAACTTAACCTAACCTAACCTAACCTAACCTAACCTAACCTAACCTAACCTAACCTGACCTGACCTAACCTAACCTAACCTAACCTGACCTATATTACTACATTTCCTACAAATTATAACACCTTTACCTGTTCAGCTTATTATCATTGTTTTTGGAGAGACGTAGGATGGGGGGGGGGAGAGACAGGAGTATACAAAATGTTTTACCTTTTACTTTAATTTCCTTTCAGTCTTAGTCAACCTCTCATGCACGTAAGAACAACAACACCACCAACAACAAAAGCATATCAACAAAGAGTGAGTGTGCCCGAGTGACCTCATACTGGACGTTTCGAGGCTCCGGTACACAGTGTTTTGAGGCTCCATTCGCCCCACGTCATGAATCAGTTACTGTCCTCTGATGGTGTTTATTTGACGAGTAATAGTTTGGTAGGCATTGGGTGGAAAAATGTATATGTATTTGCAGTTCGTCAGTAGTTTGCTCGCGACGCAGTTTATTCCTCAATTAGAAGTTTTATTATACGTTTGATTTGATTTTTTGTTTTTTTTTCAGTTATTAGTTGTTCGTCGTTGTTTGTTTCATGATATTCGGTTCGTCCTGACCTCCTTTTTATTTCGTCGCCAATGATCACTTGCGAGTATTTGGTGATGATGTGTGGCGTGTTTTGAGCTTGTCTTGTTTGCTTGCGAGTATTTGTCGATGATTGTGTGGCGTGTCTTGAGCTTGTTTGTTTGCGAGTGTTTAGTGATGATGTGTGGCGTGCCTTGAGCTTGTTTTGTTTGTTGGCGAGTGTTTATTGATACGTGGCGTGTTTTGAGCTTGTCTTGTTTGTTTGTGAGTGTTTGGTCATGATGTGTGGGATGTCTTGTGCTTGTCTTGTTAGCTAGCTAGTGTTTGGTGACGGTGGTGCGTGCGGGGTGACGGGCAAAGCAGCATTTCGACGAGCCCGCTTGTTTTTGTATTGATTTGTTCGTTTACTTTCACGGAAGTTTTGAGAATGAGCATTTCAAGTTTTCTTTTCTTTGTTTTTGTTTTTCTAGTATTGTTTCTTTTGGTCAGAGCCTTACATAAAGAAAAAGAAAAACACTGCCAGAGGATTTGCTTGTAACGTTTTTAGAATAACTACCATTTCAGTTAACCACGCTGAGCTTTCATTATCTTCGTTGTTAAGTGTGAGTGTAATGGAATGTTTACTTCCTAGCTTAGTATATCTCTACGTTATCAAGTCATTTACCTTTTTGATAATCTATAGTTACAGTACAAACCATACGTCTGCACCTTAACAGAATTTATCCATCACCTGTAGCTCACTATCACGAAAAACTTAGTTAGCTCACTGGTAGTCTGGTCACATGGGTATAGAGACGAGTATAAAAAAGGAATAGAATGAAATAAAATTGATAAAACTAAAGTAAGAATATAAATCAACAAATAAATGAATAAATGGCTTGTTGCAATGGGTGGAATATAGTGAGAACGCAAGCTTTCCAGTAACAAGAGTTTATTAAGAAAAGTCTTGTTTTAAAAAGAACATGAAGCAACTTTCTAGGAAACTGAGAGGGAGCTGGATGCAAGCTGACTGGAGAGGATGGAGGATAAAGTGTGTGACAATAGGTAGAAAGTATCCTAGCGGTAGGAAGCTGCTTACTGACTGACTGGATAAGCGTCTACCAATTCATAAACTGGGTACAGCAGCTGACTGTCTTGGTGGATAGGTGGACAGATGTAGCTTTGACAAGGAGAGTATGTTTTAGTGGGCGTGCAGATGCCTTCCCTGTTCCTGCGGCTGTAGTTTTTCAGTGACGAGGGCGTAAAGGAGCGTGGGGAATTATGCTGGTAACTTTCTTTATTATGGAGATTACCGTGTTCAGTGTATATACGTTATGACCGCCCGTCTATTACACTACATCCATCTGGGTTAATGTCATGCCTTTCATCCATTATTATATATGGTGACTATATGTTTTATTGTATTTGAAAAAGGTTAGTGGCCGGTGTGGTGATGCACCCTTTCCGTCGGATGTTCATGGGTTTCAAAGTTTTTTCCTCCTTTATGGTGAGCCATTTAGCAGATTTACACCTGTATTTTCATGGCAACGTATGTGCATTGCTTTTTATTCTCGTTGGGGAAAAAAATTGAATAGTCATGCGTGTTACTCTGGCCTGGACTATCCCCAGCCCCCTGTCCACGCTGTGTGCACCAT
>NC_059296.1:547500-555000 GCF_017591435.1 Portunus trituberculatus
TGAAAGAAGGCAGCTGAGTAATAATGGATGAAGTCAGCATTGGAGGTGGAGCGCCGCGGGAGGAGTGTTTGGAGAAGAGAGAATGGGTCGTGATGAATATAATATGATGACGTAATTAATGGATTTGTCGAGTATACGGTGGAGAGTGAATAGAGAGAGGAGAGAGGAGAAGGGAAGGAGGAAGTGGAGGAGAAAGAGAAGAGAGAGAACGAGTAGGAGGTGAAGAGCGCTTTACTTCAATAACTAATGATTTTTCTTTTTTTTTTCGTTTTCTTTTTATGTAAGAGATGAAGCTGACCTGCGTTCACAAACACACACACACACACACACACACACACACACACACACACACACACACACACACAGATAACATTCCAAAAGTAACATCTTAATCATTCACCGTGTCGTAAGATTTCTGTATGGTTCAGATAATGGCGTGGTTTTCATCATCGTAGCTGGCAGAGTCGTCTTCCTCACCTCGCCATTGTCACTGAGTCTTTGCCAAGCGTTCGGCTTCCAAATGGCCCTCTTTTTCCTGATTTTCTTTTTCTTATTTTCCTTATAATCCATAGAGTTGTGGAGGCCGACCAAAGGTGCCAAAAATGGGTAAAAAAGTGTGATAAATTCTGGATGTAAAGCAAGAAGATCAAGGATGCCAAAAAATATTCAAATTCTTGATTCCAAAAAACAGACGTGAAGGTTTCTAAAAGGGAGGCCAAGGTGGATAAGAAAACCTCTCCCATGCACTCCCATCCTCAATGATTTAGTTTTCCCATCGACAAGAAATCTTTTCTCAGTGATGGTGAAAACTGCCGCTTTAAGGTGACAGAATGGGACGATGGAACGAGAAGAGACTGATATTTTCAGCGCCACATTCCATTCTATGAAAGTTTCGTCCCCACACTGCCTGTCCATCCTGTTATTGAAAGCCAACAGTATAGTATCAGTATAGTATAGTATCCATTCCACTTTTCGCGTTTTCTTCAATTGCCCACCTAACACTTCTATTTCCAGTTGCGAAATTTGATATGAATTTAATCTAATTGATTTATTACGTTTAAACGTCAGACAATAGATCAGAGTGGGGGAACAGTTAATGCAAAACAAAAGACGACAAACAAATGTTTTTATTTTTACTTGGTTATCGCTCCTTAACGACCCGCGCTAGCAACATATGATCATTCAGCTTCTCGACCTACGCGTGCCAGACGAGCAATGCAAGTTAGCAGCAGTATCAAGCTGAGTGTTGCGCGGGGGTGTCACAAACGAGGAGAGAAAATTACGTAAGTGAAATAAGTTTGCTTTGTAACGTGACGCTCCGTAAATTACGTACAATGATGTGTGAAGTCCCATAATCCACGAATTCGTATCACATGCTTCGTAAGGGCTCTATGAGGAAACGAATGACTACAGAAGTAGTAAGTGTAATTGGTAAATGAGTCATTTTAGTAATAAAATTCCTCAGCAGTAGAATCAAACGTGGCAGTAAAGTTTCGCCACCGTGGAGAATGGTGGTATAAAAGTGCAATATTTCTGAATGTACGTATTGACTCCCTTGTCGAACTCTGGCGAAGCGGTGGAGGGAATCACCGAGCGAGGCAGCGAGGCGTGACTGGCTGTCCGTGAGGTGTGGCTGCGAGGGAGGGAAAGAGACGAATGTTTGTACCGGGAAGGGATGGGGAGATGATCTGGCAGGGAGGAAGGGAAGAGAGGAGGTTGAGGAAGAGGGATGAGACTAAGACGGGGTGTTGGCAATACTAGAGTTTGCTTGGAGAAGTCTGCTTCTTGCTTCATATGGCAATTATTCTGAAACACTCAGTTGTCACCTCGAATGTTTTCCAAGGCTTCATAAATTATTAAGATTCTCAACATTACTTCTTATATAAAGATTATAAAAACCCTTTTAACCTGTCACCAAAAGTAAAATAAATCTTAAAATTCCGTGTAACTTCAACTGAGAGTCGTGGAGGTGCGGTGCAGCGTCTCGGAATACGTAATGGGGTGTCGATGTTCTTGTTAGGAGATAAGTGAGGTCTTTGTTGAAAGCGGCATTACAGTGCATATCATACCAACTTCATAAATATTAAAATCAGGGTTTTCATAATGACTCTCTTATGCATTGCTACGTCTAAGTCATGGGAGCTGAAGGTCGCATTGTCTCTTGTCTGGCAACCTACTCACCACCCCTGTGTTCGAGTCTGTGTGTGCCTTGTACTTTCTGTAAGGGGCGAATTAGGGGTAAGCCCAGCGGAAAGGTCTTGCAGTGGCACGAGTCATCGCCCCTCATGAAAAGTGTTTTGAGTGTCTGTGTCACCACCCACCAAGGACACCCAAATAAATTGTTACAGTAGTCACATATACTTAAACTAAACAAATACAATACCACTTACTCACAAGCATACAAACACCACGGTACATACACCAGAACGCACACAACAAGACAGCACACACGCACACAACAAGACAGCACACGCACACAACAAGACAGCACACACGCACACAACAAGACAGCACACACGCACACAACAAGACAGCACACACGCACACAAGACAGCACACACGCACACAAGATAGCACACACGCACACAAGATAGCACACACGGGCCAGCCACTCTGGACGACGCCACTCCAGTCACTCCAGTGGACACCCAGGCCACGTAGTACCGATGTCGGACACCACACTGCGCCGGTCACTGTGCACAATGTCCAGTATAGACGAGAATGGAGACAAGGGGGTAGGAAACAGCTCCTAGCGAACTGGCTGCGTACATAACACCCACAGCTCTGATCGTCACCCCGGCAAGCTATAACACGCCGACAAGCTGCGTTGGTGCCCGCTCGTTGCCTTCTCACTCCGAGTCCCCGTCGCAACGTGCTGGAGTGAGCTGGAGCTCTCCCTCTCGGTGCGAGGTACACCTACAATATAAGAAACCGGGGAAGTAACGTGCTCGCTGGCGAGAGGAGGAACTGACGGGAAGCCACTACCGACAAAGACCCTATAAAAGAAAGACTGGAAAGCACCAAAATTAGGTGAAGAAAAGGCTAACTGTTTACTCTGATGTAGTTATTTCGTCCAACACAAGAGGGCTTCACCATCGCATAGACTAAAAATAGGCGAAGCGAGTGGCGCAATGTAAATAAATAAAAACCTTCATACATAAGTCTTTAAATAGCTAATATCTTGTATAAGAACATTTTTAGTAATGATTAAATACGTTTTGCTTGACCCATATGAACTCATTTGCGAAGAAAAAAAATGTCAATAAAGTAGACAGAACAGTTAGCATCCACAACCCGTGGCTGGCGGGTGTGCATTTTTCTCACTCCATTCTGTATCGACAAAGTCCCTTTCGAAGAAGAGGAGTGCTGAGGCCATCCATGAGGAGCACACCTTCACGGCCTCTCCTGTGGATAGCCAGGGAAACTGTTATTCATGTGGAGAATGTAAAACTTCCTGTTGGTGGAACGGAGAAGTTTTGTCTCACCGCTGCCGCTGACCACATGGCCTCCCTTGACCTGACCAGACACAAGGAAATTTCTGCTTTATAAATGGACTTAAATGTAATACTATTTCAAGGTATCCGATATGTTCATTTATGAAATTTCGTTGTGAACTGAGTTTATACAAAATACTATGAGCACATTTTGTGCATGTATGTTCAGGGAAATGATTTTGTCATGGGATATTTTGCTTCTTAGATGGGATGTTAGAAGTGAAGGCCAGTAATTGTTGCTATGATTTTTGGAGCCATGATTGGTGGTGTGGATGGTGCATACCTATTCTTATTAGTATGCTTATGATTTTTTTTTTTTTCAGATTCATGTGTATGCATGTGAAACTTAAATAAAGTTCATCCTTTACATGTGGAATATGAAACATTGTTCGGATTCATGTGTCATATTTCAATGTACAATGTGAATGGCTATATACATATAATGATACAGCGTTTCAGGAACACTGGAGGGGCATTCTGTGCAGAACCACCTCTTTCTTTCAGGTGTTGCACCTCGAAATGGGGATGTATTCCTCTGGGGTTTTACTTACTGAACATAAGTAGTAATATATATATATATATATATATATATATATATATATATATATATATATATATATATATATATATATATATATATATATATATATATATATGTGTGTGTGTGTGTGTGTGTGTGTGTGTGTTTCACTGTTTGATCTGCTGCAGTCTCTGACGAGACAACCAGACGTTACCCTACGGAACGAACTCAGAGCTCATTATTTTATCTTCGGATAGGCCTGACCCAGGCACACACCACACACCGGGACAACAAGGTCACATCTTCGATTTACATGTACTACTACTGCTAGGTGAACATACATGTAGGTACACTTTAAATATCTGACAAATGACAGGAATGTGTGTGTGGTGTGTGTGTGTGTGTGTGTGTGTGTGTGTGTGTGTGTGTGTAGGTAGATGTATTAACAAAGTTCCTTTAATTTCTCAGGTGTTGGAAGTATTCTGTATCATGTATGTAGATATGACATCATTTTGTAGTGTTTTGCTAGCATGTTATGCTTATATTTTGTGTAAACAATTTAGCATGTGCTTGTATTTTCTTTAGAGTATTGTTTGTGCTTAATGTAAACAATATAATAATAATAATAATAATAATAATAATAATAATAATAATAATAATAATAACCAGCATTCTTTGATGTGACAAGTAATGATGCACTGACTGGTAGATGCTTTACCTAATTCATGCTTGTGTCTGACTGCTTCTACTGCTTTATTTTTTTCTGCATTGGAGATGTAAATCTGCGTTGCATAACAAAATATGCCTTTTGCTTCATAAGGTTAACGCACTTTGCTTTTATTGTTTATTAAAGGCACATATATTGTCAAAGTAATGGCATTTGTGATACAAGTACAGTAGGTATGAACTCCATATACAAGCATTGCTATATATGTATGTTATACCATGGCACCAATAGCATGCTTATGTCTGTGTTGTCACTCATCATTTGTGTTTTCTGACCTTTTGCCATGACTAACACACCCTTTGTTTGTTTTCTTGTGTACTTTACCTTCAATACTGCTTTTGTCAGTTCTTAATTTTAATGTTCTCTGAACCTTTGAATGAAAATGTTTTCAGTGATGCGTTTCTTAACACTGAATCTAGTTTTTTTTTTCCCAGATTATTTTTATCATATGGTTTGTGGCAATAAAGTTTGGAACTTGACCCTGGTTATTTTTCATATTTTCACACACACACACACACACACACACACACACACACACACACACACACACACACACACACACACACACACACACACACGTAATGATAATAGTATTACTGGCTACATCTGGCAGCTCAGGGTTAGTGCTTCGTCCAGACGATAGATGGCGCGCGAAAAACAAAATTCCGGTGGCATTTGGTAACTGTTTGGCGTCAAAGTTTTGTATATGTTGAATGCCAAGCTTTCCAGTCTTTCTTCTGTACTGTCTTTGCTACCGGTTACCCATGTCGCCTCTTAATGAAACCGCCCGGTACTTGGCAGGCGAGACTTCTTTCACGAAACTATCCGCGGTAATTATGTAATTATAAGTCAACTGGTGACTTCACGGTGTTGGAAGAACGACCATCCCTGACACTTTTACATCCCTAATTCTTATCACTATCAATAATGTATATACAGAGAAGGGGCGAACACTACTAACTAAAGTAAAGTCTAAGCTTTAGAATAACAAATGCTGTCTGTTTACATAATTGATAACGCTAGATATTTTTAAAGCGTTATGCATGCACTGCTTCAGACGAGTAGGTTGCCAAGGTACGGTGATGCAACTTCTGTACAGTCCACATTACCACGAGTAGAGTAAATATTAAGTGGCATTTTAAGATCAGTCATTACTTCTTTGGGTTGTGAATGTTATGATAACTTCTTCAGTACTGAGACGCATTTGTACCTTGAGTTTTTGGATACGATTAGACCATCTTATTAATATTACGAAGGGTCTATGGAGATCAGAAGATTAATGGCCAGAATCTTCACTATTTTAATCCCCACATATGTTTCTGAAGCTGTAGAAAATCGCCAAATAGTAAGTAGTAGTAATATGAAAACGCGTCCTGGTACTGAAGGGGTTAAGAGCGGTGTGGGGCGTTCTTGCTGGGGTATGTCCTTGCTGGAGGGACGTCCTTGCTTCTGGGTGGGAGATGTTCTTGTTGGGAAGTGTCCTTGTTGGACTCGGTGTTCTCGCAGAAGTGACAAACAGAATCAGAGCCGGTAAGAAGAAAAAAAAAAAAGAAATAAAAAAAAGAACTTCCACACCAACAAGGGAAATCAAACGAAGAAAGAAAAAAAAAACAAAGGAAAAAATAATGCATATTAATATATATAAAACTTCTACTTCACCAAAGAACGTGACAGAAAAAAAGAGAGAAAAGTAATGCACATAAAACACAAGTGGCTTCACATGAATGGACAAATTGGAAAAAAAAAGTCACTGATTCATTCTTTGATTCGTGAATTAACTCTCACATCAAAGGACTCAAAGTGAAGTGTGAAGGGAGCCACGGGGATGATTCGCTGACAATCAAAGGGACGCACACACACACACACACACACACACACACACAAAGAAGAGGGGGGTATGTGTCAGTCTCTCTCTCTCTCTCTCTCTCTCTTATCATTCAAACTCACACAGAGAGAGAGAGAGAGAGAGAGAGAGAGAGAGAGAGAGAGAGAGAGAGAGAGAGAGAGAGAGAGAGAGAGAGAGAGAGAGAGAGAGAGAGAGAGAGCCCTGAATGAAGCATAATATTGGAAAATGAACCGGAAAAATTATGTTACCTGCAGGGTGTGGTAGTGGTGGTGATGATGCTTGAACAGTGTGTGTGTGTGTGTGTGTGTGTGTGTGTGTGTGTGTGTGTGTGTGTGTGTGTGTGTGCTTTATCTAGTTTTGCTTACACTGTACTTGTTTTTGTTTTACAGGCAGGAACAGGTGTTATGAGAGCAATTAGCCTTACCTGGGCTGTGATTTTCTGCCACTTAAGGAAGGTAAGAGAGAGAGAGAGAGAGAGAGAGAGAGAGAGAGAGAGAGAGAGAGAGAGAGAGAGAGAGAGAGAGAGAGAGAGAGAGAGAGAGAGAGAGAGAGAGAGAGAGAGAGAGAGAGAGAGAGAGAGAGAGAGAGAGAGAGAAGAGAAATAAAGAGAAGAAAATAAGGAAAAAAAGGAAAGAAGAGAGAAAAGGCGAAAAAATTAAGAGAAAAGAAAGGGAAGAAGAAAAAAAAAAGCAGAACTGAATAGAAGAAAAAGAAAAGGAGTGGGAAGAGAACAGAAGAGAGAAGAGAAGAGGAAAGGAGAGGAGAGCAAGAGTGTAGATGTATGCTAACATTTACTAAACAACGCATCTCTTTACTCTAACAACCTTTACCCCCCCACCCCCTTATCCATACGCTCCCCTCATTCCCCACCCCCTCTCCCCACACCAGCCCCATCTCCCATCCTGCCCCCTTG
>NC_059296.1:560000-580000 GCF_017591435.1 Portunus trituberculatus
CCCCCTCTCAACCCCCGAAAAAAAGTGTACTGAATAGCGTTTAAAAAGTGCACAGGTCAGTTATTCGCAATTGGACGTTTCCGCAAAATGCATTGATACTCGCGTGGACGTACACTCGTAGAACTGAAAAAATGAATAGAAAATACATGAAAAGGAAAAATAAATATAAAAATAAATTATATATATATATATATATATATATATATATATATATATATATATATATATATATATATATATATATATATATATATATATTGGTACTACTGATGGTGATGTGATGGTGAGAGGCGGAATGATCGTGAGTGGAGGTAAACATATAGAAATGGTAATTCTAGACATGTTGAAAAAGAGAGGTAGACAAAAAACAGTATATAAGAGTTCTTCTTTAAGGAAAGTATGCATTCTAATAATAAGACAAAAAATATTTGAGATTTTTTTTTCTCGATTATTCAACGCAGGTCCGGACCTGTACGAAAAATTGTAAATATTTTTGTGATAAAAGATTTTTTATCTAAGTTTACAGACAATTCAATAAATATCTGGAGAAGAACAGTCTTTTAACAAGAATAATGTATTAGTTGAAAAAATACGTATTTTTTTTTATCATCATTTTATTCTAATGTGAAAAATATTTATTGTCTATGTTGCACTGCTTGAAACACTAAAATACTTTATAAGTGTGTATAAGTGTTCTTATTTAACCCTCTGGCTGTTGTGATCATTCCCTGCCAACATTCAGAGTAGCGGAAGTATGTTTTTCTACGGACACACTGTGAAATGAAAGAAAGACGATTGATTACGTCTTTCCTGAGCTACAAAACTATTGAAGTGGCTGTAGTGCAACAATGAGTGTTTGAAAAGTTATAAGAACAAAATAATTAGCAATGGAAGAGTGAAGCGTGGCGCAGCACGGGAAACAGCTGCATGTGGCGCGAGGCAAGATGCAGGAGGTTTTTATCTTGCCGTCTTGCAGCAGGTAAACGGCGGCGCTGCAGCGTGTATGGCGAACATCAGGGGCGCAAACACCTCCAAGCCTGGACTCGCCTTAAAGCCTCGCCAGGGATTCACATCTATGTATTAAAACCATTTCCACGAGTCTTCCCCGCACGTATACAAAAACTGGCGGCGTCCCGTGAACCCTTTGTTTAATATAGGTTGGCCGAGCTGCAAAAACTGTAATTCGCAGCAGAAAATTTAATAAAAGGCCGACAATAGTGGTGGTAACAGTCCCAATTCCACAACAAATCCACTGGCGTCTCTCTCTCTCTCTCTCTCTCTCTCTCTCTCTCTCTCTCTCTCTCTCTCTCTCTCTCTCTCTCTCTCTCTCTCTCTCTCTCTCTCTCTCTCTCTCTCTCTCTCTCTCTCTCTCTCTTCTCGTGTGTTTATTTTTATACACACCGAGGAACGTTTGGTGCCTTGCCTGCTATTGGTGCTGCTGGTACTGCTGCTGGTGCTGGTGCTGGTGGTGCTGGTGCTGGTGGTGCTGGTGCTGGTGCTGGTGCTGGTGCTGGTGCTGGTGGTGCTGGTGCTGGTGCTGGTGCTGCTGGTGCTGGTGCTGGTGCTGCCTGCACAGTGTGATCCTGTGTTAGATTAAGTACAATGATGAGAAAGTAAGAATAGAAAGAAAAGAACAGTAATTCATAGAAGCTTTCACTTGCCTTCTGTTGGGATGGAAAGAAAAAAAGAATGATAAATAAGAGGAATTGTCCTCCCTCTGTGCTCCTTTTTATTCCCTTCCTCCACAACGTCAGTAACACTCAGGCCCAGACACAGTGTGCGTGGCTGTTTTTTTTTCTCCAAGTGTGAGCAGATAAAAACGTGTTGAGTGGAGGTGCCGGGGATTGAACCCGGGCCTTCTCACATGCGAAGCGAGCACTCTACCTCTGAGTTACACCCCCTTGATATCGATATAGTACCTTCTCAATTTCAACCATTTGATATGTCCATGGTCTAGTCGAATGTCATAAGTTTCCCTTCCTCTGGCTTTAGAAACTTCCCTTGATCTTAAGTCCTCTGCAAGGAATGTGGTATTTGGTAGCTTTATAAGGAAACTGTCATCAGATCAGAGGATTTAAGCTTTAAGAAAAAAACACAAGGTTGTTTCCACGATTCCACTGTTAGTTTTAAGAGGAACTCTACACCAACAATGAAAAAGTCTTCTATTATCAGATAGATATGGAGACTGAAAAGTTTATCCATATCTTTAGGTCCAAATTTGAAAAGTTTACAAACACATTCATGATTAAAAAGAAATTTCCTTCAAGATTTCCAGTCAATGAAGTGTCCCTGTGTTCATGCGTAGCGCCGTGAGAGGCAGTGACCCGGCGAGGGAGAAGAGGTGGAAACTCAAGTCCATAGCCAGTCAGGCGGACGAGGAGGAGGAGGAAAGAGAAAAAGGAACACCAGGGTGGGGAGGGAGGGAATGTGAGCACCATATTAAGCAGAGACGAGGAGCTGTATACCGGGAACCTAAACCTGAACCTGAGCCCTGGAGAGTTCGTGGGTTCAGGTATTTGCGTCAGTGAATGTTCAGTGCGAGCGATTCAAAAGCCTAGAGAAAAGAAGGATAGAAAAGAAGTCATGGTTCGGGAGATAATTGGCAGTGTCCGTATCGTGCATGGCTCTCGATCGCTGGTTGAGTGGCGGTGGCTGGCTGGCTGGCTGGCTGGCTGGCTGGATGGATGGATGGAAAGATGGCAGGGTGGCTGGATGGATGGATGAATGAATGAGGGGCGGCTTGCTGTCTGTGGCTTTCATGCGAGAAGGAAGTCGACTTAAGTTACAGTATGTATAAATAATAAAAGTCTCGTAAAGATTTAGTTCCAAAGAAGAAAAAGAAAAGGAAGAGGAGAAAGAGGAGAAAGAAAAAAAGATGTACAAAAAAGAAGAAATAAAAAAAGAACACGAATGAAAACGTAACCATTCTACAGATCGTTTTCGTGACAAGATCAGCTACAACAAAGTCAAACCCATCCGTACAAAATAAACCGACGTATTACTCTCCTGTGCCTGTCACTCTCCAGGCCTTTAATGAGTCAAATAACTGTACCCTGGGCTATTCCAACGTCTCCAGACCACCTGAGGGACGCAATAAGAGACACATTTGGTCTATACGTGCCCTGGACACCCGTACCCCTTACCACTGCTTCTGTGACCTTCCAAAACTGTTCCCAATTCCCTTCTTGAGGTTCGTCTTTTCTCAGAAGTGATGGAATATACGAACCAGATCCCGCAGTTGTATGACAAGTGTTCCTCATGACAGGGAAGGAGATAAGACGCTGGGAACAGTCAGCTGCGTGAAAGTTACCAGCTCAATGTGTGCGTATGTATGTATGTGTGAGCGCGTACAGTCAAGAAAGCAAGGTCCGTTCCCCTTCACTATACACACACATACACATACACACACGACTTACCCTCCCAGGAAAACATTCTCAGACAAAAGACGGACTAATATTCAAGACGGCAGTACTAGCGGAGTAGAATGGCTGAGATGGGAGGGAAGTCTTCTCTTGGTGGCGTCGGACGGAAAGGCAGAGCGGCGGTGGCAGAAGACAAAGGCAACACCGCAGCACAGTCCGGCACAACAATTGCCTCAAGTATTGTGGACAATGCGCGGCTGCCAAGGGAAGGAAGGAAGAACGGGAGTAGGAGAGAGAGAGAGAGAGAGAGAGAGAGAGAGAGAGAGAGAGAGAGAGAGAGAGAGAGAGAGAGAGAGAGAGGAAAGAAGGGAGGCGGAGTAAACAAGGCAGATACAAAAGGAGGTTGTACATCCACGCCATAGAACAAAAGACAGGCTGAAAAGGAATCATTCAAGCTTTTTTCTGTTTTAATCTCTCTCTCTCTCTCTCTCTCTCTCTCTCTCTCTCATTACTTCTCATTCGTTTTTCGTCTGGAGTTCAGAAACAAATCACACAGCACACAAGTACACACACACACACACACACACACACACACACACACACACACACACACACACACACACACACACACACACACACCTTTGACACTGAACAAGCCAATTAAGCCCATTAGCACATCAAACACACACACACACACACACACACACACACACACACACACACACACACACACACACACACACACACACACACACACACACACACCTGAAGGGAACTGAGACACTTATCTGCTCAGTGAAATGTTGCGTTGATCCCTGTCAAACACCCGCGTCTCACCTTCCCACTCCCATTCCCTGACAATACGCGTGCCACACCACCACCACTATGCCCGCCACCGCTCCTGTCATCACGCCTCTAAGTGCTGCGCTGTTTGCCTGACGAGGAGTAAGAGGAAGAGGAGGAGGACAAATAGCAAGAGATATCAGATTAATTGTCTCGGTAAAAGGTGAAACATGTTGATGATAAGGATGGAAGATGATAAGATGATAAGAATGGAAGGCCTATCATTAGAGAGAAAGAGAGAGAGAGAGAGAGGGAGGACTAGATAAATCACCTTGTTAAGCTCAAAAATAGAGTGAAACTTACTAAAAACAAGGATATTTTCAGCACGTATTGCGAGGCTGATGAAAAGGAGGAGTGTATAGATAGAAAGCATTGTTATTACTCTTTTGTCTTTTTTAGTTCCTGCATCGATGAGTGTACGGGGGGAAAAAAAGTATGTGTATCTGTACTATCACTCCGTCTACCTCCAGTTGGTCCCCTTTAATAAACAAACAGTGGATATTACTCGCGCCTCTTTAGCTATCCATGCACAAGGACTGAGTGAGGGAGACCGGGTGGATCTATAAATTCTTTTACTGTTTTAGGATAGGTTAGGTTAAGATTAAGGTTTAGGTTAGGTTAGGTTAAGTTAAGGTTATGGTTGGGTTAAGTTAGGTTAGGTTAGGTTAGGTTAAGTTGAGGTTGGGTTGGGTTAGGTTAGGTTAAGTTGAGGTTGGGTTGGGTTAGGTTAAGTTGAGGTTAGGTTAGATTAGGTTAAGGTTAGGTTAGGTTAGGTTAAGATTAGTTTTTTTCTCCCCGTTTTATTTACTTTTCTTACATTTTAGATTTTTTTTTCGTGTATTCATGTTTTATATATTTTAATTCTGCATCGGTTGTGTTATATTTATTTGTGTTTTTTGTGATGTTTCCTGTTTGTCTGTCTTTATGTATGTACGTATGTATGTTTGTACTGTGTTTACCCGTCTATTTATCTACAGTATATAATTTTCTCTTTTAAATGGAACTGCATATATCTTGTCTGTTTTTTATCCCAATCTGTCCAGCTATCTGCATTTTTGTTTTTATCTGTCTTTCTTTACTCTTTTTATCTTTTCTCTGTTTCCTACACGCTTATCTGTTAATCTTTCTATATGTCCATCTTTGTTTCCTTTGATCTTTATCTTTTTTTTTCTATTTATGTGTTTGTGTTTTCGTATACCAATCTACATCTGTTTCTATTTTATCTGCCTCTGTGTCGATTTATCTTCCCTTCTATATTCTTACTTACCTACCCGTTTATCGACTCGGCTGTTTACTTATCTATCCGCTCATCTAATCTGTCCTTCTGTCAATATTCACTCAGCCCTTCATATGGAAACCAATATTTTCCTTACGCGCGTCACGGCTCACAACTCTCCGTACCTAAGAATGAGAAATAACACGCTGGGCTTGTACTAATCTGTATTCACTGCCACATGGGTTCGTCAGTGAGGGCGGAAACACTCACACCCAGTCACCGAGCCAGCCACCCTAACAGACGCACACACACACACACACACACACACTCACACACAGTTTTTGAGTGGTCTATGAACTGGTATCCATTTTTCATGTCTCGCTCTTCCGTTTTGTGGGGTGTTGGGTCGAGACGGAATCAAAATGGAAGGCTTGTCATGAGAGAGAGAGAGAGAGAGAGAGAGAGAGAGAGAGAGAGAGAGAGAGAGAGGTTGGGGGTATAGGAGATTGTGTATAGCTGTCCTCTATTTCAACACACACACACACACACACACACACACACACACACACACACACTTATCTCTCAATCCTTCTTATAACATCACACACAGCCCAGCCGTCCAGATAACGCGCCCCTCCTCCCCGACTCAGTCCACCCCACCCCCCTCACTGAAAAAAGATCAACAAACAAGATGAAACATTAATTTAGTAATTGTCTGGACAACCAAACACACACACACAATAAAAACACACATAGTACTTTTATTATGAGTTCACACACACACACACACACACACACACACACACACACACACACACACACACACACCAGCTGTGGTATTGAACCCTGCAGGTGTGTCTTGGTGTAGTGACGTCAGGAGAGGGCGGAGGGCGGCGTCTTGTGCAGGGAAGCCCGGGCCGCCCTTCCTCCCACCTGCCTGCTGACGCTGCTCCCTGCTCCCCTGCTCTCCTCTCTTGGATGCCTAACTCTCCTCTTTTTTCCCTCCTCTTATTCCTCCTCCTCTTCCTCCTCCTCTTCCTCCTCCTCTTCCTCCTCCTCTCCTTCTCTTTTCCAGCATCTCTTCCTTTATTTCTCCCTCCTCTTCTCGTTCTTTATTTCTTCTTCTATTTTCCCTTTGTCTTTTTATTCTTTTCCACTACTTTTATTTTGCCTTTCCTCTTTTCATTCTCTTTTTCTTCTTTTATTCCATCTCTTCTTCTTACTCTTTTCATCTTCTCATGTTTATATTCTCTTAACACTCTTTTCTTTTTTTTTTCTCTCTCTTAGCTTCCTCCTTTTTCTATCCACTCACAATTTCTTCCCGCCCCACCTTGTCCTCCCGCCCCGCCCCGCCCCCCTTCAGTCTCCCACCTCTTCTGCAGCTGGTAATCTCCGCCGCAGTGTGGAAGGCTGTGAGATAACATTGACGTGGTTCTCCCCAGAAACTTTTCAATTTCCTTCAATTGTTTGTGTTTTAGCCCCAGCAGAGGGAGGTCGCGGTGGGTGTGAGCAGCGGCGCCTGGTGATGTAATGCGCGGCGGACACTGTGAGGCTGTTAATGTGAGGGAAGAGAGAAGGGTTGTGGCCAGTAAGGTGACAGGTGGTCCCATCAAGTCTCAGTCTCTCCCTTCGCCCCTGTCAGCAGGTGGCAGAAGGGTTAGCACAGGAGACAAGAAGGGAAGAAGGGAATGGAAGGTCGCGGATGGAGGAAGCATTAATGAGCCATTCTTGCAGGGTAATAGAGGGGGCGGAGGTCCGAGATGGGCGATGAAGTGTCCGCAACCTGTTGTGAGGCGAGTGTGGGGCAGTGCGTTAGGTGACACTCTGCCAGCCTCACCCAGGGTCGTGTTTGGAACGCTTTGGCCTCTCATAAAGAATATGAAGATTTTCAAAAGCTGTAAAAATGTTTAGTCAGCTTATCAGTGGTATCTTTTCCAATGATGCTGTAGAATTTTTGTTAAAGTTACTAGAGTTATGAGAAAACGCTTTTTTAAAATATTTTGGCTTCTCTTACAGAATGCGAGCATTTTTAAAAGCCATACAAATGTTTAGTCACGTTCTCAAGTGTATTTTTAGTTATTGTTACTGGAAAATCCTACTTAAACTCCGACAATAATAATAAGAATTTTCAAAGGAGAATACTTACAGTTTCCACTAGACTAGAGTGTTGACATTAGTCGAGATTGTGAGCATTTCCGAAGACCACAAAGATGATTAGGTATCTTTACAAAGCTCATTTTACCATTAGCAGAGAAGAACCCTTATTAAACTCTCACCGGAATAATGAGAACACCATTGAAAATTTAGGTAACCTCTCCAAGAGTCCGGTAACCAGTGAAGATGATCCGTTGATGTGTTAGAGAATGCGGTGTTCAGGTAGTGTCATATTGCGGCTTGAACAAGTCTCCGTCCCTTGGCAGCAGTGAGTAGCTCTCCGTACTGGTATTGTGTTGTGCATGGTCGGGTTTATGGCCTGAAAGGTTAATGTGGTCGTGAAATAGAATGTTTAGGCGAGGAATTAGTATATGTAAATGTCAGACAGCTGTGCGAAGGTCAGACCACGCACGTACACTGGCACAGGTCTTGGTGACGGCTCAGGTGGAAATGTGAGGAGGTCGTGGCCGGGAAAGAAAATAACTGTAGAAGAAAACAACTCTAAAGCCAGTCATTCCTGAGACTTGTACCTCTCCCAGACATTCATCCAAACTATCTCTTATGCTCTCTAAATCAGATATTCCTACTTATCAGTCAATCCTTAGCCAGACATGTCACACTAGCCATTATTCATTGCCGCCTGAACCAAAACATGCTTCATTATTGTTTTTCTATGTCCTCTTTGTACTCTTACCTCTCCTAGACATCCCTGAAGTTCATCTTTCATCTCCTCTAAATCAAATATATATATATACTAGTGTCATTCTCCTTTGCTTTCTTATCCCAGATATCTCCCACTAGCTTGTTTCCATGTCCCATTACACTCGTTCCTCTCCCAGACATCTCCGGCAACATGTCCTTCTTGCCTTCAGAACTCAGACATGCTCCCTCTTGTCATTCATAGCTGTCCCTAGAACCCAAAATTTTGCAGTAGCTATGTATTCAGATTCAGACATCCTTGCAAACAGTCCTTCATGTCCTCACAACTCAGACAAACCTCACTAGCCATCCTTCACGACTCCTAAACTCAGACATCGTAATACTCGCATGCCTATCCATCGTGTACCAATCCTTAGACCAGACAGTCCCTTACAGCCATCTTCCACCATAGCTATCACTCGTGCTTCCCCTCGTAATCATGTCCCATAAGCCATCCCTCATGCCCATACGAACCTAAACACCCTTCACTCACATTTTACGTTTCCTAAGTTATCATTTGTCACTCACATAATCATCTCTCCCCAGCTTTTCATCCTCTCTCTCTCTCCCCCATCACCTTTAACCTGCAGAGTGCTCCCTAGTCGCCCTTCTGATCCGTAACATGCCCCATATCTGACCGTCTCGCCCCATCAGGCACCCCATCAGCCTAGTGTCATCACCCTAACCTGTCCCACACCACCCATTCTCTTCCTCTGGCTCTAAATTTATCTCTTTCTCTTTTTTGTTTTATTTTCACGTATTCCCGCTCATATATCATGTTGTCAGTGTAACAATTGGTCTCTTTTCTCTCTCTCTCTCTCTCTCTCTCTCTCTCTCTCTCTCTCTCTCTCTCTCTCTCTCTCTCTCTCTCTCTCTCTCTAAATTACTACGCTGAAACCTAATTTAATGTTATTTGTGTTTGTTGGTAGCGAAGTAACGTAATTTTCAGCGTGCGTTTTTATATACACGTTCTTTTTTTCATAGTTTTTATGTGACTTTTTTTCATTCTATTTAGTTTCGTTGCGCTTTTTTCCGTGTCGTGTTGGCTTGCTGTGTGTGTGTGTGTGTGTGTGTGTGTGTGTGTGTGTGTGTGTGTGTGTGTGTGTGTGTGTGTGTGTGTCTTTATCGTATTGTTATTATTAATGCGATTCTGTGGCGAAAAAAATACTGGCACATATGAATATTGAGAGAATGATGACAATAACAATGGGTTCTCCTCTTCTTAACCTTCCTCTTCAACTCTCCAAGCACTCCATCCTCTCTTCATCACTTCCTCCCTCACTTCTCACTTCACCTTTCCTCACCTCTCCTCCTCCTCCTCCTCCTCCTCCTCCTCCTCCTCCTCCTCCTCCTCCTCCTCCTCCTCCTCAGCCTCCCAAGACACTCTGTTCCCCGCCTCCACTTCCTTCCTTCTTAAACAACACTTCACACATCTTCATTAACTTTACCTGCATCTACTGTTTGTTCTCTCTCTCTCTCTCTCTCTCTCTCTCTCTCTCTCTCTCTCTCTCTCTCTCTCTCTCTCTCTCTCTCTCTCTCTCTCTCTCTCTCTCTCTTGTCCAGCATCTCAAACCTTTCTTAAATATGCACATACATTTGTCACGGTCGTGGTGGACGAGTAGGCAGTGTGTGTGTGTGTGTGTGTGTGTGTGTGTGTGTGTGTGTGTGTGTGTGTGTGTGTGTGTGTGTGTGTGTGTGTGTGTGTGTGAGTGTGTGTGTGTGCGTGTGTGTGTGTGTGTGTGTGTGTGTTTTGTTTTACGGGTGGAATGGCAGAGGTGAAACAAATATGGAGGAAGAAAGAAAGGCAGACGCAGAGAGACAGAGAGACTGACAAGTAGGCAGATAGACTGACAGACTGACTGAATGACTGATGCATGTTCTCATACACACACACACACACACACAGAGAGAGAGAGAGAGAGAGAGAGAGAGAGAGAGAGAGAGAGAGAGAGAGAGAGAGAGAGAGAGAGAGAGAGAGAGAGAGAGAGAGAGAGAGAGAGAGATGTTTTAAATTTCGCTCCTAACTTATGGCATATATAACACGTGTTTCTTGACTCTGACCCAACTCAAACACGTATGAAGACGCGTCCTTAAGCCTGGGGAACGAGGCGAAAAAAAAAAAAAACACTGGAAACATAGAAACTTATAATGTATGTATAGCAGCACACGGAGCACCCTGTACATATCTAACCCCCAAAAAAAAAAAAAAACAACGTATAAGAATCCTCCTTTTTGTATTATGGATTGTAGCGAAGGGCAGAAAAAATCGTGATATAGAACAGATTATAGTGACGGCTTCGAAATGAACTAGTGGTAGGAGAACAGACAGAAAGGACTGTATTTTCTGACGTGTACGTTATACTTGTACTCCTTCTATTAAACTGTCAAATCGTAGGAAGATAAGAGATACAAAAGCAGGAAGTGTTCAGAGGGTATCCGGAGTTTATCAGTAGAAGTAATGAGAGAATGAAGACACTGAGTAGCTGTTAAATTATGGTAGAAAAGAGATGGGAGTAAGTAAGAGAGTGGCCGCAGGAGGGAGGAATGAAGGACATACACAGTTAACAAGTTCAGAAGAGCAATAGCCATGTGAGTGATGGCAGAAGATAGTAAGAGATGTAACACTGCGACGGTGAGTGAGACAGTCAAGATATTCTGATAGAGAGGAGGAATCAGAAGGTTCTGACTCCATGCATATAATAAAACGACATAAGGACAGAAGAAATTAGGGAAAGGTGCAAGAAACTATCAGACCTACATGCAACATACCCACTTCCTTCATACATAGACTCCATACGTATAAGAATAAAGTATGCACACAAATAAAAGGAATGCGAATCACTTGTTAAACACAGCACATACAGAAATACGATAAAATGACATACAATTCTAGACACATCACGTACTACAAATAATTGATCAAACTGACCTCAAAACACGCTCGTAACTTGAAACACACTACACCACATGCCACGACTAATGATTTGTTTTCTTTTTTTTCTTTTTATGTAGGAGGAAGCCAGGCAAGGGCAGCAAAATATATATAAAAAAAGGCCCACTTGAGTTCTGGTTCCTTATTATTGAATTGAGTATTAGACAGTAACTGGTAATTGACCTCGTTGATCTAATTAACATAATTGAATTTGAATTGAAGAACAGGTAATTTGGATGAAGTTGGCATAGATGTTTTATTTATGAGGAATATACCTCTCTCTCTCTCTCTCTCTCTCTCTCTCTCTCTCTCTCTCTCTCTCTCTCTCTCTCTCTCTCTCTCTCTCTCTCTCTCTCTCTCTCTCTCTCTCTCTCTCTCTCTCTCTCTCTCTCTCTCTCTCTCTCTCTCTCTCTCTCTCTCTCTCTCTCTCTCTCTCTCTCTCTCTCTCTCTCTCTCTCTCTCTCTCTCTCTCTCTCTCTCTCTCTCTCTCTCTCTCTCTCTCTCTCTCTCTCTCGCTCTCTCATTATAACAACCCTGAACACCACATCACCACCATCACACCCTCACGAACACCAGATAACCCCAATTAATACTTACCCAAACACCCCAAGGACCCTACACCCTCTGCTTCCCCTCCGCCACCCCTTGAAAGCCTGTTAAGGGAGCAAGCCTGTCCTATGCATCAGTGCCTCTGCCTCGCTTACATTCAGGAGTAATCCAAGATCACGCTGATGTAAATACGAGTCTAGGTCCACCTCCTCCTCCTCCTCCTCCTCCTCCTCCTGCTCTTCCTCCTCCTCTTCCTCCTCTTCCTCTTCTGTCTCGTAATTACAAGGCAGCGGGAATGGTTCAATCAGAGAGAGAGAGAGAGAGAGAGAGAGAGAGAGAGAGAGAGAGAGAGAGAGAGAGAGATGAATTATAATGCCGATAAATTCCGTTCGCTCCCATTCCATTAACAATACTGTCTCTGTAGCGCCAAACAATACCGCCGCCCTTGACTCCCACCAGCCATGGAGCGGGATCTCGTCAATAACCCACCCATTACATTACAGTGGCGATTCCTATCATGGTAATTACAATGATGGGGTAGACACAGGGAAACGATCATAGAGGCTGGTTCCCTGTATGATTAGCAAGTATGATAGTGACCTCCATTTCAACTATTGGCTGTAAAAAAGTGTTGATTTTCTGGCTAGTGAGAGAAGTGCACGTGTGTTTCCATCACTGTGACTGTAGAGGTATTAAGCTTCACTGTTCACTGCTCTTCTCACTGGTGTCATCTACGTGTGTGTGTGTGTGTGTGTGTGTGTGTGTGTGTGTGTGTGTGTGTGTGTGTGTGTGTGTGTGTGTGTGTGTGTGTGTGTCACGCAGAGGGGTTTGGGGGTGAAAGAACAGCACAAATGGGAAAAGAATGGAAAAAAGTATAAATGGTTTCCTCTCCACATTCTCTCTCTCTCTCTCTCTCTCTCTCTCTCTCTCTCTCTCTCTCTCTCTCTCTCTCTCTCTCTCTCTCTCTCTCTCTCTCTCTCTCTCTCTCTCTCTCTCTCTCTCTCTCTCTCTCTCTCTCTCTCTCTCTCTCTCTCTCTCTCTCTCTCTCTCTCTCTCTCTCTCTCTCTCTCTCTCTCTCTCTCTCTCTCTCTCTCTCTCTCTCTCTCTCTCTCTCTCTCTCTCTCTCTCTCTCTCTCTCTCTCTCTCTCTCTCTCTCTCTCTCCACAACTAGTTTCATGTCTGTTTTCTGCCTCCCAGCCACCGTCCTGACCCTTCACTCCTGACCCCTTTACAATGCTCCCTCGCCTCCCTGATTCCCTTCCGCTCCCTTGCGCCACACGTCCGCGTCCCTGCCTCTCTGCTCCGCCTTCCTAGTGGCGGGTGCGGGCGCGGGCTGTTATGCTATTACGACGCTTGTATTAGAACGAAAAAGTAAATCCTGGATAAATTGTTCTTTGAGAGGATGCGACGCTCGATCCTCACTGCCCTCCTCACTGCCCTCTCGCCATCTGGTCCTCCCGCCCCTCCTTGCCCCTTCCTCGCCCTCTTCCTCGGCCCCCCTTCCTCACCCCCTTCCTCACCCCCTTCCTTGCCCCTTCCTCCCCCACTGCCCACCCTCCCGTCCCTCTGCACTGGTGTCCCTTTGTAAATATTCTTTCAGCGTCGCCTTTTTCGGTTTAAGAAAGGCTTTTAGGGTGAACAAGAGGGAGCCATACACTCAAATGTTAGAGTTGAAAGTTACCTTAAGAGTTAAAAGGGTAAGGCGCTTTGGGTAACATTTCAGAAACACTCGAGTAATGTTTCCTGTGAGAGCTGCTGCTGCTGCTGCTGCTGCTGCTTTTGCTTCTGCTGTTGCTGTGAGACTCCTTCCACTTAATGCCTGACTTTGGGCGTTCTCTCTCTCTCTCTCTCTCTCTCTCTCTCTCTCTCTCTCTCTCTCTCTCTCTCTCTCTCTCTCTCTCTCTCTTCTCGAGGCCTGAGGGGCACAACAGAACCAGCCACTCACACCAAAGGAAGACTCGTAGCTTTCCTCCTCTTGCTCCGTGAAAGAGGAACGATGCAGTGGCCACCGCAGCGTGCTCGACCATCTCATCCCTCACACAGATTTCCTGGTTTGTTTTCATCGCCTGTTAAAGTGAAAGGAAGCACGATGTCCACTGAGGAACTTTAAGAAAACGCTGCATTTTGTAAGTTGGCGGCTCGCTCATCACGACTATGATCTGTTGATGGTGATGATGTTTTAAGGAGGAGGAGGAGGAGGAGGAGGAGGAGGAGGAGGAGGAGGAGGAGGAGGAGGAGGAGGAGGAGGAGGAGGAAGAGGAGGAGGAGAATTAAGTACTATAAAGAGAATATGAATGATTTAAGTGACATTGTTCGTGTTTTGTGTCTGTGTGTGTGTGTCTGTCATTAGTATTCTCGAAAACATATTTGTCGTTTTCAGTGAAGCTTGCACCACTCTATCAACAACAGTAACAAACAAACAAAAAAAAAAAAAAAAAAGAAAACAACAACAGCAGCCAAAACATGTCACAAGTACAAACGCAACACAACCAAAGAAAAACTAACGCAATTATCAACCGCCCACAGAACCACCACCACCACCACCACCACCACCACCTGATCCCTGCACTAAGCAAACCAAGTAAGATAGGAAATAGCTGAAGAAGAGAAGAAGAAAGGAGGAGGAAGAGGAAGAGAAGAAGTAAGACAGAAACTTCAAACCAAAAGCATAGCATGGCAGAGAGAATGATGTGAGTGGGACGGGAGAGGGACGGGAGATGGACAGCACAGGATAGGTCGGCACAGGGCGGGACGGGACAGGACAGGCCAGCAGCAGCCCCACCACCTGAGACGGGCTCCTCCTGCCAGGGCCGTATTAAATCAGCTTATGCCCTAACGGTTGGCTAGACAGTTATAACCCAATAGCATCAGTCGCCTGCCTCGTGTTATTACTCCACCCGTCACATCAAATCTGCGCCGCTGCCTCCAACTGCGCAGACCTGTTGTTATGAGCTGGCATGTGGGGGCATAGATTATTTCGTCTTGTGCTGGTGGTGGTGGTGGTGGTGGTGGTGAAGGTGTTGTTGTTTTAGTCGTAGATGTTGTATATTTTTTACTATTTTTATCTTTACTACTACTACTACTACTACTACTACTCCTACTACTACTACTACTACTACTACTACTACTACTACTACTACTACTACTACTACTACTACTACTACTACTACTACTACTACTACTACTACTACTACTACTAAAATCTACTACTAAAATCTACTACTAATCGTTTTTGGTGCCCTTAGCCATATTTCCCCTCTTACGTAAAACACACACACACACACACACAAACTACAACCACCACCACCACCACCACCACCACCACCACCACCACCACCACCACCACCACCACTACCCATCATGTCTCGCGGTCAGTCTCGGTCAAGATAATCTCCGTACGGTCAGCAGCCACCATTCCGTCCCGCCGCCGCAGTCCTCGAGGCGAGATATGCAATTTGTCGTTCTCGTGGGAGCGTGACCTCGCCGTGCATGTCCTCGGGGTCTTGAGTGTTGGGTTTGATTTGGAATGGGCGAGTGGTATTGTAGTGCGGCTGTGAAGGGTGACGGTGGGAGGCTGGTCATGTGGTGTGGGTTGGTGAAAGGGACGTGTCATGATTGTGGGGCTTGGAGGGGCTTATGAAAGGACTTGTTGGGGCTGTTTCTGGGTGTTAGTTGGGGCGTGAAGAGTAAAGAGTAGTGGGATGAATTGTTAAAGAGGTTTGGTTAGGTTTGGTTAAGTTGGGTTTGGATGTTTTAGGAGAAGGCAGTAATAGCAGGAGCCTCGGATAGTAAAAAGAGGAATGGTAATCTATGATGGTGACGCAGGTCTGGTGATGGGACGGGGTGAGTAGCAGGGCGTGACGGCGGACCTCCTGCTGGTGGTGGCTGGGTCTAATTGTGGAGACAGAGGGTCTAACGAGGCATGGCACGGTGGAGAAAGTTAAGGCAATAAAGACTCTTGGTGGATTCCAGTCGTCGGGAGGTCAGCTGTTGCCTCTCTTTGTGGAACGCGACATTGAGAGAGGACCTCGTGCCAGCTGTCTCCCGTCGCCCACTCCTCTTTCCCTTATCGCCGGGGAGTCTTAAGAGCCGCGGGTGGGAGACAACAGCAAAACGACAAGACACACTGGAAGGTATCCAAAGAACAATTGAGAGGTTTTTCGGGCTCGCTACCACATCCTCCCTTAACCTCTTAACCACAAATTATGGGAAGAGATCGAATTTAGATGACCTCGCTGGCAGAACCGCTTGACTTAAGGTTGTTGACGAGGAGAACGGTCCAATGAAGGGATACTGAGATGGGACGAAAGCCAAAAGGATAAAAAAAGAGAAAGAAAAAAAAGCCCAAGTGGAGCATTAACTTGGCATGGCGAAACATCTCCCATTACCTGCTGGCGGCGACGGCGGAGGCTGGCGGAGGAGTTTCCCTAAGCAGCGTAATGTTTTCTTAGAACACTACCATCACCACCCTTTTACATGCTCGCCGCTGTACACCTTCCTCTTCAGTTTTCCTTGTACCGCAAGCAAAGCACTCATTTTCTCTCCTTGACATCAACACACACACACACACACACACACACACACACACACACACACACACACACACACACACACACACACACACACACACACACACACACACACACACACACACAGTCACCACACACACTATACACACTACAAGCATTATGGGCCTTTTATTTCTCGGTTGCTTGCATCGTTGCCAACACAGGTGATGGACTTTGGCACTAAACACGGACTCCCCGAGCTGTATATCAGGCGGGTGTCTGAGCGAGCTCAGAAGGGTTAAAGGAGATGGCTCGGCTGCCTCTCTCTACTGAAGGGAGATCCTGAAGGAAGGCTCGGAGCAAATAATCAAATGTTCAGAACAAACAAAATTACTTCCACTTCAAGCTTCTCATTATCATCATTCTCCATCGGTTATTTTCTCCTTCACTTTTTCACCTTTCACATTTCACCTTATCTCGGGCACTTTCCTCCCCCCCGGCCCTCTCATTCCCTCTTGCCTAACACCTTTCCGTGAAGGGATAGGACGGTTTTCATCTCCCTCTTTAATTATGGTTCCCTCTTCTCCCACTGGCTGTCTTGATGCGGGGAGAATCGTGGGGATAATGTTGCTGTATATGAAGAGAGCAAGGGGCAGCGGTGAGTGCAGGGCCGCGCGGAGACTGGCCGGGAAGGGCGCGTGTCCGTCACCACTCCGGGGGCGGGAGGCTAGTGTCGGCCTGGCCCAAGTCGAAGGAGGACGTGTGTCGCGTTTCTCCTTGCTCTCCCTCTCTCCTTACCTCTCTTACTCTCACTCACATCTCCAGGCTGAGCTGGACCACACCGGACACCCGAGTCACTGCCCACCGCTCTCCGCTCGTGCCAAATTGTGGCGTCATTGAACAAAATTTTCAAATGCATTAAAATCAACCGTTTTGCCTCCTGGAAATGAAAAATCAAAATTAGAATTGCCTTCAAGATAATCATAAGGAAACTGTCACCCGATAGACTCCTGACGTGGTGGCGATGCGTGGCGGCAGAGGTGCTCAGTGAGGCTAGTGAGCGAGGACTTGCGGTGACACCTGAGGCAGCATGTGGTGGGTGCACGGCAGCGAAGGGGGCTTCTACACCTCCTCCCGGCGCTCCTACGCTAGGAAAGCCCCGCCGCCCTTCCTCCACAAACTTGGGCACGGCCACTATTTCGGCCCCTCCAGGAACTCCTATCCTGACGGACCTTCGATGGGCACCATGAATGGCCATTACTACCGCAAGCGGCTGTGGCAAGGTAAGGTGGTGATGAGGTGTCTCGGTGTCAGATTACATATCCTAAGGTCAGTACCATGCATACTGCCAAGGATTATAAAGTAAAAGAATTGATAAAAGTGTATTACTTGTCTCGCTTTGGTACCTTCGTGGCGGAAGAGCTTCGGTAATGTAAGTGAAACGTGGCTAGCGGTGACCGAAGAGTTTTCTGGAGCAGGTACTGAGATCAGGAGAGATGTGCCTTGACTTTAATGCCTGATACCAATTACTATGAGAAAAAATGCGTACATTGTGCCGAAAATATAGGTGTGTAGACTGCTTTTTCTTTGTTAGAGTGTCTCAGTGCTTCATTGGTGCGGCCTTTCTCGAGGCTCACTTACCCGGCGTGCGGCGTGTCCACCACCAACGCCGCCGCCGCCTCTTCCACCGCCTCCACTCTTTCCACACAAAAATTTTCTTATCAATTACTTTGACTTTCAAAGATTGGAATTCTATATTGCCTTGCCATCACAGTTCTCTCTCTCTCTCTCTCTCTCTCTCTCTCTCTCTCTCTCTCTCTCTCTCTCTCTCTCTCTCTCTCTCTCTCTCTCTCTCTCTCTCTCTCTCTCTCTCTCTCTCTCTCTCTCTCTCTCTCTCTCTCTCTCTCTCTCTCTCTCTCTCTCTCTCTCTCTCTCTGTGTGTGTGTGTGTGTGTGTGTGTGTGTGTGTGTGTGTGTGTGTGTGTGTGTGTGTGTGTGTGTGTGTGTGTGTGTGTGTGTGTGTGTGTGTGTGTGTGTGTGTGTGTGTGTGTGTGTGTGTGTGTGTGTGTGTGTGTGTGTGTGTGTGTGTGTGTGTGTGTGTGTGTGTGTGTGTGTGTGTGTGTGTGTGTGTGTGTGTGTGTGTGTGTGTGTGTGTGTGTGTGTGTGTGTGTGTGTGTGCTTTGTTTCATTATTTGTGTGCCTATCCGTAGGTTCGCCTGTCTGTCTGTCTGTCTGTTTGTCTGTCTGTCTGTCTGTCTGTGTGTATCTATGTATATATGTATGTGTGCATATATGTATGTATGTGTATATGGGTGGATTGATGGATGTGTGTGCAATCAGCGAGTGAATAAATTAGTCAGTCAATCAGTCAGTCTGTTTTGTCTGTGTGTCTGTCTGTGTGTACCAGTAAGCTAGTAACTCACTCTCATTCTCTCTCTCTCTCTCTCTCTCTCTCTCTCTCTCTCTCTCTCTCTCTCTCTCTCTCTCTCTCTCTCTCTCTCTCTCTCTCTCTCTCTCTCTCTCTCTCTCTCTCTCTCTCACTAACACATCGAGGCGAGAACTTTGCCCTTTTCCCACCTCGCCTTAAAGTCATATACACATTTAATAATGATATAATACTCGTAAAATAAAAGATAAAGAAAAAAATCAGGAGTGTGAGAGGCCTGGAGGCGGCGAGTGAGGTGGGAGGCTGCGTTGGTGGTGGTGGTGGCGGTGGTAGCGGCGGTGGTGGGGGTGGTGGTGGTAGTGGTGACGACAGTGGCGGCAAAAGGGGGAGAGGGAGGGAGAGAGGGAAGACTGTTAGGTTGATGTTTATTATATTTATATTTGAAACATTTATATTTTGATCCCTATTTGTAATGTGGTGATGGTGGTGGTGCGTGGTGGTGATGGTGGTGGTGGTGGTAGTGATGGTGATCATGTGCTGGTAATAACTGTGGTGATTTTGTGAGATGGTGAGTGTGGAGTGGTGGTGGTGGTGATGGTGGTGGTGGTGATCATGTGCTAGTAATAACTGTGGTGATTTTGTGAAATGGTGAGTGTGGAGTGGTAGTGATGATGGTGGTAGTGGTGGTGGTGGTGATATCGCACTGGTGATGATAGAAGAGAAGAGATGTGAATAATTGATGGAGGTGATGACGTGGATGTAATGGTGATGGTGGCGGTGGCAATGATAGTGATGGTGGCAGTGGTGGTGGTAGTGGTGGTGGTGGTGGTGTTGGATAATAAACAGGTGGATAAAGTATACTCACTTTAATCTTTCCTGCAAGAGTTAAGTTTGAATCTAATTAGTACAGAGTGTAATCTCGCGTCCCTACCTTCACGTCCTCCCATAGAGCATCCAACACACGGCGGGGACCAGAGAGAAGAGGAGGTAGAAAGAGAGGAATCGCGAGGGAAGAACGCGAGGAAGAAAAAAAAACATTGGACTGATAAAGAAGAGATGGAAAGAGAGAAAAGGAGAGGAAGAACGCGGGGAAGAGAAAAGATTGCATTAATAAAGAAAATATAGAAAGAGAAAAGGAGAGGAAGAACTAGGAACAGGGAAACATTAAATTGACAAAGAAGAAATGGAAAGAAAGAAGGAGAGGAAGAACTAGGGGAAGAGGAAACATAGATTGATAAAGAGGAAAAGGAAAAGAGGGCAAAGAAAAAAAGTAGAAGAGGGAACATTGGATAGGTAAAGAAGAGGTAGAAAGAGAGAAACGAAGGAGGAAAATCTACACGACAGAGAGAACA
>NC_059296.1:585000-587500 GCF_017591435.1 Portunus trituberculatus
GCTCCGGTCCCTTGCCTCCCCATCTCGTCACGCCTGCGGCCCCTCTCTCTCTCTCTCTCTCTCTCTCTCTCTCTCTCTCTCTCTCTCTCTCTCTCTCTCTCACTTAGGAACTGAGGATGTGAGATCGATGTTTCTGTGTGTGTGTGTGTGTGTGTGTGTGTGTGTGTGTGTGTGTGTGTGTGTGTGTGTGTGTGTGTGTGTGTGTGTGTGTGTGTGTGTGTGTGTGTGTGTGTGTGTGTGTGTGTGTGTGTGTGTGTGTGTGTGTGTGTCGCTGGTCAGACAGCCACAGGATCTTTGGGTTGTCGTTTGTGCTCAGTGTGTGTGTGTGTGTGTGTGTGTGTGTGTGTGTGTGTGTGTGTGTGTGTGTGTGTGTGTGTGTGTGTGTGTGTGTGTGTTTTCTGTGTGTGTATGTGTGTGTGTGTGTGTGTATTTTCGTTTATTCTATGGTATATTTTCCATTTTGTTTATTTTCCGTTTATTCTCTCTCTCTCTCTCTCTCTCTCTCTCTCTCTCTCTCTCTCTCTCTCTCTCTCTCTCTCTCTCTCTCTCTCTCTCTCTCTCTCTCTCTCTCTCTCTCTCTCTCTCTCTCTCTCTCTCTCTCTCTCTCTCTCTCTCTCTCTCTCTCTCTCTCTCTCTCTCTCTCTCTCTCTCTCTCTCTCTCTCTCTCTCTCTCTCTCTCTCTCTCTCTCTCTCTCTCTCTCTCTCTCTCTCTCTACTTTTCACTCTGCACTGATTTCAAGCATTAGGAAATCTGCTTCTCTTTAATTACATACCTGCTTCTAATTAGCCAGGTACTCTCGTTAGTTCGTAAAAGGCGAATCGAGAAGAATAAACAAGAAAAAAACTAAGAAAAAGGTGCGTAACATGAATGAGACGGGAAGGTATGAGAAAGAGTATGAGGGAGAGTAAGGAGCAGGCGAGGGTAAGACCTGGCGATGTAATGTGTGAGAGGGAGTGAGAGGAGAGGTGACTGATGGTGAGTGAGGAGTGAGAGGGCGTGGACAGCAAGGTGCGAGGAGAATGGAGGGGAATAAAGGGGAGTGGCGCTGGTAGAATGACATGGTTGGTGGGTTGATGGGTGTGTGGGTGGTTGGGTGGGTGGCAGTTGATTGTATACTAAACTTATCGTGGGTACTAAGTGTGTGTGGGTGGGTGAGTGTGTGTGGCAGTAGATTGCTTGTGCGTTACTAACCTTGTCGTGGGTGAGTGAGTGTGTGTGTGTGTGGGTAGGTGAGTGTGTGTGGCAGTAGATTGCTTGCGCGTTACTAACTTTTATCGTCAGTAATAGTGAGTGTGAGTGAATGGCGGTAGATTGCGTGCACCTCACTAAGCTTCTGCCTCCCACACGGGTCATTAACAGCACAACAGCACAAGGGTTTTCTCTCATAATTATAAAAAGGTCCTTCCAACTGGTAACATTTTTCTCTGCCTCCGCCATGAAAAGTGTGTAATCAACATTCACCCAAGAAAACTTTTAGTATTTTGCTTCCCGCCCCTGAGTGCTGGGGAGCGCGGTGAGGGAGTGGGGCGGGGTGAGGTTGGAGTGCTTGGTTCGGGGAGCAGTGGGAGGTTGGAGTGACGGAGAACCGAGTGGGGCACGCCGCCCAGTTTACTCCTGTTGACAGAAGCGAGGGGGAAACGGCAGTTTGTCAGTTTGCTTTTTATTTTTTCCCTATTTCTTCTGGTAACGAACGTTTTGCTCGTGTGCAAGAATCTGAGTTAGGGAGAGAGAGAGAGAGAGAGAGAGAGAGAGAGAGAGAGAGAGAGAGAGAGAGAGAGAGAGAGAGAGAGAGAGAGAGAGAGAGAGAGAGAGGGAGAGAGAGGGAGGGAGAGAAAAAAAAAAGAACGTGCCTCTCATGTTATTTTTGTTGTTGTTGTTATGCTTCCTCGTTCCCCGTACATTTTTTTTGAGAATTTCCACCTCGCTCTATATTGAGATTTTATTTTTCTCCTGGGTCCGTAAAACGAGGGGCGGTCGCCAGTCCAGGGTAATGTGAACCATTTAACTGTATTATTTTCACACGGGTTTATTTTGCTGGCATTTTGGGAGCGTCAGCCGCTGGGGTGACCTGAAGGGACCTCGGCGCAGCAGCAGGAAGGGATGAAGGGTACAAAGAGAGAGAGCCGGGTATAGCAACAGGAAGGATACAAAACGCACGGTACAAAAGGAAGGATACAAGTTACAGGCAGGAAGAGAAGCAAGGTACAAGGTATATAGGAGGGATGAAGTGCAGAGCTGTGTAATAGAAAATATGGTTCGCACAACTGGAAAATAAAGGTGCACGGTGCAACGATAGCAAAGAATATATGGTACAGCAGCGTGAGGGAACGGTACAGGGTGCAATAGTTCGGAAGGATTGAGGCGAGGGTTGCGGAGAAGGATTAGGTGAAAGGGAAGGATGAAAGGAAAAATGAGAGAGAGAGAGAGAGAGAGAGAGAGAGAGAGAGAGAGAGAGAGAGAGAGAGAGAGAGAGAGAGAGAGAGAGAGAGAGAGAGAGAG